>NC_041214.2:57910434-58018616 GCF_002837175.3 Physeter macrocephalus
AGTGTGTGGGAACCTTTCCTCCTTCACAGCTCCCTCCCACTGGTGCAGGTCCTGTCCCTATTCTTTTGTCTCTGTTTATTCTTTTTTCTTTTGCCCTACCCAGGTATGTGGGGTGTTTCTTGCCTTTTGGGAGGTCTCAGGTCTTCTGCCAGCGTTCAATGGGTGTTCTATAGGAGCAGTTCCACGTGTAGATGTATTTCTGATGTATCTGTGAGGAGGAAGGTGATCTCCGCTTCTTACTGTTCCTCCTAACTTTGCTTTTTAAAATGTATCCCACAGTCTTGATTTAAGCAATGTTCACACATGTATATTATTACGTAAAATATGGCAAAGTTTTTGAGATAGAAACCTACTTAAGACCACTTGGTTATGGTGATTTTTGATATATAATTTAAAATAAATTTCAATTCCTGAAGAAGGAATTTTATCTAATCAATTCTATCTAATCATTGGGACTAGACATAGAAAAGAGCAATTTGTTTTTTTTAATAATCACATAAGATATGTTTTCGAACAAGTAAAATAAAAATGTGCAATAAATCATATTTTAGAAAGAATGAAGAGAAGAACATGGTTCATTTCAGAGAAATTGACCTTTGTTTTACCAGCAAAGGCAATGTCAGTTCAGATTAACGGTGGTATAAATCCAGTTATCCTAGTTATCCTACTGTTTTCCTTCTAAGTTGCATAACTGCATAACTGTACCCACAACATTTTTTGAAGGGATCTATTTTGGTCCTTATGTCTTGAACTACTAAAAACATTCACTTTTCTTTAAATAAATAGTCAGCTTTGAAACAAAAAGAGCAAAATCTCATACCATGAGAAAAGTTGCTAAAACTTCCAAAGTGATAATAAGTTTAACTAAAAGCGGTGATTTCTATGTATATATAGAAAGGCTGTACTCACTATTGGAACTGCTATTTTAATGTTTTCAAATCTTTATTGTTATCCATTAATTTTGATATTAAGTGAATATAGAAGAATTTTACATTTGCAGTAATTTGGAGCACATAGGTTTCCTTTGAAAAGATAAATGAAAAAGTGTCATTTGAAACTTAACTGTGTAATCAATACATCACAAAAAGTTCAGAATTCCAGTGTTTGCAAATGAATAATTAGTAAATTTGATATT
Source organism: Physeter macrocephalus (assembly GCF_002837175.3). Classification (NCBI taxonomy): domain Eukaryota; kingdom Metazoa; phylum Chordata; class Mammalia; order Artiodactyla; family Physeteridae; genus Physeter; species Physeter macrocephalus. The sequence continues at coordinate 57,911,570 of NC_041214.2, forward strand.
ATCAGAACTTCCACTACAGGTATCTTAAAGTTAATGGTATAAAATTCTGTTGCTTTTTAAGTTAATATAACCTCAAACAGAGAGAGAAAACTCAGTGAATGCTCATATCCCTTTTACTAAAATTCATCAACTGTTTACATTTATTCCATTTCCTTTATCTTTCTCTCCTTTGAAATATTTACGTAAAACACCTTCATCACATGAATATCAAGATTTATAGCAATAGATAGAAAAGGGTAAGGAATCAAGAATAATTCCCAACCCCAGCCTGATTTCATAGGAACTCTGTAGCATAAAACACATCTTAGAGCTCTTCCAACTTCTAGAAAGTGAGTTAGGATTTCAGATTCCCTTGCCAGTAAGTAATTGATACCTGAGTGGGCATAAACTCTCAGGCACTCCCAGCTCTCTCCTATTGAGGGAGAAAGGGTCCCAGGAGTAAAGGACAAACCTATGTATACGATTGCAGGTGCCAACCATTAGGAGAAAAGCACAGAGAACTTGTAGGTGGTTTTCTAAAGGAGTTTGGAAGGGCAATGACAGTGTCTGCTGCATTGCCCCTGTGAGACATAGAGAAGAAGAATAAATACAAACTGTGCCTCTATTACTAAAAGTAACACCTCCCTGTAAATACTGGGAAAATAATTATGCTTTGAGATAGAAGATTTGTAGTTTAATTATTATTTTGAATCGGAGAGTAGAAGTTAAATGTGTTTTTTGCATATTGTATGTATTTTACAATTTTTCACATTGTGTCATTCTATCACTCAAATGTATGTCACTTCTATTACACCTGGCTCCAAAGACTTTTTAGCATAATTAAATAAAGAATTTTTTTTGCATAGTGTCACCCTAGAGCAACAAAGGTATAGAGCTGCCTTCCTCCTCTTATTTATTTGGGGAAATTATTTGGTTGTTTAGATACTAAGTCCTAATTAAATACCTAGAAGAGCTATTTATTTGGAGTAATTGAGCTTATAACTTAGGTTATGGCTATAAGCAGAGATTGGGTGATCTTCTCTATTATATATTTCTTTTAAACAATTTATCCAAATCTGTGGTTGGAGTCTTTATTTTGAAACTTCCACAGAATCAAAAGTAGGGACAGAGCAAAAAATGTTTTAAATTTCTTTCACATAAGTTACTATTCATGTTTTCCACAGATATAATTTTGGAAAAATTAATTGTACCTCCCTCTAAACTATGGATAGTAAGTGATTAGTAGTTTGAACATAAAGGAGTGTTACCAGGAAAACTTTAGGCCAAATATTCCATGGCCAGTCAGATGGAAGGTCTGGAATTCTCCCTCTGGGTGTGTGTGTGTGTGTGTGTGTGTGTGTAACTAAAATAAAACCTTGAAAGGGCTAGAGCTTGTAACATTTAGAATAAAGATACAAACCAATGTGTGGATAAGGAGAAATAAGGCCTTGCTAGGGTACGAACTGGATAACTGTAGGTGGAAGTATATCTCATAAGATGCTTCAGTAGCAATTGAGCTAAGACTTAATCTTAGTATTAGGTTCACCAGATATGAATTAGGTTGGCACCCATAGCAGGTTCAAATATGTGTGGTCCATGAGATAGAACAGTCAGTATGTCCCTATTGGCAACTCACGAGATTCATGCTCAGATAAGAACTAAGCCTAAAAATACTCAGCCTTTGAAATAATTCTAATGTATCAACAATAAATATATGATGCTTTTGGTGCATGGTGGTGATACAGTGTTTAAGTCACAATGGCCCTTGTATGAATTGTGTCAACACTGTCACCACGTTTTGGACATTTAAATTTTTGAAACTATTCTAGTAAAATAAATGAGAACAGAAGAACCAACAGATGAGCTAAACATTCATTTCCAATAAGGGCATTTGCCTTCCTAAGGAACCAGAAGTCTGTAATACAAAAGTAATCTAGACTTCTGAATGTAAATATATAATAATGAGCGATCAGTGATACGCACTATGAAGAAAAACAAAGGTGGATAGGAGTAAAGTTACAAGATTATTTTATATAGGGTGATCATAGAAGTCCTCTCTATGGTGGTAACATTTAAAAAGAGACCAAAATAAAGTGAAGAAGTGAGTATGTGACTATCTGGGGAAGAATGTTGCAGGTAGAGGAAACAGTAAGTGCAAAGATTATAAAGCATCAGCATGCTTGTTCTATTTGAGGACCAGAAAGGTGACCAGCATGATCTGAGCAGAGAACAGAGCTAAAGGAATATACAAGCAATCATAGAGACAGAGAATTGGTTTATGTGAAATGTACAGGGAGTGGTAAGGATTTTCTATTTGAATCTGAGAGAGATAGAAACTGTTGGAGCAGAGATATGATGTGATATATGTTTTAAAAGATGATATTGGCAGTGGTGTGGAGAGGGCTGATTTTATTAGAGTAGCTGATTGGTTTGTTGTAATGCCTTCAATAAGGCAATATGTAATGCCTTCAAGGTGTTGGCCTTGGGAAACTTCATAGAGCTCTTTAGAATTCAGCTACATCAATTGGATAATTTGCCAAAATACTTATTTCATTGTCTTCCTTTCAGGTTAAATGACAATGCATGTTAACATAACTTTGTAAATTGTAAAGCATCAAATCAATACTAATTGTAGAGAAATGTATGGAATTCTTTATACAAACCACTGGTGAAATTCAACAGATAGACCTCTGTCACTGGGAAGTCTATGAAGCTCAATATGTTTACTTGCAGCTAAACACTTCACATTTATTAATATTTTCTCTCCTGATATAACATCAATTTGAACTAAGATATATGGTACATATATTTAACAAAATGAGCCTTTTACTCAACTCTACTTTTGCTTGTTAGCAGTCTACAGATTTGAGCACCTGAATGGAATGTCAAGGACACAATAAGTTTAATTCTAGGAAGGTTAACACATGAATCTACCAAGTTATTATTTTTAAAAATGATTTTCTTTTTTCAAAACTTTTCATAGTATCTCAGTTGGTTTTTGATTATGTTTTAAATGAAAAGTTAGGCTGTTTTTAACATTAATACTTCAAAATTATTGCCAATGACAATGACCGAAGAAATTCATAATTATTTGTCCATAAATATTAATTTCAACATATCACAGATAATAATTTAAACCCATAAGTGTACTTATAGGCATGCTATGAAAAGGAACAAAACAACTGTCATAGTGTTCAAAATGGTACCTGCCACTTTGAAGAGTCCTTGATTGACCTCCACAGAGTAAGAGAGGACCTGGCAAGGGGAGTATTGTTCAGTAAAATGAGTTATTTCATCTACAGAGACAGCATGCATTTGCCAAACAATGTAGGTGGGTTTTCACCACTTCCTTTCATTTTAGCAATCAATTTGAGAGCTGTGCTAAAAGTAGTATAAAGTTCATTGTCCTCTGGCACAAAATCAGAAAACACATTTAAATTTGGCTGCGTTATAAAAAATCAGGTAAACAGTAAATACTTTTACATGAAAAGATGCCCAAAGTAGAATACCTTAAGTTTTATAGTGAATTTAAAAATAGTTTTTAAAAATTATTATTTTTTAAAATTTATTTATTTAATTTTGGCTGCGTTGGGTCTTCGTTGCTGTGTGTGGGCTTTTCTTCAGTTGAGTCAAGCGGGGGCTGCTCTTTGTTGTGGTGCACGGGCTTCTCACTGCGGTGGCTTCTCTTGTTGCAGAGCACTGGCTCTAGCCATGCGGGCTTCCGTAGTTGTGGCTCATGGGCTCTAGAGTGCAGGCTCAGTAGCTGTGGCACACAGGCTTTAGTTGCTCTGCTGCATGTGGAATCTTCCCGGACCAGAGCTCGAACCCGTGTCCCCTGCAGTGGAAGGAGGATTCTTAACCACTGTGCCACCAGGGAAGCCCCCAAAATTATTTTTAAATAGAATCCTTCCAATTAATTTGCAGGAAAGGGCATAATTTAAAAGATTCTGCATGAATTATTCACATTTGCTTTTTTTTTTACTTCAAAAATTGACATAGTTTTGCTGCTTTTTTTTTTTTTTTGCAAAACTTGTATAAAATAATCATTAACATTTTTCCAATGCATATTTTGAGAATCACTCTGCTAAATTGTTAAACACATTATCTCAATTAATTCCCCAAAATAGTCTTTTGACGTTGGACCTAGTGTACTGTAATACAGATGAGAAACTTATGCACTGAGTTGAATTATTTGCCCAAGATCTCACAGACAGTAAATCGTGGAGCCAAGATTCAAACTTAAGAAATCTGCAAGCTGACTATATATGATTATACATTGACTATATTGCTTATGGAGAATCATAAGAGAATGTGAAGTAAAGACATCTTTATCAAAAATTTCTAATAATTAGATTTTTTATTGTCCAAGTGGTATGTTTGTTAAAAAGATATAACTTTTCACTTATAAAATTGGCATGATTTTTTTCTTATGAACCCCAGATAGGACTGGAATATCATATAATAAAATCTCTCTGAAAGGAATTTTGACACATGAATTAAAAGCTTTATAAGAGGCATAATTTTTGACTCAGAAATTCATCATTTGGAAAAGTAATTATAGATTATCCATGATCAGGGAAGCTGGGCATAGAAAGTCATGAATGTAGGTTGCCTTAGGTAAAAGGCACTGATTTCCATGTTGATTGTGTGAAGAGTCCAGGGACACAAACCTGGGGTTAGTAGGATACAAAGTGATACTTCACTCTGCCCCCACAAACACAATTGTGTTGGTACACAATTCTTAATTGAAACACTGTATAAACTGCTCAAGGGGAATTTGTTTTAGGGTAAAGACATAACCATGTAGACACTTAGTCTCCATGGAAGACTTTATGACCAGACTCCTACATCCAGATTTAGTTCCCATTGTTTGAAACCAATCAGTGTAATTTTAATATATGACTTAATTAAGTTGCTAACCCTTTTAGCAAATAAGACATAGAATTTCATTTATGACTAAGTTTCCCACCAGTAATCCACCTATTGAGCCAAAATATTGCAGTTCATAAACAGGAGAGGTCTCTCTGTTCTTTGACTAACCTGGATACCATAATAAAATTGACCTTCCATAAATCTTAGGGGCTCTGGTGCTTCTTTTCCACTTTGGGGCATATAATTCAGATTCTTGGTGTCCTAGGATACCATGTTACCCCTGCATGTTCTGCAACATCTGCAAGCACTATAAGGAATCAGAAGTGTGATTACTACATCTACCATTATTCTAATTTAGAGAGGATTTTTACCTTCTCTTATCTCAGAGGAGGCCCAGCCTTATCTCTAAGCATAATATTCCTCATAATGTTTCATTAATCCAGCTCAGCATGCAGCCTCCCTGGCCATGTGAATTTGTTCTTCCTTCTCTCTGATTTTTTCATATATACAAATAGGTTAAATATAAATAGATTAATTCCTCACTTCTCTCAAGTCTTTACTTAAATGTCACCTTCCCAGTAAAGCATTTGTTGTGATGCCATTAGTGTCCATAAGTATCTAAGTTTCCATCTTTTCTTACCTCTGTGACATGAGTACCTATAGACATGACACTCTATTTCTTCTCATAGTCACCAGCCAAAATTAGTCATATAGTACCCTATCCAGTTACAGTTGGGCAGTGATAAAGTCATAACCAATATGCCCAATTGATCATCCCAATTCCAGCAATAATCAAAGTCTTATTTGTTATGATATGGACCTAGAATTTTGATCCCTGTATCACTGCTTCGGAGGAAGTTGCCATAGTGAGCTGCCATATCTACAGAAGAATTTGCAGAAGTTAAAAAGACACATTTATATGCTAAACTAATTAAAGTTTAAGAGCTTTTTCTTTTTTTCTTTTTTACTGCAACTTAGCCTACCTAACTAACGTACTTTCTTTAAACACAAAACTTAAAATTATAACCAGTTCTCCAAACATTTTCTTATCCTCTCATCCTTCTTAATTTTGCTCAAAGGACTTATTATCTAACATATCATGTAAAGTAAATATTATTTTAAAAATTCTTACTCTCACCACCATAGCCTCACTAAACTATCATCATGAGGGAAAAGATTTTTATGTTTTGCTAACTACTATATATCCAGCACAAGGTAGGTGCTCAATAAATATGTGTGGAAAATGAATTAATAAAAATGTCTGAACTGATTTAAGATATAGAAAATAAGATTTGTGTTTACATCAGGTGTCTAATTTTTGGCTAATTTTCCCCCAGTGTTTATATATATTTTCAAGAAAGCATAGTATTACTTGCTTTTGCTGTATAATTCCTCATAGCTCAAGCAAAATCTGATTTAATTAAATGGTGCTCATAAATCAAGAAGTAATTTGACAATTCCTTTTAAGTTATTACTATTGATATGGATACTATAATAACTGTAATTCAGTCCAGTCATATGAGCTAATTTTAACTTTTCTTTCTTTGGATTTCTTCCAAAACTTATGATCTTCCATATTTATTCATTTATTTGTGTTTTGAATACTTAACATTTGCTCTATGATAGTGTGAAAGTGGGTAAAAAATCTATTTTCTTGAAAATGTGAAAGTACTGAGTATGAAGAAATTGATACATTTTATTGACTCAATATCCTACTTTCTCCTGTGCTTTCATAAAAAGATGCAATATTCAATTTTTTTTATCTTCAGGAGAAGAGACATTGTTTATGAGAACATCTAAACTGCCACATACTTGACATGTGAGTAAAATTTTCCTGTGTAGAAAATTCACTTCCTGTGAGTAAAATTTTGATATATACAATTCATTAAATTTTTATGGAAAAAAATATCAAGAAGCATAGTGTAAAATGACAAATATTTCTAGTAATTTACTACACATTTCAAAGACAGAAATTACTTCTCTGGGAAACTGAGAGAATTATTAGGTGGTTATCAGTTTGTCATGTTATTTTACCCTGAGTTCTCAAAGACATTAAGAATGACAATAACATTTTATCAGTAATTAATGTTACAGACTTTATAAAAACTGTATATCAATTATGCATTTATTTTTTGAACAATTTTTACTTTTAAAATCAAACCCTAATGTTTTAGTCAATTACTTTCTTGCATTATCTTGTTCTGATATTTCTTTTTACCTGCTATTTGTATCCTCTCTCTCTTATCTATCTTTGTTTTGGGAAAGAGAATTCAACAGTTACTGGACAAATATGTTACTTAATGAGATCCTCTCAATTGATAGCTACATAAAGAGAGATATGGAAATGGACATATAGATGCAGATATAGTTATAGGTACAAATAAATGTAATATAATATATAATGAATATAATTTAATAATATATACTATATAATATGTAATGATGATATAATACATGAAAATATGTTTTAAATATAACAGTATTTTGAGATTAAAATAGATATAATTATTAGGTATTTTAACCCATGATTATATGAATCAAAAAGGCAACAATTTCAAAATGACTTCACTATTTCATTGTCCAAAATTGTCTTGTCTCTCTCATTAAAGTGAAAAGTGTATAAATATATGTTTTTTTAACTGTACATAGGTTAGTACTGGATTAATGCTGGATCATTGTCCTCCAATGTTATATATTCTTAATGATAAAATATTAGGTTTATGTAACATTAATATAGTGGAGTTGTGTTGCATTTGCTCAGTTCTCTTCACTTTAAGTACAATAAAATTACACAACTTAACAATATGTAATTAGCAATAAAATATAAATGGGGATACTTATAGATAGAGAATAGAATAATTTAATATTTTAGGGAGGTACTTAATCACTAGGAAAATACATTTTTAAAAAATGTTAATTGGATGAAATATTTTCTACAACTTCTCTTCATTTACTTTAACCAAAAAAGGCCAATAATTGAGTTTCCTGAAGCATGGCTCCGCTTTACTTACTCAGCCAAGGAGCAGATTTCATGTTATTTAGACTATAAATTCTTTCTTCATGATTTTAGTTATCCTTTAATAGGTATTCTCTTTCCTTTTTTTGCTGTAGAAATTTATTTGATTATTCCCCATTGTGTTTGTCTTTAATCATTTAGATTTAGATTTTAAGAATGTGATAGATGGAAATGAGAAATTACTGAATTATATAACTGTGTAGAGAGAACCTAACAATATTTTGAGAATAGACAAAATACCTGAACACTTCTATTTTTAAAACTACCAAAGGGAGAGAATCCAACATATGGTTGTCATGGAGTGAGGGCTAGGGTTTTTAATGAAGTGCTTAAATATGATTAGTTCTTAAACTATATATCACAGAACCTCTCTTATATTAGGTAATATGCCTAATAGGAAAATTATTTATTTCACTTATTAATATATTCATCCAAATTAATGTTCATATTAATATTTTCAGGAGCAATAAGATTCTTTTTCTCTATCTTAAGAATTACTGAGAAAATATATCTTTCTGTAGAATAATGACTTTAGCACCTGTTAATGTTCACAAAAAAATTTTAAAGAAAGTAAATAAAGGAGTGGAAAATGCAAAATAGAATACAAACAGAAAAAAATGAAGCAAATCATATTTCAAATAAATAACATAACCACCATGAAATTTATGGGAGAACACTAGCCCAGATGATTTTTAAGCGACATTTGAATGGGACTTTCCTGGTGGCGCAGTGGTTAAGAATCCACCTGCCAATGCAGGGGACACTGGTTCAAGCCCTGGTCTGGGAAGATCCCACATGCCATGGAGCAACTAAGCTCGTGTGCCACAACTACTGAGCCTGTGCTCTAGAGCTCGTGAGTCACAACTACTGAGCCCACGTGCCATGACTACTGAAGCCCGCACACCTATAGCCTGTGCTCCTCAACAAGAGAAGCCACCACAATGAGAAGCCCACGGACCGCAACAAAGAGTAGCCCCTGCTCACTGTAACTAGAGAAAGCCCACACACAGCAACAAAGACCCAACGCAGCCATAAATAAAAATTTTAAAATTATTTAAATAAATAAATAACACATGAATGATATAACCTGAGGCTAAGAAAAAAGACCTCTAAGAATATTGAACTCTATAGTTACTAGCTTTATCTTTCACAGAGACATAGTAAGAAATTCTGGAACTACTTTTTGGGTATTCAAGGATTGAGCAATTATGTATATATATTGTGGATAATTGGAGCTTGGCTTGTCACTGTGCATATGGAAGTTATAAATATAGAACAGGACAAAAGGATAGAATGAGGCTCTGCTATTGGTTTGGACTGGGAGGTGTCCAGTGTGAGCTCATGTGTTTATGCAAAAACATGTACTGATACATATTCAGATATAGATGTATATAGGCATAAATATAGATTCATATAGTTTTTGATATGGATATATCTATAAATAGATACAGATGCATCTGTATTTGCACATATATCCATGTAGGTATGTATGCACATACGTAAGTGTGCATCTAGATATATATGTGTTTGTGTATATAGTTAGGTAGTTAGTCTAAAACAATGATTTTCTAGTGTCCATGAACTCAACTTATGCCCAAATCATGGTTGATATGTATCACACTTGCTAACAACAATTAGGACTCCTTGAGAAAAGACCTGATTCTAGGGCTAGAATAGCAAAAGTTCAAAATGAATCTAGAGTATCTTATTGTCTGGAAAGTATAAAAGTGCTGAAGGAATGAAAGAGACAAGCCTAAAGACAAAGGAACCAGCTTGAAGGGTATTCCCTTCAATATGGGGCAGTTGGGCCATGAATAAAGGACTACGACCCATTGAATAAATTAGAAAGCTCTGAGTCCATCATGATATAAATAAATATTGAGAAAGGAAAGACCTTCCTCAAAGTAGAAAGGCAAAAAAATAAATACGAAATTTTTTAAAGATATCATTGTTTCAAAAACATTATAATATTTTTTAGACAAGAATTATTATGAATGCTAAAACTAATAGGTGAAAGTTTGAAGAGTACCATATATATACAGTATTAAAGTATCTCCCCAAAGATAATTATGAATTATTAAAAAAAAAATAGTAACTCTCCATTAAAGAAAGCTCCCAGGCCCTACCTCAGTCATGTGAATAAAATTAACATCATCAGTGCTCCTATAAATCCCACCAGTTTCCTGACATGACACACTTTTAACAGAGTGTAACATCACTTGCACGTTATTGTTGCCAAAACTGCATAACTTAAATTTAATCCTGAGATAACATTAGAAAATCTAAATGTGTGTATATATGTAGGACATTAAACTAATTTAAAATATTAACATTTCAGGAATTTAAATATTAATTCTTTGACTATTCTCAAAATTTTTCTCTATGTCCAAAATTATTAACAGTTTTTAAAAAGTAGTTAGAGAAAAAGAGGACATTTCAAACTAAAAAGTTTTGATACGCATACATTTTTTTAAGTCTTTTAATCTATCTTTTACTGGTGGGAGCAATAATCTGTCCCTACCTTCTACATTCTGACCAGAAATTGAAGTCCATCAATTATTTTGAACTCATACCTTTCTTGCAATATCTTACTAAATGAAACCAACTATTATATGCTGCTATTATTATTCTGATTGCCAACCTTTCCCCTAGAGCTACAGGCTTTATGGTTTATGGTCTACTTCATATGTAATATAAGGCAACAATTTTACCCCCAAAAGTACTGTTTACATATAATGGATTACCATCTTTCCAACATCAGGTGATAATTTCCCTGTTGCTAGCCAAAAGACGTTCATATAACATCACATAGTTTAAATTTTGTTTTGTCAATGGCTCATCACTGATAATATGTGTTAGTCTGAATGGGCTAGTTAACAAAGGAGTCCAACATTTCCAGTGCTTTAAAAAAGCAAAGTTTTGGGCTTCCCTGGTGGCGCAGTGGTTGAGAATCCGCCTGCTGATGCAGGGGACACGGGTTCGTGCCCTGGTCCGGGAAGATACCACATGCCGCGGAGCGGCTGGGCCCGTGAGCCATGGCCGCTGAGCCTGAGCGTCCGGAGCCTCTGCTCCGCAATGGGAGAGGCCACGGCAGTGAGAGGCCCACGTACCACAAAAAAAAAAAAAAAAAAAAAAGCAAAGTTTTAATTTTGTTGGAAAAAAAGATAACTACCACAGTCCCTTTCTGAACATTTAGGGCATTTCTTTCCTTCAATATTATTTCATCTCCATAACGCTCATAATAGCTTCATGTATATCAATCAGCACACTTAACTGAAATTAATTTTATCATCAAGTACTATTCCTTAATTCATTAAAAATAACAAAAAAGTACAGTTACAATACCCTATTTACATCATGATAGAAATGTAAGGTTAAATGTTAATAATTTTGATGAACTGTTATAATTCAACATTATTAATGCAATATTTGATTATACAGAAGATGAGCAGAAGTTTTCTAGTTGAGTGAATTCTAAAATGGTTATATTCATACATATAAATCAATCATTAATTTGTACAAATTCAATGAATATGATAAATTTTTTCTTATAATAAACATTTTTCTTTACCTTAGAAAGCAAAGCTATTGAAACATTTGTAAATATCCATATAAATCAGAATATGTATCTTAATATTACTCATGAGATTTTATACATGAAAGCACTCTAGATATTGCTAATAATTGCTTTTACTTATTTGTAAATTATTGTTTGCATTTACATTTGATATACTGAAAATATTGTCTTCCAGTAATGAATTAGTTTTCTAAGGCTGCCATAACAAATTCCACAGACAGTGGCTTAAACCAGGGGTCCCCAACCCCCAGGCAGAGGACCGGTAATGGTCTGCGGCCTGTTAGGAACTGGGCCGCACAGCAGGAGGCAAATGGTGGGCAAGCGAGCAAAGCTTCATCTGCTGCTCCATATCGCTCCCCATCGCTCTTATTACTGCCTGAACCACCCCTGCCCCTGTCTGTGGAAAAACTGTCATCCATGAAACTGGTTCCTGGTGCCAAAAAGCTTGGGGATCACTGGCTAAAACAACAAAAATGTATTTTTTCACAATCCTGGAGGCTTGAAGTCTGAGATCAAGACGGTTGGTTTCACTGTGAGGCCTCTCTCCTTGGCTTGTAGATGGCCACCTTCTTCCACTGCCTTCACATGATTTTCCCCTTGTCTATGCCTGTGTCTTAATCTCGTCTTTCTATAAGAGTATTGGCCATATTGGATTACGGCCCACCCTAATTACCTCATTTTAATATGATTACCTCTTTAAAGGAGTTATTTCCAAACAAAGTCACATTTTCAGGTACTGGGAGTCAGGAGCTCACCCTATGAAATTTGGGGGAACACAATTCAATCCATAACAAGTAATCAGATTTATCAGGTTATGTTATTTTAACTAAAATTAAAATTAATGAAATTAGGCAAAGTTATATTGGGATTTTCCTAGTATTAAATAGGTGCCCCAGTATAAGAAATTACTATTAAGTGATGGCCACTACTTTATTATGGTTTATCATCTGTTATGGGGATTTGTTGTGGGGAAAAGATGTACCAATGGACATTCATTTTGTCTACACAACCCTCATTCTTCTCCCCTTCTCTGAGTAATATATGGCTGATTTGTATCCTCTCACTCATATGGTTTGGGGGGTCTATTTGTATCAGTACCTGCTCCGCTGGCATAAGGAGTAGGTACATGACACAAGTGCTCCAATTCCCTCTGATATATCAAATGATCCAGTTCTGGGACTAATTTTCTAACAGAGGACAGAAATAAAAACAGAAAACCACAGGAAAATTCCCTAAAAATTAGTTTAGTGGTAGAGAAGGATCCTTTCATCTCTATTTGTGAAGATGTGAGTTGTGATTCCAGAACTTCTGACAACTGTGTCTGTCACAGTTTGGGTTCCCTGGACAAAAACTTTACGATGGAAATTAGCATAAAAAGAAATGTATTAGTTTTTATTTGTTGTTATTTTGTGGCTGCTGTAACCAATTACCATAAACCATATGGCTTTAAAAAACAGAAATTTATTCTCTCATAGTTCAGAATGCTAGAGGTCTTAAAACTAACTGTAGGTAGGGCTGTGTTTCTTCCAGAGGCAACTCTTAGGGAAAATCACTTCCTTGACTCTTCCAGCTTTTGGCAGCTATTGGCATTCCTTGGCTTGTGGCTGCATCTCTCTCTCTGCTCTGTCTTCACATCACCTTCCCCACTGTATCTGTCTGGGTCAAAAGTCCCTCTACCTCTCTCTCTTCTTTTCCCAGTTTTACTGAGATATAATTGACATATAACATTGTGTAAATTTAAGGTGTACAACATAATTATTTTATGTTTGCATATATTGTGAAATGACTACCACAATAAAGTTAGTTAACATATCCCTCACCTCACATAGTGATAACATTTAGGGTCTACCCAGAAAATCCAGGATAAACTCCTCCTCTCCAGATCTTTAACTTAATTACATTTTTGGCATAGAAAATAATATTTAATATTGCCATATAAGGTAATATTCACAGGGTCCAGTGATTAGGAAGTAAATATACCTTTGGGAGGGAACACTTTTTTAGCCTAATAAAGGAAGTAAATTAAGGATCATATATCAAATAACAGAAGAAAGTAGAATTGGGCAGAGAGAAGGATTGAGATGTGATACCATCTCAGTAAAGATCTCAGTCAAACCTACAGGAACATCTGAACATAAAATAACCCTGCAGAGTTGTTCAAAGGTGGGGTAAAGAGACAAGGGCTCTCTAACCCTTGTGAAACAGTTATTAAATGTAGCCTTCTCCAGGAAGTGCTTTGGGTGAGTGATTCTCTCTAGCTGAGGCAATTCTCAATAATGACTGAGGACTATTGGTCAGTGGAACTCCCACCAGCTGGTAGAAAAGTCTCTTTATTTTAAAAGGGGAAAATGCTAGCAGTACATCTCAGTGTGCACTGAAATGTAAAATCATATAGAAATGTCTCTGAAAGCCAGAGAGAAACAATGTGAGGACAGATTTGCCAAACCCTAGACCCAAACTCATCTAAATTGATATAGATCCTTAAAACTGTTCCTTTGATTCTGAAAGCAATTTAAATTTCTTTGCTACAAAATTTTGCTTAGGGTACACATAAAATCAGTTTATTTCATTTGCTACTAAAGAGTCAAAAACACTATAAACATGTACAAAAAAATGTATATTGCTAAGCTAAGCAATAAGAACTCCAGGAAACTTATAACAACTGTTTCATTAATATAGCTATCAGGATAATTGTGGAAATGTTATTTCAATTACTGACTGAAATTGTCTACTTTATAATATTTTCATATTATGATTACAGGCAATAAAATTCCTCAAGTTTAGCTCAAAAAACACTGTCGTTCTATGCTACTTCAACTCTTTTCCTTGTGTAGAGAGCTTGATAGAAATCCAAATTCTTGATCACCAACTAAGATCTTCTGTATGAGAACCTCAAGTGGAGGTTGGGAATCAGTCCTTTAACATGCTTTCCAGGTTATTTTTTTATTTAAAATTTTTTTTCTTAATAAATATATATATATATTTTAGCATCTTTATTGGAGTATAATTGCTTTACAATGGTGTGTTAGTTTCTGCTTTATAACAAAGTGAATCAGTTATACATATACATATGTTCCCATATCTCTTCCCTCTTGTGTCTCCCTCCCCCCCACCCTCCCTATCCCACCCCTCTAGGTGGTCACAAAGCACCGAGCTGATCTCCCTGTGCTATGCGGCTGCTTCCCATTAACTATCTATTCTACGTTTGGTAGTGTATATATGTCCATGCCACTCTCTCACTTCGTCCCAACTTACCTTCCCCCTCCCCACGTCCTCAAGTCCATTCTCTACGTCTGTGTCTTTATTCCTGTCCTGCCCCTCTGTTCTTCAGAGCCTTTTTTTTAAGATTCCATATATATGTGTTAGCATATGGTATTTGTTTTTCTCTTTCTGACTTACTTCACTCTGTATGACAGTCTCTAGGTGCATCCACCTCACTACAAATAACTCAATTTCGTTTCTTTTTATGGCTGAGTAGTATTCCATTGTATATATGTGCCACATTTTCTTTATCCATTCATCTGTTGATAGACACTTAGGTTGCTTCCATGTCCTGGCTATTATAAATAGAGCTGCAATGGACACTGTGGTACATGACTCTTTTTGAATTATGATTTTCTCCAGGTATATGCCCAGTAGTGGGATTGCTGGGTCATATGGTAGTTCTATTTTTAGTTTTTTAAGGAGCCTCCTCTCCAGGTTATTTTTGATAGCAATCGGTATTGCAACTTGTTTTTTGTTTGTTTTTATGAGCTTTTAAAAAGCCTGTGGTGGTATCTAACTATGGTTTAACTTGGATTTCCCTATTGACTAATTAGAGATTATTTCTTGCTCTTATATGGTAATAAATTCATCAAATTTTTGCCCATTTTATTGGGCTATTTGTTTTCTTATTTTTGAGTTTTGAGAATTTTTAATATACTCTAGGATCAAGTTATTTATCATACAGATGATTTGCAAATGTTTTCTCACAATCTCCAGCTTTTCTTTTCACTTTCTTCTTTTTTGAATTTCATTTTATTTATTTTTTTATACAGCAGGTTCTTACTAGTTATCTATTTTATACATATTAGTGTATATATGTCTCTCTCCATCTCCCAGTTCATCCCACCACCACCACCACCACCCCCCTGCCCCGCTCTTTTCACTTTCTTAACATTGTGTTTCAAAGAACAAGAAGTTCTTAATTTTATTGAAGTCCAATTTACTACTTTCTTTTATGGATCAATCCTTTGGTATCATATCTAAGAAAATTTTTGAAATGCAAGGTCAAAAAGATTTCCTCCTACATTTTCTCCTAGAAATTTTACAATTTTACATATGGGTCTCTGATCAATTTTGAGTTACTTTTTTGCTTATAGTGAGAAGTATTGATTTTGTTTTGTCTTTTAACACATGGATAATCAATTGTTTCATAAATCATATATTCCAAAATCACTTGTGACTTGCTATTGCATGTTTTCTCAAATCAATTAACCACATATAAATGAGTCTAATTATGGACACATTATTCCTTTTTAAAATGTAAAAAAAAATCCTTAGCTCACAAATAGTAAAACAAAAATAAACTGTAATATAAATTAGGCCTACCTACCGTATATAACTGACAAATAAAAATTATATATATTTAAGTTATATAAGTTGATATTTTGATATACATATATATTGTAATATAATCACCACAATTAACATATAAATCACCTTACATTTTCTTTTCTTTTTTCTTCTTTTTGGGAGGAAATGTGAAAACACTTAAGATCAACCCTCTTAGCAAATTTCTAGAATACAAAACAATATTGCTAACTAAAGTCACATTGCTATACTTTGTTCTCCAGAATTTCATCTTGCGTTACTGGAACTTTGTACTCCTTGACACACATCTCCCCATTTCCCTTTCCCCCTAGCCCCTGACAACTACCTTTCTACTCTCTGCTTCTATGAGTTCAACTATTTTAGACTCCACATGTAAGTGAAATCAGTGAAATCATGCAATATTGTCTTTCTGCATCTGGTTTGTTTTATTTAGTATAATGTCCTCTAGGTTCATTTGATGTACATTTAGGTTGTTTCCATATCTTGGCTGTTGTGAATAGTGTTGCAATGAACGTGGGAGCACAGATATCTCTTCAAGATACTGATTAAATTTACTTTGAATATAAGCCCAGAAGAGGAATTACTGTACCAGCAGTTACATTCCTAATTTTTTGAGGAAACTCCATACTGTTTTCCATAATGGCTGTGCCACTTTACAGTCCTATCAACTGTGTACAAGGGTTTACTTTTCTCCACATTTTTACCAATACTTGTTATCTTTTGTCTTTTTTGATAATAGCCATTCTAACAGGTATGAGGTAATATCTCATGTGGTTTGGATTTGCAATTCCCTGATAATTAGTGAAGTTGAGCATGTTTTCATATACATGCTGGCCATTTGTATGTCTTCTTTGGAGAAATGTCTATGCAGGTCTTTTCCTTATTTTTAAGTAGGTTATTTGGTTTTGGTTTTGGTTTTTTGCTATTTAATTGTATGAGTTCTTTATATATTTTCGATATTAACCGTTTATCAGAGACAGTTTGCAAATATTTTTTCCCATTCTGTAAGTTTATCTCATTCTGCCTTTTCACTCTGTTAGTGATTTCCTTTGCTGTGTGGTAGTTTTTACTTCAATGTAGTCCTACTTGTCTATTTTTGCTTTTGTCTCCTGTGCTTTTGGTGTCATGCCCAAAAAAATCATCCCTCAGACCAATGTCAAGAAATTTTTCCTTATATTTTCTTCTGGTAGTTATATGGCTTCAGGAATTACAATTAAGTCTTTAATACATATTGAGTTGATTTCTGTGTATGATGTGAGATAAGAGCCAAATTTAGTTCTTCTGCACATGGATACCCAGTTTCCCCAACACCATTTATTAAAGATACTGTCTTTTCCCCATTGTGTGTTCTTGGCACCCTTGTAAAAGACAGTTAACTGTCTTTTTCATGTATTAAACAATATATAAAAATTTTCAATTTTTTAATTTTTATGTATGTTCTATATGATTTTAATTCTACCTTCTGTATGTGTAACTCTTTTATGTTGACATATGTACCTATAAGTTATTAATTTTCATTTCACCCTATGATTCTATTTTCTGAACATACCACAGGTTACCTATACCCCTGTTGAGCGCATTTAGGTTATTTCCAGTTTTCCTCCAATATAAATGATGTTGATGTGGACTTTTTTTGCATTTTAAAATTATCTCCTCATTCACATGTGTAAGAGTTTATGGTATGTATTTATCTAAGAGTGTAATTGTTCAGTCAAAGGGGCACGTGCATTTAAAACTTAACAAATAAAGTCATGTATTCTTTTACACACTCAATGCACCAATGTACTATATAATCCACACTTGAGGATAGATCCATTTATCTGAATCCATGTTTCTAATGGGTTCAAGATTATAATTGGAGCAGGACAGATTTACAGTTTCCTTAACTGTTCTGGGCATAGTTGAAATATTATCATTCCTGGCCCTTTCCCACAAAATGCCTAACAGATCTTCAATAAGTCATCTTAGAAACCAAAATAACACTCTCTCCCACACTTCTACACCTTTGGCAATAATTGGTATTTTATTTTATTTTTTTAAATTGTCTTACATTTTAAAGATGCTAGATTCCTACTTAATGAATGTGTGTTGTATTTTATCTGAAAAATTTTGGTGTCTATATTACTGTAATCCCCCCAATATCTGATTGGTTCCACAATATATGGGGAACACACAATTTTGCTGTTTTGAAATATTTCCCAGGCAATTCTAAATAGAGTATCCCTTTGAAGAACTTCTGGTTGATCAGTTTATATCTCCTCTGCTAATCATTTGGCAGATCTTGTGGTGTCATTGGGTTTTATCATTTCTCTTTTCTCCATTTTTAAATTATCTGTGTTCAGGTTCACCTATTTTATCAAACCACTTGTATATATGCAACATCAAATTTTAGCCAAATGTCACTCCTTTAATAGATCATATGATTTTTATAGAGAGGAAATTTCTTCCATCTTTGTTTTATATATTAGTTCTAGTAGTAATTGTTAATTTTATATGTCAAATAAAATCTAAAGTATTTTGCCAGTTAACTTTATTTTCCTTGAAGTTAGATCAGAAGAAATATAATAAATCTACATTCAGATTATTGAGGATGGTAGAAGAGTCTAATTGGTCTAAAATAGCTTTCTGAGATTTGTGAGATATATGAAGGAAATGATATTTTGAAAGCTATTTAAATATTCAAGACTAAAACTGACCTAGAGAAATTTGTGATGGTCTAAACAGGATGGGGTATATTACATATGCAGTGTTTCTTAGAAGGTTCAAAATCCAGAAAGTTTAAATTTAGTTAGCAAAGAAAAGTTAACTTCAATATATCTGAGGTGCTTATCTGAGAAATAGGAGGAAAAGATCAAGTAATACATAGACTTGAAGAACTTGGTTAAATCACATTATAGGATCAATAAATAGAAGAAATTACTTTCAAAAAGAGTTAGTAGAATTGAGATCCTTAAAGTTTTAAACCTGCTTTGCTTCTAATAAGTATGTAAAAAAATCAATTTCAATGAATAAAGAGAATGCATCCTAATAACACCTTCCAGAAAATCCTTATCACTATATCAAGAATTGTTCCAATTTTTAATGCAATGTAGTGATAGCAACTGAGATAAATAATCTATTGTGGAAATGTCAATGGATATTTACAGCCAAGTATTGGAACGCCTGTGTAGACTTCTGGTTTTAGATACTCAATGTTACTGTAGTCAATTGATTGTAGTGGGAGTTATCTACTGAATAGGGTATGCATATTTCATGCCATAATTTTCTTCCCTGGGTATTAAGTGTGAAGCTTTGCCTGAACATAAATTACAATCATTACTGTAAAGACTAGATGGTTTTGAGACCAAGTGAAAAACAAAAGAGCCCACTTTCTTAATATAAATTAAGACCTAACTGGGTAATCATCAATTCTCAGTAAATAGTTATTTTAGTAATAAATAACAAATATCAGGGCAACAGACGCAATCAACAGTATCAGTAATTAAATTTCATTTAAAAAGTCTAGGGTTTTATTTTCTCTCATTTTGTTAAAATAGCTAAGTTTATTTTTGACATACATTTAACTAGCCATATATTAACTAGCCATAGGGATATAAGTTATATATTATATTTTCCTGTTTATAAAGCCTTTCAAAAATGTTTGAATCTGAACTTTTAAATAAGAAAATATTGATATTTGTGAAGATAATGCATTAATGCTTATTTATTGCTATTTTAAATACTAGTTTCATAAAATACATTGTAGGCACAAATTATCAACTAATTCTTCAAAAGTTTTTCACATTTTACATGAGACCTGATATAGGAAAACTGTAAAAGAAAGAAACTTTTTTCCAGAAGTAATATTATCAAAAATGGAAACTAGAAAACTTCCTCAAAAGATCTGTACAGTTCTATATAAAAAAATCTATTTTGTTCTTCTTTTCAACAATACTATTTATTTTATATTTGTATTAGCTTCCTATTGCTGCTTTAACAGATTATCATAAATTTAGGGGCTTAAAATAACACAACTTTATTATCTTACAGTTCTTGAGGTCAGAAGTCAGAGAGGAATCTTATGGGGCTAAAATGAAGATGCTAGCAGGGCTGCGTTCTTCCCAGAGGTTCTAGTGGAGAGTCTGTTCCTTGTCTTTTTCAGGTTTTAGAGGCTGCTTATATCCTTTGGCTCATGGCCTTTCCTCCATCTTCAGTCTTTCATTCCAACCTCTGCTTCCTTTGGCATAGCTCCTTTTTCTGACTCTGACAATCCTGTTTTCCTCTTACAAAGACCACTGTGATTACAGTGGGTTCACTCAGATAATTCAGGATAATTTCCCCATAATCCTTAACTAAATCATATTTGCAAAACCTTTTTTGGCATGTAAGGTAACATGTTCAGTCTCTGGAGATTTGGTCATATGCATTTTAGGGGGGCTATTATTCTGTCTACTACAGTCTGAAGTCACTTCAGCATTTTCATGGCAATGAGCAGTGCGTGTGTATGTGTGTGTGTACAAGGCAGAAACAGTACATCACATCTGCCTTTGAATATCTCAGTAAGCATTCCATTGAGTCAATAGGTATATCATTATCCATAATCACAGAAAAGGATTGTTTCCTCAAAGAATGAAATGCCTATTTTGTCATATGTTGCACAAAGAGACTGACAATTAAGCAGTACTTTATTCTTCAGTTTAATATACATGGATATTTTTAGTATTTTGTGGCTATGTTTTTTTATTTTGTTCATTTTAAGGAGTGAATTTTCTATAATTTTATTAGAACAAAGAAAACATTTGAAGACATTGCCTCTTCAATATTTATATTTAGGGAAAAACAATTATTTCTAAAGTAGTATGGCTTTTACCTTCAAAACTAGAATATTCTTGGTTTGAATTTTTGTTCTCTTTTTCTATCCTGTAACGTAGATGATGCAGTTTTGGAAAATACTAAAGGGCTCTAATTTTGAAACTGATCCCTTAATTTTATTTTTCCCCAAATCTTTGCAACCACTTAAAATATCCTGCAAAACAAACTTTGAGAGTATTATTAGTCTCTGTTCTTTTGAGCAATACCAGTTTTTTCTCAAAAAAGTGCTTTCAGGAAGATTTGGGAACTCTTAAGGAGGTGGATTTCCAAACCAGCCTTACTCAGTGGTTGTTTATACTGTGATTTTTTAAAATGAGGAAAACACACCTCATTAAGCTCTTCAAGTATACTGTATTTTGCCTTCAGGCTACTTTTCAGTTCAACATAAGTTTTCCATCATATTTCCAAATTTGAGTGCCTTAGAAGGAGTGTTTTCCTTTATTTTATTACAGATGGACCTATGAGTTTTTTCTTTGATGACTGATCATCTACATCTTAAATAATAATTTGGTTTCAATTGCAATTCTGTTGAAATTAGTTTTGCAGCAGTTTAGTTGATGATGTCTGCTTTCTTTTCTTCTTTCATTCAAATTTGTGTCCACTGAATTTGACAACAAAAGAGAAATCTCAGTGCTTTGATAGAGAAATAGCAAAAGATTATAGCAAGTTAGGCAAAAAAAAGAGTTGCAATTTATGGTTAGAAGATCTACTTGCAAAATAATATTTATAGTTCTTTCAAGAATCTGGGCTGTGGAAGGAGAACAAGAGGGAAGTTATGGAGAAGTGGTAAGGGGCAGTGTGGGGAAGCTGTATTTCTTTGGTTGGTTGGTTGACATTAATTTAGTTTAGTTTGCCATTTTACACTTTGCTTGTTTCATATTGTTTCATTGTAATTTGGGGTGAGAAAGATATAAATCACATTTAAATTCAGATTAGTGACAAACCAGATGAATTAACTATTCTTAAATTACCTGTAGAAATGAATAACAAATCAAACATATAAGTTCAGAAAAGAGTCATTATTATTGTTTACTATTAACATCACTTGTAAAGTGGATTCAGCAAGTTTCCTAAGGAGATTAGAGGAGACAGGGAAGGATACTACAAGAAGTTAAATCAACTGAAATCCATATTTCTGTCACAACCCTAAAATAAGGGTGTAGCAGTGCAAGAAACTGCCCAGGAGAATCATAGCCCCATTGAAGTTGGAAGTCTTTGGAACCTTGTGTGAATGCTAGCTATAGAGCAATTATTTTTTTAGAAGTCCAGTTGGCCTCCCAGAAGCTAGGGAGATACTTCTTCTCCTACAGAACCAGCAAATCAACATGGACCAATTAATATTTGTAAATGCCGAATACACAGAAAATAATGTATTTACCATCATATTTGGTCCACCAAATGAAAAGCTTTGTTAATTAGTTCTAATCAGTAATAACGTGACCAACCATCCAGCTTTGCCCAGGACTGTCCCAGTTTGAAGACTGAAAGTCATGTGTCCCAGGACACCCCTTCAGGATGGTTGCTCACTCTAACTTTGTATATATGTATGTATATACATATATATAATTTTATATATATGTATATACATACATATATATAAAATATATAAATTCAGCTTAAATTTTCAATCATCCTGAAAATCTCTGAAGTCCCCAGTTTATATTACTCAAATATCACAGATAATTGCTTGAAATTACCAATACCTAACCCTAGGCTCCAGTCTCTGAAACACACTTGTATTGTTGTCACTTTTGTCCAAGAGAATAAATAATGAATTTCCTTGGCATTTGATTACATACATACATACATATATAATATTTATATCTCATAGGGCATCGTTAGAGTAAAAACCAATACAAAAACAAAAAAAGGGAGAGAGAGTGCAAGAGGCTGGAAGCCGCTTTATCAGCAAGACTGTATGTACCATGACCAAGAACACTAATTTTGAGAATGAAACATTTTTTTCAAAGCATTTTCCTTCTGTGGCAGCATCACCCTGATCATACCGCTGTCATGGCCGAAGAAAGTGACCTGAAGGCACATTTGTGATGCATTGGCTGTGCTAATTTGGAACTTCTTTGCCTGATATGCAGTAATGATATATAGTTACAGTGACTTGGAGTTCCTTAGAGATCCCACTGTAGAAAAATGGATATCATTTGAATATTGGATGCACTCATCCAATTTCTCTATTGTTCATTAAGCAACACTGGTGGTGAGTTATGGGGGGAAAAAAATCTATAAATATTAATATCTTATGTCATTACAAGTAGTAGTTTCCAGCTTATTATTCTCAAATATTTTCTAGAACTGGAATTCTAATAAAGTTAAAAAATTCTTCGACTGTAAAAATGTATTGCAAAAAATAGGTTAAGCCAAATGATTATCACTAGGGACAACAGAAGTTGCTTTACAATTAATTCCATTTTTAGCCTTTGTTTCAATTAACACCTTGCTGAATGTCATCATAGTATAGTAATAATACCATAACAACTTTGGAGTCAGAGAGACACAAATTCAAGAACTGACTCTCCAATTCAATGATTTGGTTATTTTAGGCAATTATATTATTTCCCTAAGCCTCAGTTCCTTAATTGTAAAATGTAGACAACTATCCTTAGAATTTACATTGAAGATTAAGTGATAATATATATCAGGCACAAAGCATACAGTGTGTGCTCGTACTTTACCCTTCAAATCTGTTCAAAACTCACTGACCAAAAGGGGAGTGATCTTTTATCATCTGCTTATTCAATATGTGAATTTTCTGAGGTTGTCTGATCTCTTTGGCTTAGGTGGAGAAAGAAATTGTTTCCTCCCTTAACACATGGGGCAAAAGAGGGAGATCATAGGTAGAAGAAAGCAGGGTGGTGGAAGTCCTCTTCCATTAGATGGCAGATGCCTGTCCTACCCAGTCATAGCTATCTTTCTGACTCAAAGACCCAGATCCTTAGAGCTGGAATAAATGGGGTTGTATTATTTTATCAAAACTTTTTCCTAATTTTTCTGTATTATCATTTTATGAATTATTGTGTATGCAATATACACAAATATATTGCAAAGTCAAGCATATCACATATACAGTATAGCTATGGTGTAATATAATACCTGCTCTTAAAGAGTAACAACTACTGTTTGCTGACTTCTTAGTATCTGCAAACAGATTTAGAATCTCTCCCAAATCCTGAAAAATACTCTCCCTAATCCGCCAAAATATTAGACTGATTACAATGTATTCAACCTGTTCTAATTTTTATAAAGGTACAACACAAACAACTTCTCAATCTTTATAGCTTAATTTAAATATTTGTGTGATGGAGATAAGATTACAAGACTGTGAGATTAAATGAAATATTGCTTTAAAAAATCATAGGAGAGTCTTGGCATCGAGTACTGTTTATTCAATAGTGGCCTTACTAACAGCAATATAATATATATTAATTTTAATTTTCACTATTTCTTGCTTCATATTTTTGTAAAAAATTATTAAATATAATAATCTCTCCCCTAGGATTATTTAAAATGAAATTATTTACTCTAGATGACTTATATCCATGTAGTGGTTAAATGTAGTGATACATTCCAATCCAGACCTCAATCTGAAACTTTCTGCTTTCTATCTTCATTGCTATAAGACATTCTTGATTTCTGGAGCACTTAAGTTTTTCTTTGTCTTTCTCATTCTTGTCAGACAGATCATGATTTCACAAACTACCTCATAGAGTAAATAGAACTTCTAGATGGATCAAGGCAGTCATATTAGAAACCTCTAATTTTCTCCAAGTTCTTACCTATATGACTTACTCAAAGGGCATATAGGCTTGGGCTCTGTCTAACCAAACTGACATGACTGACATGTATCTCCACATCTATGTCAGGAACTCCCATCTTTATTTTTTGTACATTTCATTTCACCTCACTTTTCAGTGCCAGCTGCTGTGAAATAATCTTGGGACATTTCACACAGGTATACTTGTACCCACTGTGCACTCATAATAAGAATTTCAGAAATAAAAATCAATACTGGAAGAAAACTATAGATCAACGTAGAAAAATCCCCATTTGTGCCCTTCATACGTACATTGTAGCCTTTTCTACTTCCACATCAGCTGGCCATTAAAAAATCAAAAGTCCTCAAGCAGCAGAAGCATATTTTTATATTGATTCCCTATCTTTTACAGAGTTATGTCTCCCATTTTAATACTGATTTATAAGATTGAAATTTCCTTCCCTCCCTTGACATTCCTTTTTCTCTTTGCCTTAGACTTTGCTTTTTTCTGGCTCTTCCCATCTCCCTGGTTTCTCTCTTAAAACCTGGACAAATGTTTAATATAAGAAATATAAATATTGAATACATTCTTTTAAAATCCTATGAATATATTTTATAATCCCATGCTTTCAAGTGGAAAAGACATCACCTGGTTGTAACTATCTTGGCTGTAGGACACAGAGATGATGCATATCTAGAGTGACATCTGGGGGAGGAAGGGAGGACATTGTTGGGAAGTACTCATGCAGCACATCAGACACAGCCTGAAGCCATGATGGCAGCTGGTCCACCACAGCCAATGCCCAGAGACACACCAAGAGCCTATGTGGACCCTGACTGCCCTGCAATGTGGATCCACAACAGGGATGGAGAGGCAGAGGCTGGGGTGAATGGTCAGTTGTGAGGGACAAAGAAAAAAAGACTCAGACCCAAGGCTGTATCTGAGCAGGGCAAGGACAACAATTTCTGGTGCATGTGCAGGCAAGGCATAGGAGGCAGCTTGGACATCTGTCTGCAGCCAAACCACTGCAGCCCATGCTCCATCATGAGCTGAGAGCCTGTACATGCCCCACTTGCTTCAGCATTGCTCCCCTCTGGGGCAAGGATATCAGTGCCTGGAGAGAGGAAAGCACACTTAAAGAGAGTCAGCTTGGAACTGACCCACAGGGCTTCTGCCCCACCAACTTGGAATACAACCCCACCCCCACATGGGGTGATGATGGCCACTGAGCAGCACACTCAGCTCTAACCCTAGCTCCTATATCTCCAGCCCCACCTCCTACCAAGGTGATAGCTGCCAGTAAACCCTGAGGAAAGATGTGACTTGCATCCATATCAAATCTAGCTCTCTAACCAAAGACATTGGACACAAGCAATCTGTATAGGGATTCTCCCATATAAGGACACCCCTTCAACATAGCAATAGGTAACTATTTCACCTAAATTTGTAGAGATACAGAAAGTTAAGCAAAATGAAGAGAGAGGAACTGGTCTCAACTGAAAGAGCAATAGAAAGCCCCTTAAGTGGGGGGAGGGATAAGTTGGAAGGTCACACTACTATATATAAAATAGATAACTAATAAGGACCTACTGTATAGCACAAAGAACTCTACTCAGTACTCTATAATGGCCTATATGGGAAAAGAATCTAAAACAAAAAAAAGAATGGATATATGTATATGTATAACTGATTCACTTTGCTGTACACCTGAAAGTAACACAACATTGTAAATCAAGTATGCTCCAATAAAATTATTTTAAAAACTTAAAAAGATAAATCATGAAATAGAATAAACAATTTAAGAGATAAAAATTAAAAACATTAGTAATCAGAATGCTAATTGAATTAGTGAAAAGAGAAAATGAACACAGTGAGAATTTTAACAAGGAACTAGAAAATATAAAAAAGACCCAGTTAGAAATGAAGAATTCAGTAGCTGAAATTAAAAATAAAAAACACATTGGATGGAATGAATAGCAGACTAAGTGACACAGAAGAATACATATGTGATCTTGAATATAGAATAATGGAAATCACCCAATCAGAACAGCAGAAAGAAAAACAAATTTAAAAAATGAGAGCAGTTTGAAAGATCCAGGATAACATTAAAAGTACCAACATTTGCATTATAGGGGTCTCAGAAGGAGAAGAGAGAGAGAAAGGGATTGAAAATATATTTGATAAAGTATGGCTGAAAACTTCCCAAACCTGAAGAAGGAAACATATATTCAGGTATAGGAAGCACAGGGGGCTCTAAATAAGATGAACCCAAACAGACCACATCAAGACATATTATAATTATGGGAAGGATTCGGAGTTTGGGATTAGCAGATGTAAACTGTTATATATAGGATGGATAAACATCAAGGTTCTACTGTATAACACAGGGAACTATATTCAATATCCTGTGATAAACCATAATGGAAAAGAATGTGAAAAAGAATATATATATGTATAATTGAGTCACTTTGCTGTACAACAGAAATTAAACACAGCATTGTAAATCAATTATATTTCAATAAAATTTTTTAAAAGACATAATTAAAATGGCAAAAGTTAAAGAGAGGTTTAAATGGATCAAGAGAAAAACAGTCATATACAAGGTAACTCCCATAAGATTATCAGCTGACTTTTCTGCAGAAACTTTGCAGACAAGAAGGGTGTGGCATGATATATTCAAAGTGCTAAAAGGGAAAAACCTGCAACCTAGAATACTGTACCAAACAAGATTATTATTTAGAACTGAAAGAGAGATAAAGAACTTCCCAGACAAGCAAAAACTGAAAGAGTTCATCAGTACTAACCCTACCCTAAAAGAAATGTTAATGGGTATCCTCTAATTGGAAAAGAAGTAAGACTCTATAGGAAAATGATAATCCTACTATGGTAGCAATACTCATATCAGATAAAATAGACTTTAAAACAAGGCTATAACTAAAGACAAAGAATAAATTATATAATGGTAAAGAGATAATACAAGAAGAGGATTCACAACAACTAGTATATATGCATCCAGTACAAGAGCACCTAAATATAAAAAGCAAACATTAACAAACATAAAAGGAGAAATTGACAATAATACAGTAATAGTGGGGGATCTTAACAACCCACATACATCAATAGAGAGATCTTCCAGGCTGAAAATCAATGAGGCAGCAGGGGTCTTAAATGACACAACAGAAAAATTGGATTTAATATATATTTACAAGACGTTTCATCCCAAAATAACAGACTATTCATTCTTTTCAAATAAGCATGGACCGTTCTCCAGGATAGATCACATGCTAAGCCACAAAACAAATCTCAACCAATTTAAGAGTATAGAAATTATATCAAGCATTTTTTTTTTGACCATAACAATATGAAACTAGAAATCAATTACAGGATGAAGATTGGGAAAAGCATATACACGTGGAGACTAAACAAAATGCTACTAAAAAAACCAATGGGTGAATGGAGAAATCAAAGAGAAAATCAGGAAATATCTTGAGGCATATGAAAATGGGAACACAACTTTCCATAATCTATGGGATGCAGCAAAAGCAGTTCTTAGAGGGAAGTTTATAGTAATACAGCATACCTCAAGAAACAAGACAAATTTCAAATAAACAACCTAACCTACCACCTAAAATAATTAGAAAAAGAAGAACAAACAAAGCCCAAAGTCAGAAGAAGGAAGGAAAGAAAAAGATCAGAGAGGAAATAATAAAATAGTGACCAAAAACAATAGAAAACATCAGTGAAATCAAGAGCCTTTTTTTTTTTAATAAACAAAATTGATAAACCTAGCCAGGCTCATCAAGAAGAAAAGAGAGAGGACCCAAATAAACAAAATAAAAAATAAAAGAGGAGAAATAACCACCAATATCACAGAGATACAAAAATCATTAAAAAAATACTGCAAACAGTTATATGCCAACAAATTGGACAAACTAAAAGAAATTGACAAATTTCTAGACACATACAAGCTGCCAAGACTGAATCCAGAAGAAACAGACAATTTGAACAGACTGATCACTAATAGTGAAATTGAATTTGCAATCGAATAACTCCCAACAAACAAAAGTCCAAAACCAGACCACTTCACAGGGAAATTCTACAAAACATATAAAGAGTTAATATCTCTCCTTCTCAAGCTATTTCAAAACACTGAAGAGGATGGAACACTCCCAAATTCATTCTATAAGGCCACCATTATCCTGATACCAAAACCACAAAATGCTACAAAAAAAAAGAAAATTATAGGCAAATATCTTTGATAAATATAGATACAAAATCCTCAACAAAATATTAGCAAACTGATTCCAACAATATATAGAAAGGATCATACACCATGATCAAGTGGGATTTATTCCAGAGATGCAAAGATGGTTTGATATTCACAAATCAACCAATGTGATACACCACATTAACAAAGGGAAGGATAAAAATCACATGATCATCTCAACAGATGTAGAAAAAGAATTTGAGAAAATTCAACATCCATTCATGATAAAAACTTTCACCAAAGTGGGTATAAAGGGAACATATCTCAACATAATGAAGGACATTTATGACCAACCCACAGATAATATCACACAAAATGGTGAAAAGTTGAATGTCTTCCTCTAAATTCAGGAACAAGAGAAAGATGCCCACTCTCACCACTTCTATTTAACATAGTAATGAATGTCCTAGCCACAGCAATCAGACAAGAAAAATAAATACAAGCATTCAAATTGGAAGAGAAAAACTTTCACTATTTAGAAATGACATGATACTACATATAGAAAAACCTAAAGTCTCCACCAAAAAACTATTAGAACTAATAAATGAATTCAGCAAGGTTGCAGGATACAAGATTAATATACAGAAATCTGTTGCACTTCTATACACTGATAAATATCAGAAAGTAAAAGTAAAAAACAATCCCATTTAAAATCACATCAAAATGAATAAAATACCCAGCAACAAATCCAACTATGGAGGTAAAAGGCTTATCCTTGAAAAACTATAAGACAGTGATGAAAGAAATTGAAGACAACACAAACAGACAGAACATTCTTTGAAATATATCAAACCAATATTTTTTTAGATCTGTCTCATGGCACAAGAAATAAAAGCAAAAATAAACAAATGGGACCTAATTAAACTTAGAAGCTTTTGCACAGCAGAGGAAACCATCAAGAAAATGAAAAGAGTAGGAGAAAACTTTGTAAATGATATGACCAATAAGAGGTTAATATCCAAATATATAAACAGCTCTTACAACTCAATATCAAATGATCAACCCAATTAAAAAATTGGCAAAAGACTTGAATAGACATTTCCAAAATAGGCATATGGATAGCTAACAAGCACATGAAAAGATGTTCAACACTGCTAATTATTATAGAAATGCAAATCAAAGCAATGAGATGTAACCTCACAGAATGGCTATAATCAAAAAGACTACAAATAATGAAAGCTGACTAGGATGTGGAGAAAATGGAACACTTGTACACGGTTAGTGGGAATGCAAATTGCTGCAGACACTATGGAAATCAGAATGGAGGTTCCTCAAAAAACTAAAATTGGAAATACCGTATGACCCAGCAATTCCACTCCTGGGTATATATCCAAAAAAAATAAAACAAAAACCCCCAAAACACTATAGTGTTTGAAAAGATACATGCACCCCAATGTTTATAGCAGTATTATTTACAATACTCAAGATACAGAAGCAACCCAACTTTCCATAGACAGATGAATGGATAAAGAAGATGTGGTGTATATATATATATATATATATATATATACACACACAAGGGAATATTATTCAGAAGAAAGAATCAAAAGAATTAACTTCTGCCATTTGCAACATTGTGGGTGGACCTATAGAGTATTATGCTTAGTGAAATAAGTCAGACAGAGAAAGACAAATACAGTATGTTATCACTTTCTTGTGGAATCTAAAAATAATACAAATGAATGTATATAGCAAAACAGAAACAGACTCACAGATATAGAAAAACTAGTGGATGCCAGTGGGGAGAAGGAAGGAGGAAGGGACAAGATAGGGTATGAGATTAAGAGATACAAACTACTATGTACAAAATAGTTAAGCAACAAAGACATATTTGACAGCACAGGGAATTATAGCCATTATTTTGTAACAACATTAAATAGATTATAATCTATAAAAATAGTGAACCTCTATGTTATACACCTGAAACTAATTTAATATTGTAAATCAACTATACTTCAATAAAATAAAGATATGAAATAACCCAAATGTCAATCAACCCAGAAAAATGAAATTAGCCTGATGATGGTGATAATATTACTGGATCATATTTATTCTGCATTTATTACTTTTTATTAGGCAGCAGTTTGAGTGTTTTTTATTTATTGTCTCATTTATTGTCCCTAGAGCAATTATATGAAACATGTAGACACTAAAATTCTCTCTGTGTATATACTGATATTCATATGGTATGATATGTTTTTAATGGGAAATAGAGAGTTAGAGGAAAAATATATTAGAGTTTGAATGGACTTATACAACTCTGTATCCTGGTATTTCCATGAATGTTGATACCTTCATGGCTATTTACCAAATTATTAAAGTTTGCTATTTCTAGGTGGTAAGATTTCTTTTCACACTGTTATATTCTTATTGGGAAATACCTTTTTCTAAAAATATTGTGTTGCAATAATAGCTCTTCTGAGTTCTTTTTTTTTTTTTTACAACTTTCATGTTTTGCCTTAGATCTTTGTTAAAAATTGATCATTTTTATGTTGTTTATTAGGTTAATTTCTCTTATCAGTAAGCTATGATATCTTATTAATCTGAACTAAAATTAGAGTTCCAATCTTACTCTTTGGCTTGATAACTTTTCTCTAAAGTATACTTAAATAAAATTTAACATATGAGCATTTAAAAATGAATATTTCATACAAGTAAGGATTATTAAACAATAAAAATGTAGTAAGAAAGTTAGAACATGTGCCTGATTATTTATTCAGTATCATTCCAAGAAGGGTTATTCAATAATAAAAATAGGAATATTGAGATTCAGCAATGTGATTATTACAATATCCATGAATAACTCTTCTCAATTTTCTTTTTATTTTTGTTTCTCATAGAAACAATTTAGGCAAGAGACAAATTTAACATTAACTTTTCCAAAAAATAACAGCATAGCAGAAAATATTGCATAATTGTCTGTATTTTAAACATTTGAAGTTTGGAATTTGCACTGGAGTATATTAATCATTGTCACTACATGAGACTACAATTAATTAGAACATTTTAGTTTCATTAAAGCAGTATGATCTCGAGGAAAAATGTATGCTTTAGTTGGGATATATTGGGAGTTGACTTCAATTCTGAAATTGCTTCTATTCTTTTATTGTGTGGCATTTTATTTCATAAATAAAATTGAAAAACCTATGAGAAGGTGATTCTTCAAGATACTTTCTATATAAATATATAAATTTACTATTTATATAATAAAAATGTATTTATATGTTATACACATTGATCACACTGATAAAAATCCATTAAAACAAAAAACCTGTGGTGAGGCTGCATCCCATCACTTGCCACCATCAGTGCCAGGGAACCTGAGTAAAGCAAGATCATTTCTCAATTGACATTTCCAGTCCTTGCCTCTATTCCCAGCTCAAGTCAGTCATTTTTACTTGTACCTTGACTCTTTGGCCATTTTGCAAGCATGTTAAATTTAACATGGCTAATACTAAATTACATTTCTGTCCCCTAAACTAGCTTTTCCTCCAATGTTTCTGTTCTTCCATATTCCCATTTATCCAACATGGATAGTTACTTTTGATACCATCCTTCCTTCCTCACATCCAATCTATTGTCAAGCTTTGTGCAGTCTTCACTTATATCTTTCATTTATATGCTTTCACTTTTCATTTGTACTGTTTATATCATAGTCTAGGTACTCATGAATTCCTGGAATACCAGCAAAGTCTTCTAATGCATCTACCCAGCTCTGCTTTTTTCCCCCCTCCTCCAGTCTGTCCTGTATACCAGCATCAGACTGATATTCCAGGAACTCTGCTTTGACCATAACATTTCCCATTGTCTTCCAAGGCATCCTCACTGACTTGGAGATAAAGTGCAAACCACTGAGTTAACATCCAAGACCCTGGTTCCAGCCTTTTTATTAGTTTCTACAGTTAGCTATAGCAAAACTGATGTATTTTCACGGCTCCAAATGCAGCAGTTGACTTTTTGCCTCCTCATGTTTGTTCTTCCATTTTCTCTTCATGTAATTACATCTACCCATAACACCATCCAAGGAAATCCCACCATACCCACCTTAGATGTCAACTCATTTTTTAATTCCTGATACCTACAGCTATTGTACTGTTGTATGAATCAATTTTTTAAAATTATTTAGATCTTGCTGTATGGTATGTGAGGAATTATATATTTTAGCTATCCTACAAAATTTTAGGAGATAGAAACTGTTTCATGGATATGTATTAATATCCCTCAGTATCTACTGTAATGCTGTGTATATAGTCAAAACATTTGCATAAATATCAAGGAAAAATTCTCAAGAATTATTAAAGCCAAGAAATCAAGAGAAAGAAAATGATACATTATCTACTAAATTTGTAGGAAATTTTTATAAATATAAATTACTATATATAGCAATATAAATAAGATATTGTTGCTATAAAAATCATAAAAATATATTATAAATGGTATCTATAATTGATTAAACACACTGGCTATGAGTCTGTTTATTTTAAAAAGAATATCATTGATTACTTCTTTGAGAACATGGTATAAGAAAATATCATATAACAGAAATCTATAGGTATTGGCATCATTTTTAGTTTTATTTCAAATTGAAATAATTTTTGTTTTGTTTTTTTGTGACTGTATTACATTTCAAGTAGAAAACACTAGAAAAAAAGCATGAGTATATGAAAGCAAATGAATTCACCTTCACTTCCTTGCCCTGTAATACCATCTCACAGAGATAATTGTTATGAGTTTTGGTGATTATCCTTCTAAATATCTACTGTTATTTAAAATGTATTTAATCATATAATAGCTAGTTTTATATAATTTTAACTCTGTATATTCTATGAACACATTTCCATGTGAATTCTTTAAAACAATTTCTACTATATCACTGTATCTCCTTTAAAAATATTTTTGAAAATGTTTAAAATTATTTTTTAGTGCTTTATATAATCTTTTGTACATTGACTATTAGTCAACAAACAAAAGAAGACATATCCTTGGGGAATATTAAGTTGTTTCAGTATACATCCAATATATATGTACATATATATAAAACTTTGAATCATGTGTATGCCAAGGCTTTACAAGAAAGTCAGAACCCTGGTCAAGAAGTAAAACCTATTCTTTAAAATGATCTATTGAGCTGTCAGAGAATATTTTCATGTCGATAGATACTTTAGGATAAAACTATATCTCCTTTTCCCCATGCGAACACTCTATTACTCTAGTGGAAAAAAATAATTTGGAACTCAGAGAATATGCCCAGGTAAAATTCACCTTGAATCTTCTTAAATCCTAAAACAAGGTTGAGCAAATTTTTATATCCTGATATTTATATTTAAATACATAAATCAAAATACTAGCTAAAATACATGAAATAAAATTGATTTTAAAGGAATAGACTAACCTAAAATGGAAATAAAATTTGCCTTTGTAATTGCTAATATTCATGAACACCGCACAGTGACTGACAATCCACTGTGGTTCAGGTTTAGGGGAAGCTGCCCGGAAGTTAAGTCATTGCATTTGTTATCAATAAGTATGTATATTTATACTAAGTACTTTCCAGGTGCTTAAAACAGTAATTTAGCTGATTTTCTCCATTTTAGAAGCAGAAAATTAATTATCAACTTCTTATGTTAGTGCCACAAGAGATAAAAGAATAATAATTAAATTGGTTTAGTGTTTAGTGAGCACGATGAAATAATTCAAGGGGAAATAATTTCTATGCAGGATGAGAAGCATATGGAAAATTACTGTGGAACACAAATTTGAAAGATTATAGATCAATTTAAAGGATATTTTATTTGTTTGTCAAGAGGTTTAGAGAGTATGGTAGAGAACCCGAAAATAGGAATAAGATCAAACTTACATATGGATGTCTGTGTGTGTGTATCTATCTATATATATATATAGATGCACACACACATACTAGCTATATGTGAAAATTACTAACTTTATTCATGTAACATCTGAAAATTAAACAAAAAAAACCTAAAAAATTTTATATTAAGACCAGCACTGAGACTTCAACTATAACAGAACTTTTCTTCTTTATGTACACTCTTCCCTGTTTTCTTTGTGTTTCCAAGTCATTCCAAGATTTTATATTCCACTGCTGTTTTGCAATGTATTGTGAAATGTTTTTGAAATCTGTTACAAACTTCAAATTCATTTTTATCCAGTGAAATTCAATTTCTTTGAAGCTGCAGACAGTTGCAAGAACCATAATCAGAGATTTATAAAATGGTATCTGTTTTCAAGTGACTTAGTCCAGAATATCAAATCTAAATTACACTTGATATCTTTAATCTTGAGTAAGGAAAGGTGCATCAGTCAGGGTCCATGCAAGAGTCAGAAATCATACCAATAATCTGAAGAGGGTAATTTTAATATAAAGAATTATTAGATAGGAATCTAAAATATGGCACAAATGAACCCATTTATGAAACAGAAACAGAATAACAAACATAGAGAACAAACTGGTGGTTGCCAAGGGAGAGGGAGTTGGGGGAGGTATGGAGTGGGAGTTTGAGGTTAGCAGATGTAAGCTTTAATATGTAGAATGGATAAACAACAAGGTCCTGCTGTATAGCACAGGGAATTATATTCAATATCTTATGATAAACCATAATGGAAAAGAATATAAAAAAAGAATGTATATATATATATATAAATGAATCAATTTGCTATATAACAGTAATTAACACAGCATTGTAAATCAACTATACTTCAAAAAAAAAACAATAGCAAAGCGGAAAAATGCACATAAGAGAACAACAACAAAAAAAGAAGCATTGGGGCTTCCCTGGTGGCGCAGTGGTTGAGAGTCCGCCTGCTGATGCAGGGGACACGGGTTCATGCCCCGGTCTGGGAAGATCCCACATGCCGCAGTGCGGCTGGGCCCATGAGCCATGGCCACTGAGCCTGTGTGTCCGGAGCCTGTACTCTGCAACGGGAGAGGCCACAACAGTGAGAGGCCCGCGTACCGCAAAAAAAAACAACAACAAAAACCAAAAAGAATCATTAACTAATAACAGGGGATTAAGTATGTTGATTTTAAAAAAATGCACAATGTGAGAGTTGTGGGTTGTTTTATTTAGGGCAAAATGAGGACTGCAGCCCGGGAGACATCGTTTCAGACAACTCTGAGAAACTGCTCCGGGGAGGTGAGGAGGGGAGCCAGGTTTTATAGAAGTTTTGCAACAAAGGGCAGGTAGTCTGAACATCAAAAGATTATTGTTAATTAAAGAAAACCAGATATCCCAGGTTAAGGAATTTAGCCCTTTTCTATGTATGGGAAGATGCAAGAGGTCTGGGCTTATGGGAATCATTCCTTTGACATGCACCTCAGCTATCTGGGGCCAGTATCCTGTGTTTTCACATCCTGAGTTTCCTCAGGGCTCACCAGCTCACGTTGGAGGGCTGCAAACGCTGATGACTGTGACAGCCTTTGTTTACTGATATGTCAGGAAATATTCCATTTATCAAGTGTGAAGAGGTTAGAGAGAACTCTAAAGAACTTAGGAATAGTAGAGGTAGGGAGCAGCCACTATCTGTAGGACTGAAGAATATTAAAGAAAGAAGCAAATTTGAAAGAAGAGACCTCCCTACACACACACACACACACACACACACACACACACACACACACAGATAGACACATTGAAGAGGGTGGGGCCCTGGTTCACTGGAAGGTGAAAGTTTTGAGATGTGCTGTAGGTCAGGGTTAACAGGCAAGAAACCCCAAGGTGGGTGCTGGTGAAACTCAGTGTGAAGCATCCACAGGGCTGCTTGTGAGATTTGCTGGGAAGCCACTAGATGAGCAATTAATTGTAGGAAAAAAAAAAAACAAAAAACAGGAAAACAGGAACAGGAAGAGAAGCCCCTTCCTTTTCAAGTGTCCCTTCACTGCCCTCTCCTGACAGAATCTAACATTGTGGCAGAAGACAAAGGAAACATTTAAAGGGTTCAGCTCCAGTATCACAAAGCAGAGAAAAGAAGGGTGGATTTGGATCTGAGAGGCAATTGATAACTGGCATAGAAGTAAAAAATTGAAAATAAGCAGTTTATTGGAGTGTATTTGTGGAAATCTAATAGCTGGTTTTTTTGTTTGTGGCTTTTGGTTTTTGTATTGAGGCATTTGCTGTGGGTTTTAATGTTATTATTTCTGGCCTCTCATTTAAAGGAATCTTCACTGTCCAAGGAAGGGTAAACTATTTGAACATGTTTATTTTAAGGTTACATTGCACTTTATCACACATTATATCAAATATGTGTAGAATACATTCTTATCCTTGTTCTCCTGGTGAAGGAAACATAGTTTATGGAGGTAAAATTGAGGCAGGAGACAGATGGCCCCTCTGGGCAAATGGTTTGTGTTTGTTTCTTGTGGACTGATACTCTGAGACAGGAATAACAGGACAATCGAGAGAGGAGGCTGGACCCTGCCCAGGTAGAAGATAAGAAACCACATATTCCTCATTCTCGAAGTCAGGAGACCTCCCCAACTACACATTCAGAGAAAGGCTCCTTGGATGTCAAAAGGGAAGGGATGTCAACTAATGCTCACTTACCCATAGACCTCTTAGGTAGAATCCATCTTGGCTAAGAGATGAGTGCACACACAGGGAAGGATCCTGAGATATACCAAATACAGACTTGAACAAGGCATATCAAAATGATTGGCCAAAGGAAACCTGGAAGAAATGCCCCATAAAAGTAATTCAAACTGCCATTAGGGCACGACTCTCTCTCTGAGCCCGCCTGTGTGTCTATCCACACGTATCCTTTTTTTCTCTTAACAAATACTTTATTTGTTTCACTACTTTCCGTCTTTTTGGGAATTCTTTTTCTGCAAACCCATAGGGCCAGAGCCTTGTCACTGACCACTGGTCTGGTGGCTAGGATTTGGTGCTCTCACCGCCGAGACCCGACTTCAATCATTGGCCGGGAACTGAAACCTTGCTTTAAGCCACTGCAGGCTGAGGCCACCCGAGATCAAAATAACCATCCAAGGTCTTACAGCTGTTAAGGTGCAAAGTTAATACTTTAGAAACAAACAAAAAGGTCTCTCTGATTACAAGGTTCCTGCTGTTTCTCTTGACCATGATAATTTTTTGTTTCACCCATGAAGTTTCTGATTCTCAGTGACTTTCTCATGCTCAACTATTAGAGAAAGATGCATTAGTACAAGAAATCAGACTGCTGACTCCTTGTTTATGTCTTTTGTCATTATGTCTTCCATTCCCTAAACACTGTTAATGATGTTTGTTATATGAATGAGACAGAAGAAGAGGAGTAAAAGGACCAATATGAAAATAGTCTGCATAATTTAAAAAATGTATACAGTTTTTCACAACCATGAATGGGTTATATGTATTGGGTCTCTGTGAAAGTTGCAGAATTAACATTTCTGTACATAATATTCTTTGGAGCAAAGTTTGAACTTTTTTAGACCACATCTGACCTAACCTGCTTGACATTAAAAGTAAACAGTGGAATAATAAACATTATCTCCAAATAGGAACTACTGAAATATTTATATTTTTGACACAGAGTGAAATAAGATCTACTAGTGCTGATTGCTGGCTAGCATTCAACTTGATGTTTATAGTTCTTCAAAATATTCACTACGACAACAAAATTTAAAAACCATTCCATCTTAAAAACAAACAAACATTAAGTTCCATACAACATAGAAAAAAGCATTTCTATTATCATTGATTAGTTGTGGAATATATAAAAAGAGGATTGTGCATTAGAATTTGGAGCAAAAATTATTGTAGAAAAACTCATCTAAATTCTCATTGCAGGTCTGTTTATGTTACTCTTTAGGGATTTAATTTATTCATATATATTGCTTTCTTTGGGCTTTATTTTATCAATTAATCTATTTCCATCATTTTGTCCCATTTATAAAACACATTCTGTCATGTTAATATAACTTCTTCAGTCATTGGGTTTCTTTTAATGGAAACATAATCTGAAATGATTTTATTTAAGAATGATTTTATATTTAAATTATACATTTATCTTCACATTTTTCTATTCAAACTTCTTATGATGACCATCCATGATCTAACCCTAATTATCTACCTCATTTCCTATTACTATCACCCACAGGCACTAAAATCAAGCCAAAAAGACTTTCTTTTTTTAAATATAAAAGATTTTCACCCCTAGGGTTTAGGTATACTGTTTTCTTCTAGAATGATCTTACTTCAACACTTCATATCGTTGGATACTACTCATTTTTAAGTTTCAGTCTAAGTATCATCTTCTAGAAAGCAGTTCCTTGCTATGCCAGTAGAGGGGGAAACAAACAAAAAAACATGTAATCCCTTCAACCTTGATCTTTTGTCTTTTTCTCTTTAGCACCCAATCCTTTTAAATCAAAAGTATTTTCCCACTTATTTTAAGTACTGCAGTTTCGACAAAACTGGAAAATACAAAAGTGACGAATTTCTTACATTGGGGTCTGGAAAAAATCTTATTACATTAAAAGACATACTGTATCTGAGGACTTTCAAGATGGCAGAGGAGGACATGGAGATCACCTTCCTCCACACAAATATATTAAAAATGCTTCTACATGTGGAACAACTCCTACAGAACACCTACTGAACACTGGCAGACCTCAGAATTCCCAAAAAGCAAGAAACTCCCCAAGTACCTGGGTAGGGCAAAAGAAAAAAGAAAAAAACAGAGACAAAAGAATAGGGACGGGACCTGCACCTCTGGGAGGGAGCTGTGAAGGAGGAAAAATTTCCACACAATAGGAAGCCCCTTCACTGGCGGAAATGGAGGATGGGCGGGGGTGGGGGGAAAAAATACCCACAAAAGGGGCCCCCCCGGCGGGGGGGGAGGGGGGGGGGGGGGGGGGGGGGGGGGGGGGAGCTTTGGAGCCAAGCAGGAGAGCCCAGCAATAGGGGTGCAGAAGGCAAAGTGGAGCGATTCCTGCACAGAGGAACGGTGCCGACCAGCACTTACCAGCCTGAGAGGCTTGTCTGCTCACCCACCGGGGTGGGTAGGGGCTGGGACCTGAGGCTCGGGCTTCGGAGGTCAGATCCCAGGGAGAGGACTGGGGTTGGCTGCATGAACACAGCCTGAAGGGGCTGGCGCACCACAGCTAGCCGGGAGGGAGTCCAGGAAAAAGTCTAGAGCTGCCTAAGAGGCAAGAGACAATTGTTTCGGGGTGCACGAGGAGAGGGAATTCAGAGCACTGCCTGAATGGGTGCAGTGCACCCATCTCTGCAGTGCAGAGATGGGTGCAAGCCACAGCTATCAGCATGGACATGAGAGAAGGGCATGAAATGCTAAGGCTGCTGCTGCAGGCACCAAGAAGCTTGTGTGCAAGGACAGGTCACTATCCACACCTCCCCTCCCAGGAGCCTGTGCAGCCCACCACTGCCAAGGTCCCGAGATCCAGGGACAACTTCCCCAGGAGAACACACGGCACACCTCAGGCTGGTGCAAGGTCACACTGGCCTCTGCCACTACAGACTCGCTCCGCATTCAGTACCCTTCCCTCCCCCCGGCCTGAGTGAGCCAGAGCCCCCGAATCAGTTGCTCATTTAACCCCCTCCTGTCTGGGGGAAGAACAGACGCCCTCAGGTGACCTACACTCAGAGGCGGGGGCCAAATCCAAAGCTGAACCCCGGGAGCTGTGCGAACAAAGAAGAGAAAGGGAAATTTCTCCCAGCAGCCTCAGGAGCAGCGGATTAAATCTCCACAATCAACTTGATGTACACTGCATATTTGGAATACCTGAAAAGACAAAG
The DNA here is from genome assembly GCF_002837175.3 of Physeter macrocephalus. Lineage (NCBI taxonomy): Eukaryota > Metazoa > Chordata > Mammalia > Artiodactyla > Physeteridae > Physeter > Physeter macrocephalus. The sequence continues at coordinate 57,952,263 of NC_041214.2, forward strand.
AATCACCCCCAAATTGAGGTGGTGGAGCTTGGGAGCAACTGTAGACTTGGGGTTTGCTTTCTGCATCGAATTTGTTTCTGGATTATCTTTATCTTAGTTTGGTATTTAGAGCTTATCGTCACTGGTAGATTTGTTTATTGATTTGGTTGCTCTCTTCCTTTATATATTTATATATATATATATAAATATATATATATATAATTTTCCTTTTTCTCTTTTTGTGAATGTGTATGTGTATGCTTCTTTGTGGGATTTTGTCTGTATAACTTTGATTTTACCATTTATCCTAGGGTTCTGTCTGTCTCTGTTTTGTTTTTTTTTTCTTTGTATAGTTTTTAGCACTTGTTATCACTGGTGGATTTGTTTATTGGTTTGGTTGCTCTCTTCTTTCTTTCCTTCTTTCTTTTTTTTAAACTACTTTTAAACTTTTTTGTTTTTAATAATTTTTAATTTTAATAACTTTTATTTTATTATATTATATTTTATATTTTTTTTATTCCTCCTTTTTTTTCTCCCTTTTCTTCTGAGCCTTGTGGCTGACAGGGTTTTGGTGCTCTGGCCTGGTGTCAGACCTGAGCTTCTTAGGTGGGAGAGCCGAGTTCAGGACATTGGTCCACCAGAGACCTCCCGGCCCTATGTAATATCAATCGGCGACAGCTCTCCCAGGGATCTCCATCTCAACACTAAGACCCAGCTCCACTCAACGACCAGCAAGCTACAGTGCTGGACACCCCATGCCAAACAACTAACAAGAGAGGAACACAACCACACCCATTAGCAGAGAGGCTGCCTAAAATCATAATAATGTCACAGACACCCCAACACACACCACCAGACATGATCCTGCCCAACAGAAAGACAAGATCCAGCCTCATCCACCAGAACACAGGCACCAGTCCCCTCCAACAGGAAGCTGACACAACCCACTGAACAAACCTAACCCACTGGGGCAGACACCAAAAATAATGGGAACTACAAACCCGCAGCCTGTGAAAAGGAGACCCCAAACACAGTAAGTTAAGCAAAATGAGAAGACAGAGGAATACACAACAGATGATGAGCAAGGTAAAAACCCATGAGATGAAACAAATGAAAAGGAAATAGGCAGTCTACACAAAAAAGAATTCAGAGTAATGACAGTAAAGATATCCAAAATCTTGGAAACAGAATGGAGAAAATACAGGAAACGTTTAACAAGGACCTAGAAGAACTAAGGAGCAAACAAACAATGACGAACAACCCAATAAATGAAATTAAAATTCTCTAGAAAGAATCAATAGCAGAATAACTGAGGCAGAATGGATAAGTGACCTGGAAGATGAATTAGTTGAAATAACTACTGCAGAGCAGAATAAAGAAAAAAGAATGAAAAGAATTGAGGACAGTCTCAGAGACCTCTGGGAAAACATTAAAAGCACAAATATTTGAATTACAGGGGTCCCAGAAGAAGAAGAGAAAAAGAAAGGGACTGAGAAAATATTTGAAGAGACTATAGTTGAAAACTTCACTAATACAGGAAAGGAAAGACTCATTCAAGTCTAGGAAGCACAAAGAGTCCCATACAGGATAAATCCAAGGAGAAACATGCAAAGAAACATATTAATCAAACTATAAAAAATTAAATACAAGGAAAAAATATTAAAAGCAGCAAGGGAAAAGCAATAAATATCATATAAGGGAATACCCATAAGATTAATAGCTGATTTCTCAGCTGAAATTCTGCAAGCCAGAGGGGGTGGCAGGACATATTTAAAGTGATGAAAGGGAAAAGCCTACAACCAAGATTACCCAGCAAGGATCTCATTCATATTTGATGGAGAAATTAAAAACTTTACAGACAAGCAAAAGGTAAGAGAATTCAGCACCACCAAACCAGCTTTACAACAAATGCTAAAGGAACTTCTCTAGGCGGGAAACACAAGAGAAGGAAAAGACCTACAATAACAAACCCAAAACAATTAAGAAAATGGTAATAGGAACATACATATTGATAATTACCTTAAATATAAATGGATTAAATGCATCAAACAAAAGATATAGACTGGCTGAATGGATACAAAAACAAGACTCATATATATGCTGTCTACAAGAGACCCACTTCAGATCTAGGGGCAAATACAGTCTGAAAGTGAGGGGATGGAAAAAGATATTCCATGCAAAAGGAAATCAAAAGAAAGCTGGAGTAACAATGCTTATATCAGACACAGTAGACTTTAAAATAAAAACTACTACAAGAGAGAAAGATGAACACTACATAATGATCAAGGAATCAACCCAAGAATATGTAACAATTGTAAATATTTATGCACCCAACATAGGAGCACCTCAATACATAAGGTAAATGCTAACAGCCATAAAAGGGGAAATCGACAGCAACACAGTAATAGTAGGGGACTTTAACTCCCCACTCACCAATGGACAGATCATCCAAAATGAAAATAAATAAGGAAATACAACCTTTAAATGATACATTAAACATGAGGGACTTAATTGATATTTACAGGACATTCCATCCAAAAACAACAGAATACACTTTCTTCTCAAGTGCTCGTGGCACATTCTTCAAGATAGATCATATCTAGGGTCACAATTCAAGCTGGGTAAATTTAAGAAAATTGAAATCTTGTCAAGTATCTTTTCTGACCACAACACTATGAGACTAGATATCAATTACAGGAAAAAAAAACTGTAAAAATACAAACACATGGAGGTTAAGAAATACACTACTAAATAACCAAGAGATCACTTAAGAAATTAAAGAGGAAATAAAAAAATACCTAGAAATAAATGACAATGAAAACACCATGACCCAAAACCTATGGGATGCAGCAAAAGCAGTTTTAAGAGGGAAGTTTATAGCAATACAATCCTACCTCAAGAAACAAGAAAAATCTCAAATAAACAACATAACCTTACACTTAAAGCAATTAGAGAAAGAAGAACAAAAAAGCCCAAAGTTAGCAGAAGGGAAAAAAATCATAAAGATCAGATCAGAAATAAAAGAAAAAAATGAAGGAAACAGTAGCAAAGATCAATAAAACTAAAAGCTGGTTCTTTGAGAAGATACATAAAATGGATAAAACATTAGCCAGACCCATCAAGAAAAAAGGGATAAGACTCAAATCAATAGAATTAGAAATGAAAAAGAAGTAACAACTGACACTGCAGAAATACAAGGGATCATGAGAGATTGCTAAAGCCAATTACTGTATGCCAATAAAATGGGCAACATGGAAGAAATGGACAAATTCTTAGGAAAGCACAACCTTCTGAGACTGAACCAGGAAGAAATGGTAAATAGTAACAGAACAATCACAAGCACTGAAATTGAAACTGTGATTAAAAATCTTCCAACAAATAGAAGCCCAGGACCAGATGGATTCACAGGCGAATTCTATCAAACATTTAGAGAATAGCTAACACCTATAGTTCTCAAACTCTTCCAAAATATAGCAGAGGGAGGAATACTCCCAAACTCATTCTACAACGCCACCATCACCCTGATAGCAAAACCAGACAAAGATGTCACAAAAAAAGAAAACAACAGGCCAATATCACTGATGAACATAGATGCAAAAAATCCTCAACGAAATTTAGCAAACAGAATCCAACAGCACATTAAAAGGATCATACACCATGATCAAGTGGGTTTTATCCCAAGAATGCAAGTATTCTGCAATATAGGCAAATCAATCAATGTGATACACCATATTAACAAACTGAAGGATAAATCCATATGATCACCTCAATAGATGCAGAAAAATCTTTTGACAAAATTCAACACCCATTTTTGATAAAAATCCTCCAGAAAGTAGGCATAGAGGGAACTTACCTCAACATAATAAAGGCCATATATGACAAACCCACAGCCAACATCGTTCTCAATGGTGAAAAAGTGAAACCATTTTCACTAAGATCAGGAACTAGACAAGGTTGTCCACTCTCACCACTATTATTTAACATAGTTTTGGAAGTTTTAGCCACAGCAATCAGAGAAAAAAAAAGCAATAAAAGGAATCCAAATAGGAAAAGAAGAAGTAAAGCTGTCACTGTTTGCAGATGACATGATACTATACATAGAGAATCCTAAAGATGCTACCAGCAAACTACTAGAGCTAATCCATGAATTTGGCAAAGTAGTAGGATACAAAATTAATGCACAGAAATATCTTGCATTCCTACACACTAATGATGGAACATCTGAAAGAGAAATTAAGGAAACACTCCCACTTACCATTGCAACAAAAAGAATAAAATACCTAGGAAAAAACTACCTAAGGAGAAAAAAGACCTGTATGCACAAAACTATAAGACACTGATTAAAGAAATTAAAGATGATACAAATAGATGGAGAGATATACCATGTTCTTGGATTGGAAGAATCAACATTATGAAAATGACTATACTACCCAAAGCAATCTACACATTCAATGCAATCCCTATCAAATGACCAATGGCATTTTTCCCAGAACTAGAACAAAAAATTTCACAATTTGTATGGAAACACAAATGACCCCGAATAGCCAAATCAATCTTGAGAAAGAAAATCGGAGCTGCAGGATTCAGGCTCCTGGACTTTGGACTATAGTACAAAGCTACATTAATCATGACAGTATGGTACTGGAACAAAAACACAAATATAGATCAGTGGAACAGGATAGAAAGCCTCAGATAAACCCAAGCACATATGGTCACCTTATCTTTGATAAAGGAGGCAAGAGTATACAATGGAGAAAAAACAGCCTCTTCAGTAAGTGGTGCTGGGGAAACTGGACAGCTACATATAAAAGAATGAAATTAGAACACTCCCTAACACCATACACAAAAATAAACTCAAAATGGATTAAAGACCTAAATGTAAGGCCAGATACTATAAAACGCTTAGAGGAAAACATAGGGCAAAACACTCTATGACATAAATCACAGCAAGATCCTTTTTGATCCACCTCCTAGAGAAATGGGAATAAAAACAAGAATAAATAAATGAGACCTAATTAAACTTCAAGGCTTTTGCACAGCAAAGGAAACCATAAACAAGACAAAAAGACAACCCTCAGAATGGGAGAAAATATTTGCAATGAAGCAACTGACCAAGGATTAAAGGAAAACATAAACAAGACAAAAAGACAACCCTCAGAATGGGAGAAAATATTTGCAAGCAAAGCAATGGACAAAGGATTAATCTCCAAAATATACAAGTAGCTCATGCAGCTCAATATCAAAAAACAAACAACTCAATCCAAAAATGTGCAGAAGCCCTATATACACATTTCTCCAAAGAAGATATATGGATTGCCAACAAACACATGAAAGGGTGCTCAACATCAGTAATCATTAGAGAAATGCAAATCAAAACTACAATGAAGTATCACCTCACACCAGTCAGAATGGCCATCATCAAAAAATCTATAAACAATAAATGCTGGAGAGGGTGAGTGTCATATACCACAATGTTCATTGCAGCACTATTTACAATACCCAGGACATGGATGCAACCTAAGTGTCCATCGACAGATGAATGGATAAAGAAGATGTGGCACATATATACAATGGAATATTACTCAGCCATTAAAAGCAACAAAATTGAGTTATTTGTAGTGAGGTGGATGGACCTAGAGACTGTCATACAAAGTGAAGTAATTCAGAAAGAGAAAAACAAATACTGTGTGCTAACACATATATATGTACTCTAAAAAAAAATGGTTCTGATGAACCAAGGGGCAGGACAGGAATAAGATGCAGACATAGGGAACGAACTTGAGGACATGAGGAGTGGGAAGAGTAAGCTGGGGCAAAGTGAGAGAGTGGTGTTGACATATATACACTACCAAATATAAAATAGGTCGCTAGTGAGAAGCAGCTGCATAGAACAGGGAGATCAGCTCAGCACTTTATGACCACCTAGAGGGGTGGGATAGTGATGTTGGACAGGAGATGCAAGAGGGAGGAGATATGGGGATATATGTATACATATAGCTGATTCACTTTGTTATACAGCAGAAACTAACACACCATTGTGGCGCAATTATACTCTGGTAAAGATGTTAAAAAAAAAAGACATACTGTGACAAAAATAGAATCTAAAATAATTGAGAGAATATGCTTCAAAGACATATCTATAATAGATATAACCATGTTCTGATGTGAGTTTTACATCTTTATTATTGTTCATTCTGTGACTGGTAGAAAGAAATGTAGCATTATGCAACTGACTTGCTCTGTGCCATTGGAAACAAACCATCCAAGTTTGCTGATTTGGGTATGTTCCCATACTCAAGTATTCTACTCCCCTTCCTCTGTTTTGTCAATAGCAATTTTTGCAAAGTTGTCATTACTTTGTTAAATTTTTCTCATTTTTCTTATTTTAAAAATGAGTTGTATGACTAGTTTCATTAACTCATCCATTTTGGACCCATTAATTTCAAGCCCCTCCTTATTTGTTAGCAGCCTATTTTTGTATCATTGCTTATTCCCTAATTATTCAAAATAATTCACGTTTTTAAATCATTCTTCCAACACAGAACTTTCTTTCTTCTGTTATTTTATCCTTGAAAGCTTTTCTGTCTCTTTTCTTTTGTTGTAGTTAAGAGTGTAACCTTTTTTAACCTTAAAAATTTAGTTGAGTCTTTAGTAAAAATATCTCCTTATTGATAGCAACCACCTGGCAGCAGTTGGGAAAAAAAAAAATTGAAGGATAAGGTGTTCATGTACTCCTTTAACAAATAAGTTCATTAACATTTAGGGGTTGTCAGCAGAGATTCACTGACTCAATTACTTATTAAAACCAAAAGGTAAAGAGAAAAAACAAAGATCTCAAATGGCAGTAAGGAAAAATAATTTTATGTCTAATCCAGGTTAATGGTTGATTCAATCTTTAGTGAATAAATAAATAGCTACAGAAACAAACAAAGGTTGACTGTATGATGCTCTTTCCCAAGAATCTGTGAGTTGCTGAATCCACAGGAACCAGCTATAATATACCCTATATACCCACTTTATAAAGCAAGGTTCTCTTAGGTCTTACTTAACAATAAGTTTGATTTCTAGCCAATTATGAAATAAATGAAGAGAATAAGTCCTGACCACTTAATTACTGTCATATGGGATGATTATGTCCCAGCTCACATTTTTAGGATTCTTATTTTTTCTACTCATAGTCTGGTACATTTGTTCTTATTGTTGTTTCTTAAGGAAAATAATTAAGAAACTCTGATGCCAGTACTACCTCCTGCCTTATGAATATTTCTATTAGCTACACTGTGTGAGACAATAACAAAGTGTTTAGTATTTATATTATATACATAACTTCTATAAATTTATGACTGAACTTATGATATATGACACCCAATTGAGCTCTGAGAATGAAAACTGTCTTAACTGGTGCCTTTGTGTGAGTCTGTGACCTAATCAATTTAATTTTAATTTATCACCACTGTGCCTTCTTGCTAATTGTTCATATATTTTTAAGGAATATCTACCATGAAATATACTGTGGTAAATTTTTTATTTTTTATTTTTATTCATTTATTTTTGTGTTTTTATTTAAGACACAGTAAAACTGACATTTCAGGGAGAATCATGCAGTTGCATGAGCCTTAACCATGTACAAATTTGTTTAATCACCATCACAATCAGAATACAGAACACTTCCATCACCCCATAAAAGTCCTCATGCTACTCTTTCATTGTCACCCCATTACCCATCTCTGCAACCACTAATCTTTTCTCTGTCACTATAGTTCTGTCTTAAGAATATCATACAAATGGAATTATACAGTAGGCAAACTTTTGAAACTGGTTTCTTTCATGTATAATGTCGTTGAGCTTGGAGGTTAGGCAAGGAGTTCTTGGACGTGATACTGACAGCACAATCTATAAAAGAAAAAAAATAATAAATTGGACTTCATAAAAATTTTTTAAATTTAGTATGTAAAAGATATTGTTAAACTAATAAAAAATATAAGCTACAGACTAGGACATATTTACAAATCATATATCTGGCCAAGGATTTGTATCTAGAATATATTTTAAACTTAATAGTAAGAAATATACAACCTATTTTAAAAGTGGCCAAAAATCACAGAAGAAATAGTTTTTGTTTAAAACATTTTGTGACCCAATGTTAGGAAACAATATGCAATGTACAGCTTAATTTTTAAATATTTTTTTTTCCATTTTTGCCAAATATTAGTGTTAACTTTCCTAGTAGATGCTTTTGTTCAACTTTCATTGATTCATCTAATAAAGCCCTTCATTGCTTTTCTAAAAGCCACATTAGAGCAGCTGAATGGATAAAATAAATGTTGTACTCACTTTGCAGGCTTCTGAAAACTAAGTGACAATGTTTATTAAATTAAATGGACAAACCTAGACGACATGCAGAAGACCTGTATTCTGTATAACAGAGAACACTTAAAAGACCATAAACCATTATACTATTTCCAGATGTATTATCTCTTTCAATGTCTTCAAACCTCCATCTTCAATACATGCTAATTTATAGCTATTTTGATATTTCTTATTTAAAACAGAACAAATGCTTCTTGCTAGAAAACGTAATATTAACTTAAAGTAGTTATATAAGGAGATGTATTAGTTTGGTAAGGCTGCCATAACAACATGTCACAGACTGGGGTCTTAAACAACAGAAATTTATTTTCTCACAATTCTGGAGGCTAGAAGTTTAAGATTGAGGTAATGGCAGCACTGGTTTTCTCTGAAGCCTCTCTTTGGACTTGCAGATAGCTGCCCTCTTGCTATCTCATCCATCTGTGTACAGGTGCCCCTGGTGTTTAACTGGGTATGTCCTAATCCCCTCTTCTTATACAAATACCTGTCAGATTAGATTAGGGCCCTCCCTAACAGTGTCATTCTAGAGTAATTACCTTTTGAAAGGCCCTATCTTCAAACAGAGTCATATTCTGAAGTACTGGAGCTTAAGACTTCAACACATGAATTTTGGGGGCACACAATTCAGCTTCTGCCAGAAGGCATAGTAGCTATACATGTGTTGTTGTTCATACTGATACATTAATTGGAGAATTTGAAATATTTGCTTATTTTACATTTGACCAACAACATTAAGGAAATCAGTTTACTATGATTCTCCAGCATCATATAAGGATATTTAACACTGGCATTAGCTAATTGCACATAGGATCTAAAAAATAATATTAGTTTTAACCATAAAAGTATATTTAAAAATGAAAATCCAGATGCAATTTTACATAACAATAAAATATCCAAAATTTGGCTTATCAATCAAAATCTTTCAACATTCTACTCTTTCTCTCAAACCTTAATGCTATAAATAATTGAGAATTCACTCTATTTAAGTGGATTGCTTTTTAAAAAATGAAATAGAAAAGTTAGAATTATATTTAACAGCTGCTTAATATTTCAAATTAATCTATGGATCTTTTTTTTTTTTTTTTTTTTTTTTTTGCGGTATGCGGGCCTCTCACTGTTGTGGCCTCTCCCGTTGCGGAGCACAGGTTCCGGATGCGCAGGCTCAGCGGCCATGGCTCACGGGCCCAGCCGCTCCGCGGCATGTGGGATCTTCCCGGACCGGGGCACAAACCCGTGTCCCCTGCATCGGCAGGCAGACTCTCAACCACTGCACCACCAGGGAAGCCCTATGGATCTTTTATAAACGATTTCAGAGGTCATTTTCCCTGAATACATCAATTTAATTTAGAAAATATTAGTGCTAAAATTAAAACTGAAAAATGAACTAGATCAAACTACCTTACTTCAGAGTGTGAAAATTATTAGTCTATGGTTTTGTTTTTAAAATTTTCTAGCAAACACTAATCTGCATGTCCATGGCTAAGATCCAGAATAACAATTCATTCATTTGCATTAATTTTCTATGGTGGATTATATTGATTCTGGCTTTAGTACAATAGCAAAAATAATTTTAATATATGTACATTGAATATTATAACTAACCCACACTCTCTCTAAACTAATCCATTGTCAACTAATGAGGTCACCATTAATCTAATAAAATTAAAACAAATCTTTTTTAGAGGTGAAAATACAGCATATATATGCATGTAAAGAGTATTGTAGGCCTTGTCCAGATATGAGCACACAGATAGCCTAAATTGACATAAATGAAATTCCCCAGCAGGCAGAGCAGTTACAAATGAGGAAATATTGTCTCCTTATAGACACAGTAAACAATGTATGGCGTTTGACCTAGACATTTGTTAAAGCACAGAACAAAAAACCTTGAAGGGAGTCTATAACATCATTCTTGAGCAGAGACAGATTCCATGGTTCAGCCTCCCAGCGAGAAGTTCCAAAATTGCTATGCAAGGCAGTGGAGCCCAAATGGAGGGGGACTGACTTGCTAAGGAGGCTAGAATTTCTGGGTAGGGTCAAGAGACAAGGGAATGTCAGAGATAGAGCCCTGGTAATCTCAGGGGTTCCCCTCAAGTGCTTACTTGAATTCTGAACTGCACATGTACAAGGACAGACTCTAAAAACGAGTAACAGAACAACTGGTGGCAGGTGAGAAATGAACAAAGATTTCAGAAGTAATACAGTACTGAAGAAACATTGGATTTCTGACTTAGCTATAGTGGCTAATTTAAATATATATATATATATACTTTAAAACACTATCTCATAATTAATTTATTAGTAAAGTAAAAGCAACAAAATTTATTTTGAGACAATTGTAGAACTTTAAATATTGACTGCATATTCATTGTTAAGGCACTTTTGTTAATAATATTTAGTAAGATAATGTTATTCTGATTGTTAACAAAATGCCCTTATTTATTAAGATATGTATAGAAGCACTTATGAGAAAAATAACGTGGTTTTAGGAGTTTTAAAAAAAAATTACAACAACATAAAAAGAAAGGAAGTGACTAAGAAAAGAAGGAAAAACAATATAAGGAAGGAATAAAGGAAGAAAAAAGGAGGAAAGGAAGGAAGGATAATAGTTTAATAGCTTAAAATAACAGTTTATTGATTTTGTTCACAATTTTGTAGATAAGCTGTGCTGTTCTTGTCTGGGCTAACTCAGCTTCTGTTTACTGGGCCCTCTGATATGTTTGTAGTTCAGCTGATGGCTGGAATATAGAATGGTTTCATTTGTTCTACAAGTTGACAAACTCTTTGTTGCACTTGATTTTCCTACACTTAACCTTTTACCTGCCATCAGTCTACTTCAATTTTGTTCACAAGCTGGTCTCAGGGTTCTGAACACAGCAAAAGAAGACAAAGTCCAATATTCAAGCTCTCTTAAAGACTCTGAGTTATGTTTGCTAATGTCCCGTGGAGCAAAGCAAAGCAAGTCACTGGCCAATCTCAGATTCAAGGTATGAAGAAACAGGTTCCACCTCTTGATGGGAGGAGGTGAAAAATCACATTGGAAAAAGCTTGCTAAAATGTTGGAAAGATTATGTAACCATCTGTAATCAAAAGAAAAGGGAAGGAAGGAAGAAATGAAGGAGGAAGGAAAGGGAGGGATAAACCAAGCAAGTGTGACAGAATGTTAACTATTGAATACTGTTGTTGGTATGAGGTCTCTTCTCCTCTCTACTTTGCATATTTTGGAAAACTTTTAAAATGCTTAACTTAAGAAAAGACTTTTACATAGAAAAGTCATCCAACAACCATTTGATTGTATTTAGCAGTTTTTCTTAATTCTCTCCAATTGCTCAGCTCCACGTAAATTCCAGAAATGTTAAAAATGAATGAATCAAAATAAATTTAGGGCTTCCCTGGTGGCTCAGTGGTTGAGAGTCCACCTGCCGATGCGGGGGACATAGGTTTGTGCCCCGGTCCGGGAGGATCCCACATGCCGCGGAGCGGCTGGGCCCGTGAGCCATGGCTGCTGAGCCTGCACGTCTGGAGCCTGTGCTCCACAACAGGAGAGGCCACAGCAGTGAGAGGCCCACATACCACACACAAAAAAACAAAACAAAAAACAAAACAAAAAAAATAAATAAATTTAAGCTTGCATTTGATATATCATTCTTATATCTTATATATTGTAGATATTGCCAAATCAGATACCAAAAAAGACTATGGATGAACTAAAATATTTTCCAAATAAGCTGCTTCTATAATATTTCTGTAGAGTTCATAAGCTAAGTATAAAATTGAGAGATACTGTTGGCAGTAAAATAATAATCCAAGGAATATTTATATGACAACGTTCAAAATTTTAAGAAGCGCATTAAGGGTAGAGAAGTATTCACTGCATTTGACATCTTACTTTTACACCTGATAGTAAAGAGAGAATAATGTTCTTTTTTCTACAAGTTGTGATCCTAAAGAAAAGAACTGTCAGCAGCAGAGAAATCTGTTAGCCAAATAGAAACATTAAAATGGAGTGACTCAGGAAGTTATTTATTATAATGTAGACTGCTTTTGAAAAATTAATATCATATTACTAGGTAAAATAAATTGTCAACCTAACTAAAATAATTATGTGGTTGTATAGTGAAACAATACTTGTAATTAGGTAATTAACATACTATAAATAAGATTTTGAAATTCATTCCAAAATTCTGCAGTTTTTCAGTATTGAAGTAGGAGTGTTATTTTCTAACTATTTTCTCTGATGATAAGCTTCACCTTTCCTGGTTCTTGAACTAGACAGAGCAGGCTTTGGGGGGCATATTTTTGTCTGCTTCCATTGCTATTTTCAGTTTGCCAGCTTATTCAGCTCCAAGTCTGGGATAAATGTGAGGCAAAAAGAAAACCAGGGTACTCACCACCAAGTAATTCCTTGGGTCTCCAGCACCCTAGCCAGTCTGACTCTTTGTCAGAACCTTTTTAGTTTTGTTTAGTTGTACTTATTCCCCCAAAATAGAGAAAATTACATCTACTCTATCTTCTCAAAAGTGGATGCCTGTCCTGTTAATTTTAACATTGCTACTAACCAAAATGAAAAGAGAGGGAACTAGAGTGATTTTTAAGTGTCAGTTGACATTCTTTTGAAAATCTACTTTCTGTAATCATATATCTCATACAATCTATTCCAAAATTTGAAGTCTCTACTGGAAAGAGACATCATTATGAGTATAACTTGAATAGTGCTCTCTTCTCCTAATTTGCTTTGTATTAGGTTTGCCAATAAAATATGACAAATATAAAAAAATTTGATTTTCAAATATTTGCTAATAAGAATTCTTCCAAATTTCCTTTCAGTGAAGGCTATCTAGCTAAAATATGAGATGTCTACCTGCTTGCTTCTTTCTTTTTTCCACTGTTCATTTTGTTACAGTTTCCTTCAACTGTACTCACTGTAGTTCTCAGTGCCAGAACGAGCAGTCGGCCATCAGATGTCAAAAATAAGGCAATGATGGCTCTAAGATCTCATATCTAGAGTCTTTTATATTTCATAGAGAAGCAAACAAAAACAAATGACAATTATTGAATTTACTTTAAAATATATACATGTGTGTGTGTGTAGACTGTATATGTAATATAAAAACTATATATGATATAGTTTGTCCCAGATGGGTTTAGGCCAGAGAGAACTAACAAAAAATGCATTCAGAATTTTGGACATGTTGAATGAAATATACTTTGTGTTTATGAGAAATGTAACAAATTCATAAATCTCAAGGAGGAGATTGACAAGTCATATTTTAACTTCAGAGGAATGAGCAAAGATGAAGACATTTACTACAATTTTAAGAACACCAGCCAGGAAATTTTTCAGTAGGAAAACCTGGAAGTCAATAGAAGCAAATTAACTACTGAAATAACTCTCTGTGGCAATCTGGGAAATGCTCATTTTACCTTCACCTCTAGAAATGAAACTGTTTTATAAACAACAACAACAAAACATTTTTAAACACACTGCACACTCACACAGATGGAGAGGAAGATAAACTAATCTGATACATTTTTCCCTGTGTGGAAATATTTTCCTTCCTTGTAAAAATCTAAATGAAAGCATGATTTAAATAGATGTCAAAGGCTGCATTTCCCTCTGTTTTTCTATAATATTTTTATATCGTAAAAGTTAAATATTAACATGAGTTTAATATTTACTTCTACCTGGTTTAGATGAATCAAAACCTAAAATAAATTCAAAGTGCTTTTTAAAATAATAAATCTCATTGGGGGAATTTATACCCACTTACTACTTATTAGTGCACTGAAAGACATCACAGAAGTTTCTCTTGGACTGTACTTTGTTCGATCATTTTAAACTACTTATATGTTTGATCAAACCATTTATAACATAAGCATGATTTGAGAAATGAGTATGCTTTCATATTTAATCAGTGTTTTTACTTCTGCTTTATACCTAAAATGCAGATTCATATAATATATCCCAAAATAGTATTTTAAGTTATATTTAGTTGAACCAGGATTTGACTTTTAGATTTAAAGTTTCAAATTTGGATTAAAGCATATATTTCTACACAAACTATACAAGCATCTCACATTAAATACCCTCTTAGTAATAAATGATAATAAAGATTGAGTTGTTGACAGATTATGGAAGGTGGCAATGTATCTTCCTTTTTGGTTTTAAACAAAAAAGCAAGTTTAAAACATATTCTTATACATTTTCACAAATAATTTACACTAGTAAATATTCCTTTCAACATTTATAGTTCTTAGGAAAGGTAAGAAGGGAAGACATGAGCAGAGAGCATTTGTACTAAGGTTTATTAATTGCTTTATTCTCTACCAGCCCTCATTTCACCAAGAGTGAGTAGTTTTTTAATGCATTGATCATATGGAAACATGAAGGAAATGACTGAGAGTCAAAACATTGTATTATAAAGATAACAGCATGATGTAGTAGGAAAGAACTTAGATCTGGAATCTGACAGAAGTGAATTCAAATTCCAGCTCCTTGTCTACAAGTACTGAGCCTGTCAACAGATTACTTGTCCCTAACAAACTATGATATCTCGTATACAAATTAGGAAAATCAATAGCTGACAGGTTTTTTATGGTAAAAATGATAATTCTTGATATTTTATTTGACTCAGTGATGCATATAAATAACAAAATATGTTTGTTATTCATTGTAATTATTCTTAATAGGCCTGATAATTTTTATCATTGTAGTATTTTACTTCTGTTTTTAAATTATCTGTAGCTGCTTTCTGTAATTAACAGTGAGGTTGAAAAAGTCAAATTATATAGAAAAGAAGCTAAATCAGCATCATGGAATATATTGTAAGGTTATTTAATATAGTTCCCATTGAAATTATAGGTTTGCTAGAGTAAGAATAACATAATGCATATTTTTAAATTAAATATATATCTTGACTTAGAAATATGAGATCTATCAATACCTTCAGTGTGTCAGTTTATTCTATTCATCTATATACAGCTGAAGCTGAACCATTCATATATTTCTCCAAATATACATTGATTGTTATTATTTATCATTATGACCTGGAATTAGCTTCCCAACAATGTCTAATATGTTTATTTTCTCTTCCAATTAAAGTAATCAAAATAAATAAATTGATGACTGCAGAAAAAGCTTTTTAGATAAGAGGAGGAGTTCTATAATTGTGAGAATTTGAAATACCATCTGACTATTCTGATAGTTTTGAAATATCTAGAATTGAATAGACAAAAACTGAGTTTGCATTGTGAATCTGTTAGCATTTATTGAATTGAAAACAACATAAGAACATCAGAACAAAGGAAAAATAATTGATGCAGAGCTGAAGAAGTTGAAAATAATTGATGCAGAGCTTTTTCACTAATACTTACATATATGTATTGCAAGACCAAATGGAGAAAAACAAAAACTAAATATGGAATTACTTTTTCTATTTCTTCTCTCTTATATAAAAATTATTAAAAAATCCTTCTATGCATGAGTTGTACATCCAACAGTCCTGGAAGTATACGTGCTATATTTTATATGATCTCAAAGGCATAAACACACAGAGTTTATTATTACTGACTTATTCTCTTATGTTGGGTTTTCCTCCACTTAACTACATTATATAGTAGGATTAAGACAAAGTTGACAATATGATAAAATGTACAAACACACACACATACATATATATATGTATAGTATATGTGTGTATATATTCACACTATGTTTTACAAACCTTTGGTACTGTAATTGTTTATGCATTTACTCACAAATTATATTAAATGATAAAAAATTAATATATTAAAACATAATTTCCAATAAATGTAATGCATCATCATATCAATAAAATGAATGATAAAAATCACATGATCATCTCAATAGATGCAGAAGAGGCATCTGACATTCTTTCATGATAAAATCCTTAACAGATTGAGTGTAGATGAAACATACAGCAACATAATAAAGGCCATATATGACAAACCCACAGCTAACATTATACTCAATAGAGAAAAATTGAAAGTGTTTCCTCTAAGATCAGGAATAGACAAGAATACCTACTCTCAGCAATCCTATTCAACGTTGTACTGGAAGTCCTAGCTAGAGCATTAGACAAAACAAAGAAATAAAGGCATTCAAATTGGAAAGGAAGAAGTAAAATTGTTGCTATTTGCTAATGACATGATCTTGTATATAGAAAATCCCAAAGAGTTAGTCAAAAAACTGTTAGAATTAATCAATAATTTCAGTAGGGTAGCAGGATACAAAATCAACATACAGATATCAATTTAATTCCTTTACACTAATGATGAAGAATCTGAAAAAGAATAAAGAAAACTATCCCATTCACAATAGTATCAAAAACAATAAAATACTTAGGAATAAATTTAACCAAGAAAGTGTAAGAACTATACAATAAAAACTTCAAGACTTAGCTGAAAGAAATTGAAGAAGACACAAACAAATGGAAAGACATCCTGTATTCACAGATCAGAAGAATTAATATTGTTAAAATGGCCATACTACTTAAAGTCATCTACAGATTCAACACAATTCCCCTCAAAGTATCAAAGGTGTTCTTCACAGAAATAGAAGAGACAATCCTAAATTTTTTCCTGAGGAAAAAGTACAAAGCCTGGGGTATTATGCTTCTGGATTTCAAACTATACTGCAAAGCCACAGTAATAAAAACTGTATGGTACTGCTACAAAAATAGACACATCAACCAGTGGCACAGAATTGAAAGCCCAGAATTAAATCTCAGTATATAGTCAACTAATATTCAACAGAGGAGTCAAGACTACCCAACAGGGAAAAGATAGTCTTTTCAACAAATGATATTGGGAAAATTGGAGAAACACATGCAGAACAATGAGATTGTACCTCTGTCTCACACTACTCACAAAAAAATTAGCTCAAAATGGATCAAAGATTTAAACATACAACCTGATTCCATAAGTCTTCCAGAAGAAAACATAGGGAGGAAGCTCATCCATATTAGTATTGGCAATGATTTTTTTGGACATGACACAAAAGCACAAACAACAAAAGTAAAAATCAACAAATGGGACTTACATCACACTCAAAAGCTTCTGCACAGCAAAAGAAGCAATAAACACAATGAAAAGACAACCTATAGACTGGGAGAAAAAAATTTTTAAACCATATATCAGTATGGTTAATACTCAAAATATATGTGTGTCAACTTAGTAATAAAAACAAACAAAAACCACCAAACAATCCCATTTAAAAATGAGCAGAAGAACTAAATAGACTTTTTTCCAAAAAGAACATCAAAATGGCCAACAGGCACATGAAAATATGCTCATCACTAATCATCAGAGAAATGCAAATAAAAACCACAGTGAGATATCACCCCAAACCTCTTAGAATGGCTATCATCAAGAAGACAAGAGATAACAGGTGCTGGCAAGGATGCGGTGAAAAAAAAACACTTATACATTGTTAGTGGGGATGTAAATTGGTCCACCCACTATGGGAAACAATATGGAGGTTCCTAAAAAATTAAAAATTGATCTACCATATGATCCAGCAATTCCACTTCACATTTATATCTGAAAGAAATGAAAACTGGATTTTGATTAGATATATGCACTCCCATATATATATATATACATACACATACAATCACATATACACCCACCCACCTACATGGGCTTCTAAAATTTAAAATGTTTATATTATTTTTCATATGAGACTAGGGGCTATTCTGCTCATACTTAGCAAGAATGTAGTATACCTCAGCATTTTATATCTCCCAGTGTGATGGTAATACTCTTTACAGCAGTGGCATGAACCATATTTCTTCAGCTTATTAGGCTAAAGGGTGATGATTATATTGTTGATGATGTTAAGATTGGGAATAAAGAAAATAAAGGATAATGGCTGCACTTAGTGCATATTTATGTACCTATGAGTTTATTTATCCAAGAATAGTCTTTGAATATTTACTCTATGTTAGAATCTGTGTTAGGATATTGTGCTTGGATACTTTGGTGATGAAAATAGATGAACTTTTTGCCCTTATGGATCTTTCAGTAATTATAACTGAAGTTGATGAAAAATTACAAAAAAATAGTGAATGAAACAAATCTCCTCTTGGCATTCTGATAAATGACTGCATCATCCTGTGCAAATAAATTAATGAAGTAGTTGGTAGAAAATATTTGGGAGATTATTGAAAAGGCTATGAGTGACTAATGGGAATGGCCATTTACAAAGGGGTAAATTTTATTTTTAAGAGCATTATGATTAGCAACTTTTAAAGGAGTGAAAAGAGATTTATTTCTTATGTGATATCAAAGATCTGTATGCTTGTTTTTCTTTGCAGATCACAACTGGATGACATGCTGGTTAGTAGCTTAGTGTATTAGAAATGTTTACTACATTTTAAAGATTCCCAAATAGCTTCTCCTAATTTTTCAATGTTGCAATTTTGTCTTTTGACAATTTCAGTTACATTTCCTGGATCTTCCAACAGCTCCTCCTTTGTTGCCTTTGAATAAATAAGCTCTTCCAATTCAGTTTAAGCATTGTACTCAATAATTTTACCATCTGCTATCTTAGAAACAGCATATTTTATTTTTAAGAAGTTATCCCTTGAAATAATTTTATTTACCTGGAGCTCTTCAAAATTAGTCAATGTTTCAGATCTCACTTGATATAAATACTTATTTATTATACATTTTCATTCAGTACCTCCTCACAACATGCTCAGTATATTCAAAGAGTAAATGTGATCCTTGTACAATATGTTGAATATATGTATTGTGTCCTAGTCAAGAGGCTGAAGGTATATGATGTTATAGGGAAATAATAAACATCTCAACATTAAGATGCATAAATAGCTTACAGATGACCCTGTATCTATCTGTAATTTGTGAATTAATAAGTGTTTTTCTATTTCCATCTCCAATCAATAAAAGGAGGAAAGAAACTTTATTATACTTTTAGCAAATCATTTATTTTTTTAAATCCAGCATATAACAGGTCCCTATTTTGACCCTTTAATGACCTACAGTTTGTAGAATAATATAGTAAGCGTCTCTCAATCTAAATTTTGGTCATATTGCCAATCAGCTGATGAGTTGATCTGCCCTTGACATGCTTATCCTTAGATATGCATGCTTGAGAAGGTCTTATCTTCCAATATACGTATTTTTTAATGTCCTATTACACTCATTCCTTCTAGGAGATACTACAATATATTAGACTCGTTCTTTTGAAAATATGAGCAGGTTATTCCTCTTCTCTTAGTGTCTCCTTATACACAAAAAGGTTTAACTCCTGAAAAAGCACATATTCCTGTCAGTGCTTTCAAACATATGTTCTCTAAGTATCAGATCCTTCATGTAATTGATATATAAAAGTTTGATTTTTACCCAGAATTACTATATCTCCATGAGAGTCTCATGTTTCCTACAAATATCTTCTGACATCAAACGAATGAGTCCTTCATCTTACAACTGTTTTGTCATTGATTTGAGAAAGAATGTTATGCTTACTGGGCAGTTTAAAATTATATATATATATATATATATATATATATATACATAAATTATGCCACAATTCAACTCTTTTACTTTAATTTATCCAACTTCGCACAAAAATTTCCATTTCTAAAACATCAACACCAAGCCTTTCACTTGGATATTTTTTTTGGTTCCATTTGCACTAATAAATATCATGTGAGTCTAATCACAAGAGATTTAGCAAAGGGAGAAACGTAGGAGAAAACCATGTTGAGATGTATTGTAAGGCGGCTGCTCAGCAAATGAGTTGTTCACATCCCTAGCCAACGGGTTCAATTCCACACAGAAGCCTCCTAAAAAGCTAAAAGTAACCGCATATCAATGACTTTTGGAGTCCCTTGCAAATATCTTAACCTGGGAATGATGGATCTGTTTTTGCTGAGTTTCTACAATACTTAATATATATGCCATTGTATAGAGTAGTTATCATCATAATATTTCACCTCTTATCCAGTCTTTCTATATTAAGTTGACCACAAGAGGATTTTTTTCCCACTAAAGGATTCCTAGGTGGATCTTTTCGTTTCACAAAAGAAATTACATATCTTCAGGTAGCTGCTGGATAATGAAAAACTAATATGGACTTTAATTCAAGTCTCCTTCATAATTAGACTGTAGTACATCTTATAATCAACAATAATCTTAAACAGAAATGTTTAGAGAACTTTCCCTTTTCAGAAGTGTTTGGATAATCCAGAAGCTCTTCTTTTCTGGAATTCAAATACTGCTTGTCTACAGACAAATAAAATAGAGTGCCTGGGCTACTTTTCCCCAAAACATCTGAAGCTCTAGGTGGCTAATTTAAGCTTCCAGCTTTATATTCTTTATAAGCTAATACTAACTTTATATTAACTTTATATCTGGTGTCAAAATCAGTTTCAATTATTTTCAGAATAATAAACTCAACAATGTTTCAAAATTCCACAGCAAAATTTGGTTTTCTATTTTGAAAACTAATACTACTTGTTGGGATCATCATCATGTTTCTCAAAGAATACCTGCAACACTCACAGCAGTATCCATTACCAAATGTCAATCCTGTTGCTTTCCAGCTTTCCATTTAAAGATGTTTTATGAGGGAATAAATATATTGGCCAATTCCCCAAAATAATACTGTGATTAAAGCAATCAACTTATTTTTTCTCTCAGCTGCATTCATGGATAGCTTCATCCTTCTACTTTTCCTCAGAATACATGGAGAGAACAATTTATATGGAGGGCGAAGACCAATGTCTATGCTGTATGGATCCAAAATATCCTTAGAATTCAAAACAGAAGTTTATAACTTATGACTACATGAGCACACACACACAAGGCCACTATCAATATACTTATCAGACTCTTCATGATCTATGTTATTTTGTTTGCTTCTAGGACAGTGATCTTCAACTTTTTTAAAGAAGAGCCAAATCCTTTACTTAAGACCAAAATGTAAAGTGTAGAATCAATAAATGTCAAGTGAATCTACACTGGCTTCTCTGGCTCTCTGGTTAGTGGTGGAATGATGGATCAGAGACATTCCAGAGCCTTTCTCCCCTTTCTTTGATGATACAATTGAAGCCACAGTGAAAACAAACAAAACAAAACAAAACAAAATCTAGGCTCCTAATAGCACAGCTTGAGCACTGTTTCTCTAGGTGTTTCCATGGTATAGAGTGAATATTTGAAAACTCATCTTGATGTTAGCTTATGTAGGAAGGGTAATGACATTTTCATTGTCCTTGCTGTGGATTCTCCATAAAATGCTCATTTCATCAAGGTGGAAAAGGAAGTATTTCAAACTCAGACATTAACTAAAATGATGTCCTCTCACATTTTCACTAAGTAGTAATTGCAACATAAAAAGAATCAATTGAATTTTTTAATGTTAAATATTTTAAATGAGGTTTTCCATTAAAAAAGCATCTTGGGCAGGGAGAGATCTGGGCAATAGCTTTTTGTTATTTTTGTTTTCAAGTTCCATAAGTTATTATAATGCGAAGCCAATTTTAAATCTTATAACCTAGGCTAGGGTAAGGATTAGACTGAAATTTTGATGTGAAGTTAGTTAAGCCTATTTATGGGGTTTTAAATAGATTTAGTAACTAAGCTAGAAGGAATTATGGGAAAGAAAACTAGACAGAAAAGTTCAAAAGCTAAATAGCAAGCATAGAATCAAAGAAATTAAAAGGTATTGCATGTTAAATACCACAGTCCCATTATAGAAACAAGAAGGCTGACATCATAACTATTGGCATTTGTTTATCTCCTTACAGGTTAAAAATTAGTTCTTCTACTTTGTATCTTCCTATTCTTTACTGCTGCTTCCTAAGCAGTGACCACCCCAGACCTTCTTAAAGTGTTTTAGCACCTTTGAAGTTCATGCCTTCAGGTTGTGGCAACTCTTGCCCACACATGGATCATTGTATATTTTTCTACTATAAATCCTATCTTAATTTCTGGAGATATCAACAGTTCAGCCAATCCTGTTTTTCCAATTTCTTGACACTCTTTTATAATCCCAGTCTCAGCCTCTCATCCCATAGATCAACCCTAGACTATAGTTCTCAACAATGATTGTGTACTATAATCACCTGGGTTGCTTTTCAAAAGTCACAGAAGTAAATCATAACTTCAAAGTTTACCTTAACCAATCTACCTCTATCTGTGTCCATTTTGCCTTCTCTTCTATTATTGTGTTTTCACTGTTCAATCTATCATCACACCCTCCGTTTGATGTTGGGATCTCTTGGCACTTAATCAAGAATACCAATTATTGTAGTTTTCCCCTATATATCCTTTATCATCAGTTTTCCTTTTTACTGATTCTTCCTCCTCATGAGCATGCTAGGTTCCCAAATTGTATGTTAGGCACAGGTCTGGCAGAGAGTGCTACATAACTAGATCAGATCCTATACATAGGAGACGTGTTAGTGATGGAAAATATGTGTTTTAATCACCAAGTAGACATTCTACTTACAGTACCAGACTCTCTGATTTATTAGATCTTAATTATTTCACTAATTTACTTATAATTTATAAAGTTCTAAAGGGAACTTTTCATCATATAAAGTTGCATATAACAGAATTTTTAAAGGTCAAGGTGGCCTTGCCTGAATATATTGATCGCGTCACTTCCTCTCTTATTATCATTAAAAAATGACAGAGATTTCATTTTCCAATGATTTATAGGTATAGAAAGACACACTGTAAGTACAGTGCTTTGCTAAGTGCTATATTTAAAATAATATTTGCATTTAACTCTATCTGATTACTTCCTGTGGCCACATAATGTATTTAAAATTGGGGAAAATGAGCCCATTTGTTTGTCACAGAAACAAAAATATTTTGCTATAATTATTGTAAAGTTTATTGCTATGTCTCTCACCTGCCTGAGAAGTAGAAATATCTATGAAGTTTTTAATCTTTTCTAAAAATTAAAATTGTGGGCCAATATTAGGGATCAGAGTAGAGCAATTATATTCTTTAAACAATTTTAAGGTGACTAGGTTTGGATCCTGTTTGGAACACCTCTATAGTTTAATTTTTTTTTTTAATGACTGATTAAATTAAGATCCCAATAACTTCATGAACCACACTTTTCTGGATTTTAATAGAGCGAAATGCCAAATAGAAACAAAAATCACAATTTTATAAAATAAAGTAAGGTCCCAATGCCACAGAAAATCTAGATTAAATTTTTGTAAAACAGTTCTATTATCATGACTTTAATTTCAAGTTCATCACAAGCCTTTCTGAAAACTTTCATCTAGGGTTAATTTGTCATTTTAAATACTCAGAATACACCATAAGAATAATCCTGTAGTATGCTTAAAATGTTATATTTTACTTTAATTTCCTTAGTTTTAACCTAATGTCCAAATTCCTTTTTAAAAATACCTAAAAATAAAATGGAAATGAGATGGGAACATCGTGGTATCTGCTTTATAACAATATAAATCTGGATTTGAATTCCTGCTGCAACAATTGTAAATTTGCACAAGTAATTAACTTTCTCAGTGCTGCATTTTTTTAACTGTAAAATTGTGATACAGTGTCTCTCATAA
Organism: Physeter macrocephalus; assembly: GCF_002837175.3. Classification (NCBI taxonomy): domain Eukaryota; kingdom Metazoa; phylum Chordata; class Mammalia; order Artiodactyla; family Physeteridae; genus Physeter; species Physeter macrocephalus. The sequence continues at coordinate 57,976,196 of NC_041214.2, forward strand.
GAGTTTTTGTAAATTAAATATAAAATATAGTAAAGGTACTTAGCTCAATAACTGACACATAAGGAGAGCTTCATGAGGGTAGTAGTTACAGTTTCTCATTCAGTAGCTTCACATAATATTTCATGTTTATACATGAAATTATACAAAATGTATAATCTTGTAACCTTTGTAGTTTCTCAGTTTTCTTCATGTCTATAATCACCCTGAATATTTCAAACTGTCTTCTTGCTAATGTGCAGAGACTTTACCCAGCATTCTTTTAATAACAACAAAAGAAAGATCTTACTGACTCTTGGGCTTCAGTACCATTCAGTGAGTGTTTCAATGGTCTCACAATGAAAGCCCAATGGGCCTGTGGCTTTTCTGTTTGAATAAATGGGAAGCCACAGGAACCCATACAGTTCATTCCACAGTGTTCCTCTGACCTTTTGTGAACACTTTTGTATAGTTTATTGACTGTGAAAACAAGTGAAGCAGAAAAGAAGAAATAAAAACATACTTCTCGATTCTGTGTGGAAATAAATTACATTTATCTTATGTCCTGGTATGTGGTTAGGTTATATCTGTTTGCACGTATACATGTAGAGAGGAAATCCATAACATAGAAAAAAATGTTCTTTAAACTTCTGAATTTGAAGAAAAATGTATCATACAATGTGTTTGGAATATTCATTTGGCTAAAATATGATTTAAAATTCAAGGAGATTTCCAAGTAATACCCACCTAATCTGACAGCTGACTATCTTGCCTATGTTTTTCTTTACTTACGAAAATCTAAAGTGTGTTCTATGCTGTCTCCCTGAGTTCTACTTGTCCAAAATGTCCCCCATTTAATAAAACATCTTTTATTTATTTCTGTCTCTCTACTCTCTCAATTCCCCACTCCCCTATGTGGGATTACCTCATGTAGTACTAATTCACAAGTGCTTTTCTCAGGGTCAGCTTCTGGAGGAACCCAATCAAAGACACATGGGTTCCAATTAAATGTATAAAAGAAAATCTACAGCATTGTGGCAAAAGTCAACAGTTACAAGAGAACGTATGTTTTTAAATTAACTTGTTTTTAGTCTTTGTTGGCAAAGCCAAGTTTTCTTGTCTTCCATGAACTATCATAGTCAATATAAATAAAATATAAAGTTCTTAAAATGTCAAGAGAAATTCAAAAAAATGCAATTTAAAATTGCACCTACCATCTTTTGGTACTAGATATCTAAATAACAAGACCACTTGCTGAGTAAGAAATTACTTTAAAATTGCTGATGGCGGCTGCTGGAAATCATTTCATAGAACGGTATAACATATATACTGTCAAAATTAGCTTTGACAGCAAACTCAGAATGAAGCATTGGAGCTTAAAACCACTATTAGTATCCAGATCAAATCTCCCAATATTTCTTGAATTACAAAAAGTATATACATATGTATGTATGTATGTATGTATGTATATATATATATTAGAATTAAACTCCCTGGTTCCATTTAGTTAGTGGGTTATGCTGATGCTTGGCGCATCTTTCATGGTTACCTCAACATGTTTGTTTTCAAAAGCTTTAACCCAGAATTATGAATCAAATGAGACTCTTCTGTAAATGGTTTTAACAAGAAAGAATCTATGGTTCATTCCATATTAAGAAGAAGTTTAAAATTAGATTGCTAATGCTGTCTGTATGTTTCTGTATTTTTCTAAATACAACAGAATACAAATAAAATGTATATTTAGGAGCATAGTGAATACTACAAAATTATTTCATACCCTTTTAATTTAGAATAGTTTTATATTTGCAGAAAAATTGTGAAGACAGTTCAGAGAGTTCCTATATAACCAACACCCATTTCTCCCTATTGTTAACATCTTATATAAGTAGGGTATATTAGTCACACATAATAAACTGGTAACGATGCATTATTTTAACAAAACTCCACTTTTTATTCAGATTTTCTTGGTTTTTACCTAATGTTCTTATTCTCTTCCAGGATTCGATCAAAGAGACCATATTTCATTTAGTCACCATGTCTCCTTAGCTTCCTTTTGACTGGGGCAGTCATTCAGATATTGCTTATTTTTGGTAACTGTATGAGTTTTGAGGAATGATGGTCAGGAATGTTGCAGAATTTCCCTCGACTGAATTTTACTGTTGTTTTTCTCATGATTAGACTGGGAATATGGGTTTGGAGTACAAAAACCACAAAGGTAAAGTGTATATCCTACCAACATGACATCACTGTTGATCTAAACCTCGATCACCTGGCTGAAGTAGCATTTGTCAGGTTTCTCTTATCCATATGCTATGATCACCCCAAAACCTTGTTACTTTGAATCAATTAAGAAAAGGAAAATATTTAATTTTACCTTAATTTATACTTTTCTGACTCTCTTCTTCTTTTTTTTTTTTTTTTTTTTGTTTTTTTGCGGTACATGGGCCTCTCACTGTTGTGGCCTCTCCTGTTGTGGAGCACAGGCTCCGGATGCACAGGCTCAGCAGCCATGGCTCACTGGCCCAGCTGCTCCGCAGCATGTGGGATCCTCCCAGACCGGGGCACAAACCCGTATCCCCTGCATCGGCAGGCGGACTCTCAACCACTGCGCCACCAGGGAAGCCCTGACTCTCTTCTTTATGTAGATTCAAATTTCTGACCTATATCATTTTCCACCTGCTTAAAACTTCTTTTAATACTTTTCTGCAAAGAAGTTCTGGCAATGAATTCCCTCAGTTTTTGTTTGTCTAGGATAGTCTCTATTTCTGCTTCCCTTCTAAAGGATAATATCACTGAATAGAGAATTCTGAGATGGTGGGTTTTTCTTTTCAACATTTTAAATCTTTTACTCTGCTCTTTACTTGCTTGATGTAATTTCTCTTTTTATTACTCTAGAAGTAAGGGCTTCTTTTCTTTAGCTTCTTTAAAGATTTTCTCCTTGCCTGTGCTGCGTGTGTGTGTGTGTGTGTGTGTGTGTGTGTGTGTGTGTGTGTGTGTATGTATGTTTTCAGTTTTAATATGATATGTGTGAGTGTTTTGCTGTTGAGGTTTTCTGGATTTTTTATTTGTTTGTTTTGGTTTTGGGCATTTATCCTATATTGTGCTTTCTTAACTTCTTAGATTTGTAGTTTGGTGTCTGTCATTAATTTTAGAAAATTCTCTACATTTATACTTCAACTGTTTCTTCAACTCCATTCTTTTTTTTCTCTCTTTTTTTGGTAGTCACAATTTATGTTACACCTTTTGAAATTTTTATACAATTTTTGATGTTTTCTTTTTTGCTTTCTCTGTATTGCAACTTGGAAAATTTTATTGACCTGTCTTTGACATCACTGATTATTTCACCTGATATGGTGAATATAGGATGAGCCCACGAAAATAATTCTTTAATTCTATTACAGAGTTTTTAATTTCTGGCATTTCCTTTTGGTTCCTGCCTAAAGTTTCCATTTCTGTTTGCATTACCCACCTGTTCTTGCATGCTATGTACTTTTCCATGAGAGCCCATTACATATGAATCAGTCAATTTAATTTCCTAACTGATAATTGCAACAACTGTATAATATCTAATTTTGGTTCTAATTCTTGCTCTGTTAATTCAGGCTGTGTTTACCCTTGCCTTTTGGCATGACTTGTATTTTTTTTTGAAAACCAGACATTATTTATCAGGTAAATAGATAAATAGACCTATAGTGTGAGAATTTATGTTACTCTCACTAGAAGTTGGACTGTGTTTAATGTGTTCTTGTTTTTTTCCTCATATCTCTCTTTTGGCTTCCCTAAATATGCCTCCTTATAGAGTATCTGTGACTTGTAGCTATTCCAGATGTTTTTAACCTTTAATTGAGATATGATTCACATTATTATTAAATTTCACCAATTTAAAGTATATGATTCAGTGATTTTTAGTATATTCACAATATTATGCCACCATCACCACTATTTAATTTGAGAACGTTTTCATCACCCTGAAAAGAAACCCACATTCATTAGTAGTTACAACCAATTTCCTCTACTCCACATCGCCTAGCAACCACTGATATACTTTCTGTATCTTTGCCTTTGCCTATTCTGGAAATTTCATATAAATGGAATTGCACAATATGTGTCCTTTTGTGTCTGGCTTCTTTCAGTTAACATAATGTCTTCAGGATTCATCCATGTTGCAGCATGTATCAATACATCATTCCTTTTTATGGCCCAGTAGTATTGCATTGTCCAGATATAAACAGCTTATTTATCCATTCACCAGTTAATGCACATTTGAATTATTCCCACTTTTTATCTATTGTGAACGGTGCCACTATGAACAAGTTTTTGTGTAAGCATATGCTTAAAACACTCTTGGGAATATACTAAGAATAGAACTGCAAGGTCATAGGATAACTCTAAAAATAATATTTTGAGGAACTGCCAAACTGTTTTCCACTGTGGTTATACCATTTTACATTTCCACCAACAGTGTATGAAGTTTCCAATTTCTACCTCTTTCAGTTCTAATTCATTATTATTGGAGCCACCCTCTTCCCTTCTGTCTCCTATTCTCATCCCTGGCTGCAACGTTCCTAATATATTTCCTAATATATTTTCCTTTTCACTGTGTTTTTGTCACATTTAAACAAAATAAGAATGCTATAGGGGGTTGTATTGGGAATAATGTCCTTCCTCCAGCAGAGATAAGGCTATGGCAGTTTTTCCCCTTGCAGTTAGGCTTTTGTTATCAAGAAGAACTTGGATATATTTCACAATGATTATTTTCCCCTCCCCTGGCCAGAGCCAAAATGATGTATTTCTCAGATCTTCACCGTGAAAACCATATGCTCATTTTTGAAACAATAAAGCAAGCAACAGAAAAAAGTAGTAAAAAAAAATCAAGTATATAGGTATATTAAAAAATAAAGGAATATAAAACAAAAAATTCGTGGTAGTGGATCTACTTATGAATAGAGAAGAACTAAGATGTAATTGGAGAGCAGACAATATATAACTTCAAAGGTACTTGTAGTCATTTACAAGCTTAATCATTCTTAAGCTAAATGGTTTTGCCTTACAGTTATGCTTGACATTATATAATATGCCATGCAAATGCTTTCACATTGTCATATCTATATAGAAATGCAATAAAGAGTAAATAGAAATAATTTTACTCGCATGAGATAATGCTTTACATTTTTATTTTAAGAGGGAATACATTAAATTATGCCTGAAATTAATAAAATCAAAAATTAATTAAATAAAAATAATTTATGGTATATTTTTCCTCATAAACAGAATTATTAGTTCCTAAGTTAAGAAAAACAGATTTCAAATAATAATGAGGGACTGTATCTTTTTTTAAACGATGATGATTTTAAAAAAACAGTGTCTAGGTAATATAAAACTGATGCTTTTAAGAATTTTTAAGATTCCAACATTATTCCCTCCTCCTCTCATACCATTTCATTACTTCTATTGTTATTTTATTTTAATTTCAAGGTTTATAATATTTCTATGCCCCATAATCATAATTTCTGTCTGGAATTCCATGTTTAAATTTAGTTCATGCTTATTACCATTCAAAGTATGATGGTTCCTTCAAAATTAAGCATGTTTGAATGTACGTGAGGAATGCAGTATTCTTTGAGCACTCTCACATTTGAGAATTTTTGTCTAATTTGTTTCTTAGTTAAAGGGTACATTGTCCTTTAGAAATATGATCTACCTTTTTTCCATCATCGGGGCACCACTGGGACAACTGGAACCTTGACTCAAACTATAGCCAATTGTCTTACTTGAGCTTGTAGAAGAAATAAGGATGTTCTCCCCTAACCCAAAAAGAAGAATTTAGACATGACACAAGAGATTATTTATAACCCCCATCATCACCAAAGGCTCTCATATGACTGAGTCAGTTTGAAAAGAGGAAACCACTAATATAAAGAACTGATTTCACTATTTTATAACTTGCTACAAAATAAATGTTTGCTTATGTTTATCAAAATTGGAAAGCAATGTTGTTAAAAACCAACGTGAGGTGTTTGGTCTAAGATTCATTTAAGAGAAAAGCATTGTTCCTTTTTTAAATAAAAATGTATTAATGGCATTACTGCTAATGCAGCACAAGCCACATGATGACATGTAAGAGAAATTTAAACCAAAAATATTAATTGATTACATAGCAAAGTGGTAGTTTAAATTATTTGAAATCTGTATAGATCTACAATTACGAGTGTACAGGATTGTTGTTTTAAAAACACATGGTTAATTTTCTGTTTGGTCTATTCATCTAAAGACCTACTAAAAATTTTCTTTTCAATATATATAGTTTTCATTTTAGAGTCATGAAAACCTGTCTGCTTTCTTCTCTTTAGCATTTTTCTCCTAAATATAGTTAAGCTCTAATTCAGATTAATAATTATTTCTTCAACCTATTAGGCAAAATTATAAACCATATTTATCCCCAAGTTTGTTCTTAATAGGTTACATTAAAAAAACTTGCCTCAATCTCATTTATTCCAGTGTCTATCTAACATTCATCTCTCATGTCATTTATTTGCTTTTCAGAGATGCTAATATAATACTTGTTTTTACTAACTATTATTTGTCTTGAGCCAGTTTTTACAAAAAAAGCAGATAAAATATGAATTCTAATAATATGTATTATTTGAAAAGTATTATTAAAAAAGGAAGTAATTTAAAATAAAATTGTCCCTATAGCAACACCCCAACATCCTACCAAATGATTTTCTCTAGTTTATAGTTGAAGGAATAAAGAAGCAGTCTCATGATTATGGTAAGCAATAGTGAAGTTACTCTTAAAATGTAAGGAAGTAAATGTTTTTGGCCATTCTGTCATATACTATATATGATTTTTTCTTTCTTTTTCTGCTCTTCTTCATTTCTCCTTAATCATAAATTCTGATTATACTCTATCACAGAAACTTTTATTCTCTGTTTTTTTTATGCTTATCACTACAATGTTTTGCTATTAGATTAGGTTACTGTGTCCTTGGTCATACAAGTAGGTTCTTGTGGTTCTTGGGAATACAATACAGAAGACGAACTATCCATTTGTTTTCCTTTACTTCTTGCTAGATGCACTGCATTTGGAATTCCAGATGGCTGTGCAACATCTATTATCCTTTTGGCTGTCAGAGTTTTTTCCCATGTATACTAACCCATCGTGAAATATTGCAATTTCTGTGTTTTATTTTTCTTTGTATTATTTACTACCTCATTTCTTCATCTAAGTTTGTCAGCTAGAATTCAGCCCCATATATCATAAGTAGATGGACACAAACATTAAAAAGCACCTTTAATTCTAGGGAAGAAAATTTGATTCCTAGAGTCATAATCAAGTTGCTCTTTTTTTCAAGTTCTCTTTTTTATTAAAATTATTTATTGAATTGCATGGTACAGTGGCCTAAAAATCAGTGGACCTGTATCCAAGTTATAACTTTGCCACTAGCCTGCTATGTGATATTGACAAAGCCATTAACCTCTGTAAATTTCTAATTTCTCATCCATAAAATTAAAGGGCTGATATGGCAGGGGAAAGTACATATACATATTTTGGGGTTTAGATAATCCTTTTACTGAAGAAATGTACTTTAAACAGTAAATGTCTTTGCTTGAATACAGTGATAAGTATCAATCAATCAAAAATGTATTTAACCAAATATGTTATGCCCAGTATTATATTAATGAAGCTACAGGAGTACCACAAGATGTATCTTGAGTAGCTCAAAAAACATAAAATCTCATGAACAAGAGAAATTAACCTAATTATAGCAAAAGATTGTGCATATAAATTGATAAAACATATGGTACTGAAATTGAAAGTACCAGATGTGGAATATATTACTTTAAGGTAGACTCAAAGCACATGAAGAAATTTAATGTGACACAGATAGAGGTTACAATTCATATATAAATATATATATACATATACACATATATATTTAGGGTTTGTGTTTTAGTATTGGAATCTTAAATAGGAAATAATAGCCATTGGCTGGATCAATATCTATTTTTTTTTCCTTTTTTTAAAAATTTAGTTTTCATTTTAACCATTCCTGTATTTTATCACATTTACATTTTTCTGATTAATGAGGTTAATTAGGTTTAATTGTTTACTTTCATACTTTCTTTTGTGAAGTGGCTATGCAGCTTATTCTCGAGTGATCTCTTTGCCATAAGATAATATTTTCTTTGATTTTGAATTTCTTTTTTTAGATTTGCTGTAAGAATTGTAGAAATAACTAGGAGAATTGATTAGAATGATGGGCAACTTTAAATTTAACCTAGACTCCATAAAAGTGATTTTGAAATACCATTTTGCTTCACTTTCATTCATCATGTCAACTATTGGATTCAAACTTTTTTAAACATAAATGCACCATTTTATTGAATTCAATATACTTAGAATATTTACTTGGAAAAAATATATTTTTTAATGAATGGAGAGAACAAGTGAGGGAGGAAGTATTTTTAGTCATTTTAATTATTAATGAAGCAACAATAGTTGAGGTGAATCATGCCATGATAAAAGCATGTTACAAAACGTCAACTAGTATTTGAGGCCAGATTTTCTCAAGTAGTAGGTCTGTGATCCTGGGAAAATAACTGAGGCTGTTTGTTCTTCTATAAAGTGAGAATTATTGTTAGTTCAGGATTAAATTAGGAAATTAACAAAATTGTATTGCTCTGAAAACTGTTAGTAATATTTAAATACCACCACTACAAATTTTAAGTCAATAAATGAATGGAAATAGATAGGCTATAATATTAAAGATACTTTTCTAAAGAATAATGACTAGGACTGCAATTGTATAAATTTTAGAATGTGGAGAAATAGAAAGTTCTTGTTGCAAACTCAATTCCCTACTAATAAAGAAAATCACACCAAAGGTAGGTACTTGGTGTAAAGTACCTAGGAACTTTAGCTTAGGAACTCCCCAACATCAAATTTTTATATTACATTAGTATTCAAATAATTATAATGCAAAGTTTTATATAACTGATAGTGATTAAATTGTATAGGAGAAAAGAAGGGGAAGTTTTGCTTCTCAGCTGTAGCTAGGCATACATTCATGGAAGAGGCAATATTGGATTGTAACTTGAAAAATGGATGAGATTAGAGTAGAAATTTTGCTTAGAGAAGGCTGAAACACACTTTGTGCTATGGAAAATAGGTTAAACTGGTAAGACAAAAAAAAAAAGAAAATATATGTTCAGGTGGACTGAATGGACACGAAGAAACCAAGGATGATTCAAAGATCTTGTCAGAGATGGTGGGTAACTAAGGCATTAAAATTCAAGGAAAGATTTAGAAATGTATATCCAACTTAACTTAAAATACAGACTAATGGTACTGCATGTGAATTTATAGAAAAATAAAATATTGCCACCTGTAACTTAATGTAAATACTAGGCCATTTACAATAATGCTTAAATATGACTCTGAAAGGACCTAGTTTAAAAAATTCTAAATGACTGACAGTTAAAAAGATAAGGTAGGGCTTCCCTGGTGGCGCAGTGGTTGAGAGTCCGCCTGCCGATGCAGGGGACACGGGTTCTTGCCCCGGTCCGGGAAGATCCCACATGCCGCGGAGCGGCTGGGCCCGTGAGCCATGGCCGCTGAGCCTGCGCGTCCGGAGCCTGTGCTCCGCAACGGGAGAGGCCACAACAGTGAGAGGCCTGCGTACTGAAAAAAAAAAAATAAGGTAGCTGTCATATTAATAGTTAAAACATACATATTGTGTATCTTAACAGGGTCTGAAAGAAAGCATATAGTAATTTCAGAAACTTAATATTTGAAAATACTTAAATATGTATAAACTTGTAATAACCCCAAATATAACCTGCATATATTTCACCATAATATTATTCATTGTGATACCACATGAATAACCTGCATGTATTTCACATAATGTTATCCATTGGGAAAAAACATGGTCTGTGGTTTGAAATGATACAGATTGCCTTTCTGCCCACTTCACTAGACTATCTATATTTTAAGGAATAATGCCAAATTGATTAGTCACTTAGAATGTATGAACACTTTTTTTAATATAAAAGCTTTCACTCATCATTGAGGTGATTCTAATTATAAATCTATGGAAGATATATGAATAAGCATGCATTACTTTTCATATGTAAGTGGTGATATACAATAAAGTGCAATATTTCATTCCAACTGTATGATAAAATTTCCATAACGTAATAAGTAAGATAAGAGAAAATGCACCGGGGCTTCCCTGGTGGCTCAGTGGTTGGGAATCCACCTGCCAATGCAGGGACCACGGGTTCGAGCCCTGGCCGGGGAAGATCCAGCATGCCACAGAGCAACTAAGCCAGTGTGCCACAACTACTAAGCCTGCTCTCTAGACCCCGTGAACCACAGCTACTGAAGCCTGTGTGCCACAACTACTGAAGCCGTTGTACCTAGAGCCCATGCTCTGCAACAAGAGAAGCCATGGCAATGAGAAGCCCATGCACCACAACGAAGAGTAGCCCCCACTCGCTGCAACTAGAAAAAGCCCACTCACAGCAACGAAGACCCAACACAGCCAAAAATAAATAAATAAATTTATTTTTAAAAAAAAGAAAAAAATGCACCAATTTGAAAAAAATGCCTTAAAACCCACTACATATGGATATCTGAAATGCATAATGGAATAATTTTAAGCCTAAAGGATCTCAGTCACTGTCAGCATCTGGGCATTACATATATGAATTTGACACTGGGCCTAGTAGGAGTATCAATTACAAAATGATAGCTATTTTTGGCTATTCTAAGGTGCACTGCTTTTAGTGTCATAAGAGGCTGAGCATTATAGTAGCTAGGAGATTAGGTTTCTTCCTGATGTATGCAGATGTTTAGAATATCTGGGAAGTTACATGTGAGCTAAGCCAGCATCTGGGTACAAAGTCTGATCTAGATTAAGAATAATAACTTGTATTCAGCTTGATTTATTTTCACTTTGGTTTTCTACTAAGTCAAAAAATAAAGAAGAACTAGGATACACTGAGTAAGGACACTGCTAAGTTTGTGGGAAAGGTCCCCTGGGTCCTTCCAAGTTCTCACAAGTGAAGTCACAAATGCTGGGAGCTGTAAAGAGAGATGCGACCACAATTCAGAGCAGCATATCATCCCTATTGTCTTTGGTAAGATGAGGTTTGAAAAAGACCTCAAAAATGTCAGAGCTGGTACAATATCTGCTTTTTAAAAAAATAAATGGCTAATTAGAAATAAATTTTTTAATAACAATAATCCTTGAAATAAAATTTGTATATAAAATACCCACAGTTACACACATATATCCAATAATCAGTATTTTTAATATAATATGAAGGAGAAAATAAAATTAATTGTAATGGAAATATATGCATCACCTCTGCAATAATGAAAATTTGCTCAGGCATGATTAATAATATTCCCAGCAAATTAAAACTTTGTACCTTCAAATAATAGAAAATGAATGTAAAATATATAATTCTTTGCAAGCCATAGACTACAGTTGTGAACATAATAATCATTCACACCATAGTCTTCTACTTGGCTCGGTTTTGACATGAGCTTAATACAATGTGAACCAAAGTTATTTATCTGGTGCATCACATCATTTCATGAAAAGTCTCCAAATACTTTTCCACCTGAATTTTCTGACAATGATGACAACCCTCACTCCTCATTTCCATAACTGAATGCCATTGACCTTCTGAAACTTTCCAACAAACTAACTTCACTATTTTCAATAAAAGATAAATATTCCTACTTGTTACAGTACTTCTGCATTTATTAGAAATACAATATATCTTTTAAATCACGATGGTGTTGCTTTTGCTAGTGTTCTTCTCACAAAATTGCATTGTTTTTGGTTGGTCCAATCTTCCCCAAAGCTCTGATGTTTTCAGTGCATGATTTTGCACAGCACAATGTGTTTCATAAAACCATATATAATAATTATAGCAGAATGCCTAAAGAGCAATGTGTGCATGAGTTATGGTTAAGTGCAAGAAACAGAAACCACTTAAAGTAACTTAAGCATAAGTGATTTAATATAAGTATTGGTGTGTATAAAAATATTAGTTTGAAGGAGAGACTCTAGACTGGGACTCCAGGAAAGACACCAGAATAATACAGAACTGAATTAGAGGACAGTATACCTCTTAGACCACCATGAAATTATGCTGAAACCCAACCTTGCCAATGCCATGGCTGCAACTTCCTCTAATTACCCGGGAAGCTGGAGAATGGACACCCATATCTGTTACCCAGAATAAGAAACTGTATTGGAAAATTAGGAAGCCACCATCAACACCAAACTATTTCTTGTCATTAAGAACACTGGAGTCTAGAAATCATAGTGTTTTTTGCAGAGAACTCTCATTTGCACAACCATACTTGTCACCAGAAAGAAACAAAAAAGGAAAAAATGCTCTCTGATTTCCTCCTCTCTTTTGAATTGCATGCTAGTGCAACTGTTACCAGAACCTAGTGCCAGCCAGAAAATCAGCAGTGGGGATATCTGTGATATGTAGCCTTTAAATAAGCATCTCCTCAAACTAAAAGGAAGTAAATGAAAGCTGAAGGAGACAAACCATAACATGCATCACAATACGTAATGTTTGGACATGACTACAATAGAAGACAAAACAGAGTAATCAGATATTTACATCTATTTATATTATGCTTGCATTTGAGTGATGTATAAAGACAGAAGACATTCCGTCTGTCACATGTTCTCACAAATAAGTAGGACCCTAATTAGAAGTGTTGTGTCAATAAATACCTATCCTAAAAAATGAGATAGAATGCATGAAAGAAATAGAATTCCAATGCTGAACTTCTATCACACAAACACATATCAATGTACAATTCAGGTATTAGCAATGGCAGAATGAGGGTAAAGTGACAGAGATGTCTGCTTTGCATGTAGGCAGTAAATATGTGCATTGTTTTATTATAGCCTTTATAACAAAAGAAGACCAAAGAGTTTGTTTTTTTAATTAACCTTTGTATCAGCAAGTCTAAATAAAGTCAGAGATACAATCTAATTCCCCAAAACTCTTTTCTGGTCTAAGTTCTTAACACCTGTTATATTAGTATTGGTGTTATACACACCAATACTTGTATTAAATCACTCACCCTAAGTGGTGTCTGTTTCTTGTACTTAACTGTAACTCATGCACACACTGCTATTTAGGCATCCTGCTATAATTATTATATATGTTTTCTGAAGCACCTTGTATTGTGCAAAATCATATATATATATGCTTTAAATTAGTGTATTTTGTGAGTTTTCTGTTAATAAACTATTGTATTCTACATGGAACTTAATTCTAGAATGCTCAGTTACAGTTAGCCTCCAACACAGCCTCACACTCAGCTACATGGTTTTGTTTCAAGAGCAAGTTTGGAATTGTTTGGATCCTCATGTAGTTCCTGTCTCCAATACTGTGGGACTACATATTCCTGCACTTAAGCAGCAGATTTGAAAAAACAAAAGTGGTAACACAATAACTATAAACATGAAAGAAAAAGACTTGTGTTATTTCCATTTTGATATTCTAAATATATAATTATGTGGAGTATTTATTTGTTTTGAAAATGTAAAAACCCAAAGTTATTTAATCTTTTGATATGTAGTATCTTTATTTTCATATGTTTCACTTTCAGCTATTGCCATCAAGTTCCATCATAAATCAGATTAAAGTGAACTGTTTGAATTTCTTTAAAAATAGCATATACCATGACTTGTTTTATTAACATTTTTATAATGGCTAATTTTTTTTGCTAGAAAAAAATAATGGCATTATGAACATTCTAGGTTTCACAAGATATCTAGGAAAAGTTTACTTAGAAATCACCTTATTCCAGTTATGTTACAAATTCGCTTTGTAATCATACATATTTTGCCTAAGAGGATTTGCAGCTAAGTCAGTTATTAGAGAATTAGCCTAAAAACCTGATGAAATTACAATTCATAACTAAAACCAAAGAAGAATAGAAAATACTAAAGAGTGAGTGAGCTCTCATTTTCCCTTTACTCAATACCAATTATTTTGTCAGAATTTAAAGGAGATTAGAGCAGAGTTTAATATGTGTCTGAGTTTTAACTTTTCTCATTGTCTGCCCTCCAGTGACCCTATTTTAAAGAAATAGGTTCTACAAATACAATCCACTGGATATCATGGAATATTATTATAAGCATATTTTCTAGGGTTTCTTAGTATGTCTGAAATAATCTAATTGTGTATTTGTATATAAAGTAATCTTAACATTTTTCAATCTAAAATAAAATTATTTCTCATGGCTACATAATCCTGCCAATTATTCAGAACCCAAAATTACATTGGTGTGCAGTTGATTATTGCTACCTCTCAGGGAATAAATAATTAATAATTAGTCAAAAAAAATAATGCCTAAAAAATGATATAGTACTTTGTGATATAGCTGTGTATTCTGTGTTTACTCATAAATCATATGGAAATTTCAAATGTAGTCTAAGTCATGTTTATCAGACCTTCAGTCTTTTATTTAAATTTTATTTTATGCTTTGGTAAAAGCAAACTCCTTATTTCTTTGATGTGAATGAGAAAAACTGATATGCATCAGAATAGTGTAGGATATGATTGTTAATATAATTATTTTCAAGCAGTTATAATTGATGTACTTGGATTTTATTGGTAAGTAAAATGCTCTATTTGTTTTGTTTATGGCTAGATCTTTGAAAAAAAATGTTTCTCCATTGTACAATTTTAGCACTACAAATGAATTAGCTTAATTTCTCCTTGGTAATGAAAGGCCATACCTTTCTTTGCCTAGAGGACGTTAAAGAATTCTTCTCCCATTACATTTTCCCTGCCCCTGAGCTGGTACTATATCTGTCATGAAATCCAGAACAGTCCTTTTCTTTGTGTAAGTGGCAGTATCAAGGATTTATGGCGGCTTCTCCCTCCTACTAGTGAGGGGAGAATAAGACTCAATATATTTTAAAATCAAGTATAAATCAAAGTTGATGAAAGGCAAACTTGAAAAAATTCCATATGCCTATAAAAACACCCAAACATTTGTGAGGATTTCTCTTTATACCCTTACTAGATGGTGGAGAGCAGAAATGAGAGGAAAAAATTACAATCCATAATTTCAACTAACTTCATAGATCTCATCATTAGTGACAGCTGAGGTACATGAACACTTTTTGATGTGATTTGGAACAATCACCTTTCCTCTCTCTGAGATTTTTTTTTTTTTTTTTTTTTTTTTGCGGTGCGCGGGCCTCTCACTGTTGTGGCCTCTCCCATTGCGGAGCACAGGCTCCGGACACGCAGGCTCAGCAGCCATGGCTCAAGGGCCTAGCCGCTCCGTGGCATGTGGGATCTTCCCGGACCGGGTCACGAACCCGTGTCCCCTGCATTGGCAGGCGGACTCTCAACCACTGCGCCACCAGGGAAGCCCCCACATTTTATCTAATACCATTTTGGTTAAAACACTGACTCTTACGAATGCACATCATGTACAGGTATAACACTCATGCAATATTTGTTGAATGTCTACAATGGAACAAGCACTCTGGCTGCTTGAGATACAACACTAAACAAAACAAAGATCCCTCCTCTGTGGAGTTACATTTTAGCAGAGGGACAAATAGTAAAGAATAAGCAAATAAATACAGAATACATTGGAGGGAAATATGTGCAAAAGGAAGCCAGAAAAGAGGACTAGGTAGCCCTGTCAGGGGTGAGGGGTGGTGGCAGTATTAAATAGCAGTGAAAATACATTTTATTGAGGAAGTGAGATTTGAGCAAAGACTTGAAGGTGGCAAGAGAGTTAGCTACTTGGATATCTGGGGGGAAATGATGCAGGCTGAGGGAATAAGTAAAGTACACTCTGTCAGTAAGGAGAATTGGCATTTTCAAAAAGAATGAGGAGACCCATGTGACTTGAGAAAAAAGAGTGAGAAGGAAAACAGTAGATGACACAGAAGAGGGGATAACGGGCAACTAGATCAAGTAGCATCTTTTAGGGAATTGTGACAACTTCAACTTCTACTCTGAGTAAAGTGGGAAGCCACTGCAAGATTTTGAAAAAAAGGGATGAGATGATCTGGGCTCATTTTTGAATGGATTCCTCTTGAGAGCTGTGTTGTGAATAGATTGAAGAGGAGTTTTTGCAAGAAGGGAGGACTTAGGAGATTGAGGGTTGACAATGGCTGAGGCCAGGGTGGGAACAGTAGAGACAGGGAGTGGTGCAAGATTCTAAATGGGAAACACACACACACACACACACACACACACACACACACACACACCACACACAAACTTCTTTGAATTGAAAAAGGGAACACGATATTATATACTGTTTATCAGAACACACTTCTCTTAAACTATAGGTAATATATTTTCATATCATTGACTGTTTTCTATGTCATTTTAATATTTTCATCCCATCCTATTACCTAATATTTTAAACATTAAGATATTTCTTATATTTAGCTGTTCAGTTAAAATTTTGAATGTATCTCTTGATCTTTGCTAGGAATAGATTAATAGAAGAGAATGTGCTGGTTCGAAAGTTTGCACAATTTAAAAAGTTTACATTTTTGTCCAAAGGCCCTCACAAAGTGTATAACAAATGCATTCTTATGTGACATATTTAAGAATGCTCAACATTTGAAACCTCCTTAACACTCAGTGTTTTGGGGGTTTAAGAATACTATTGAAAATACTATCTCAGTTTTGCAATTTTTGACTCCTCAAAGAGGTAATAACATTTTTCATATGTTTCTTGGTTTTCTCTCTCCCTCTCCCTCACTCTCTGTTTTTCAGTATATAAAATTACTAGGCATTATTTTTAAGATGCTGCGAAGAATTAAGAATCTGAAATTCAAGAAAAGACAGGTTTGAAAAAAAAGCCAATGTGCTTCTCCAAGCAGTTAATAGAAAACTAAATCACCCAGACAGTAAGCAAGACAAGAGTAAACAGATCTCAAAAAGTAATTAGGCAACTCTGCAGTTAAAAGACAAACTCTGACACCACACAATTCCAACTCTACCTTAACTACAATAGAACTGTAGACAGTTTCCTGGCCTCCTCCTGTTCTAACATTTCCTGAGCTTCTCTATACCAATTTAATACTATTTTATAGCAAAACACTATCACAGCAGCATATCATATATTTCCACTGAAGCATCAAGCATTTAAAAAAATAGAGAAAACATTATAGGTGTAGGTGGAAATCCATTGTTACTGAGCCAAATTAAAATGGGCATACTGTAATTTCCTGACACAGTAGGAACACTGTAGAAAAGAATCTCTCTGGAAGTGACATTTTCCTTCCTCTGTTACTGACCATAAATTGTACTTTCTAATTAAAACTTTTAAATGACTTTAATTACTGAAATAAAAAAGGCCCTCTGTCAAAATTAGTCCTAAGCACAGTGACTAGTCATTAATGTGAGGTCTTGAACTTGTTTAGCAGAAATAAAAATAAGATTCAGTAGTTGAAAATCTTAAAACACAGAGAAAAAACTTCCATTTATGGTTGTATGAAGTTAGCTAGCCCTATATTACCATTGGGTTATAGTAGTTTTAAAATCTAAATTATACTCTAAACCAGATAAATCAAGGTTTTGGAAAAGAAATTTACATTGATAGGAAGATTAAGAGGAATTTTTTTCTTGAGGGAAAGAAATAATCATTTACCTAGCTAGAATATACTAACCGGTGTTCTACTGTATGGTCTACTTGGTCATCTTTGGGAAGAATTTTTTTGGCAACAAAAAATATGAGTTGCTGGTAAATAGGTTCCACAAGCTTTATAAATATATTGTGAGATTAGATCTGCCTGAGGTAGTCTCTACATTGTTCATGGGTGTTGAATTAGCTAATCAGACAGATGGAAAGAACATCACCAGACACAAGGACCTCTCTTCTTCTACAAACACAAATAAGTACTTACTATGCTTCTTTGCTAGAAGCTTGGAAAATACTCTCCATATCCATTTGACCATTATAAGCAGAAGACTGTTTGATACCAATAACAAGAAATTTTCTTGTGACCATTATAAGCGGAAGACTGTTTGATACCAATAACAAGAAATTTCCATGACTGTCATATTGTTCCGTATATAAATTTAGCTCCTACTTGACTTAGGATCTACTGCAATCCCATGTGGCTCTCATCCCTTCCTATGCAAAACCTGCCCCACCAAGCCCTCATCTTTACCTAAACTCAGCTTTTACTTCTTTGTTTTAGAACATGTCATAATTGTGTAATTTCTTTCACTTCACAGAATGTAATACCCAGAATGCTCCTTTATCTCTTCTTAGAATCATTGTTAAACACACAAAATAGTCATCATTCTAGTGGAAAATCTTACAGATGTAGTTTAAAAATTAGTACAGAGAGTTATCCAAAAGAATATCACCTTGCCCATAGAGTGCTTTTTTTGCCTTTTGTAGTTTTTTTTTTGGTGTTGGAAAGATGAGTTTTAATTCAATTACAAGTTACTGGTGTCGTGAATATTTTAGAGTTATGATGTTCCTTACAACAGAAACTGATGGGTGTGTGTGTGTGTGTGTGTGTGTGTGTGTGTGTGTTCATGCACAATATTGAAGTGGTATGAAAGGTAAGAAGGTAGTTAGCTACAATTGCTTTGCCCAATAAATGGTTCTCAGATATAATATTTATGTTGTTGAGAAACATCAATACCATTGTTTTCTATCTCCATCTCTCTCTAATATACTTAATTTTTTCTTTTAGAATAGTTTTAGGTTTACAGGAAAATTGTGAAGTTAGTACAGAATTACCTCATATCCCAGACCCAGTTTTCCTATGCTTCTTTTTTTTTTTTTTTTTTTTTGCGGTACGCGGGCCTCTCACTGCTGTGGCCTCTCCCATTGCGGAGCACAGGCTCTGGACCCACAGGCCCAGCAGCCATGGCTCACGGGCCCAGCCGCTCCACAGCACGTGGGATCCTCCCGGACTGGGGAACGAACCCGCGTCCCCTGCATCGGCAAGTGGACTCTCAACCACTGCGCCACCAGGGAAGCCCTCCCTATGCTTTTAACATCATACATTAATAAGGTATGTTTCTCACCATGAATGAGCCAATATTGATACATTATGCTTAATCAAAATCCATACTTTATTAAAATTTCCTTAGTTTTTTTTTTTTAGCATCTCATTCAGGACACCACATTACATTTAGTCAGCATATCTCCTTAGGATTTTTCTGGCTTTGACAATTTCTCAGAAATTCCTTGTTATTGATGACCTTGGCAATTTTGAGGTGTAATGCTCAAGTATTTTGTAGAATGTCCCTCAAGTGAGATTTGTCTGATGCTTTTCTAATGATTAGACTGAGTGTATGTGTTTTTGGCAGAAAGACCACAGAGATTAACTGTATTCCTCATCATGTCATATTCAGGATATATATTATCAAAATGACCTATTACTGCTGATGTTAACCTTGATCATCTGGCTGAGGTGGTATTTTTCAGTTTCAGTAGTGTAAAATTACTCATTTTTTTCAATCTTTCCATACTGAACTCTTTGGAAGGATGTCACCATGTGCAGCCCACACTTGAAGGATGGGAAGTTATACTCCACCTCTTTGAGAGTAGAGAATCTACAGAAGTTGTTTTGTAATTCGTCTGCATGGTTACTTTTTTTTTAATTTCTCCAACTACTTCATTTAATCAAATATTTATTCATATTCATATTAATATGGGCTAATGGAAATTTATTTTGTATTTTGGATTATACTCCAACAATAGTTTATTTATTTTGTTGCTCACATTGGGAATTTTTCAGTTGACTCTTGTGGCCTTTTCATATATCTCTATCAGTGTGACGTTTTCATTTTTTATTTTTATGTTTGGTTGTAGGGTTTTTTTTGGCTTGTTGCTTTGTTTTGTTGTTGTTGTTTAATGAATTTACTTTCCTGCACTGCAAGATGCTCCAGGCTTATTGTGTATATATCATGCCCAAACATGGAATCAGCCATTTTACCAAGGAGCCCTGATTCCTTTTATTGGAAAAGTGGGAAAGTCTGGGTGCTATGTGTGGCTCTTTGATACTATGTTTTAGGCTCTCTGAGGTGACAAAGTAAAATACATGTGTGTATACTAACCCATGTATATACACATATCTATAAATATCCCTATATATTACCGGCTCTATCTATATTATAGTAAACATTCTGATATCTCCAGCTCTAATCTATAATCACATGGCTCATTCTAGTCTCTTCCCCTTACTGCTGTATAACTTCCCACTTTAATAATGAAAAAATTGGCTCCCACCATCTTCCATCTATTTACATTACTGTTCAATTCCAGTAGAATGTATAGTGATTTAAGAATATTTAAGTTGTACTACTGTGGGAAACATCATCAACTACAATACAGGATAGTTTCTTTTGCCTTTAGTCTTACAGGGCTTCATTCATTTACAGAGTTACTTAGGTCAGCACCTTGTTTCCCCACCCTCTTTAGTGAAAATTTTTTCATACATTTACAATAGTTCAATTCTTTTTTCACATTTTGCATTCCATCTTGGGATTCATAGAGCTTTCAAAAAACTTTTTTTAACGGTTATACCTTAAGGTTCAGTCCTTGTACATTGCTGGATACATACTTCTCACTCTTCCCACCAATGCACTGAATCAAATGACATTAATCCCACCCATATTAGAAACTAGCTCTTAGCAGAAGGTCTCATTGGGTTCTTCCACCTGGCTTTCAAACCCTAACAGTAGGGAGTTTTAAGGCTTTGGTTTGTTATACATCAATTTTCCTTCATTGCTCAAAAGCTAACCTATAAAAATTTCTTGTCTGGCTCAGTTTTCCACTTCACATTCCTTTTCATAACGTCCAACCCCCTTTTAGGGTTGATCTCAAATAAGAATGACTCAAAATTTTTGTACATTTCAATTAATGTTCTTTCAGTTGATAAACATCATAGAAGAGTAAGAATTTCCACTTTACAATTTCATATTACAAAGCTTTGTTATGGAGAGATTTCTGCATTTAAATCTTGTGTGTATGTATGGGTGTGTTGTAATGAGACTAAATACAGAGTTGAATTACATATCATTATATAAAGTAGGCACAATATATTGAAAAATCAAACAACTTTTCACCAAGTATTTATATTTGGGCTTAAAATATAACTGTTTTTAAAAATCTAAGACTCTGGATCTTTATGATAGCTCTGCCACATTAATTTATTCTTTTACAAATGTAGTTATCTTTAACTCATTAACTCATATATTTTATAAAGAACTGTAGACTATAAACCTCTTTATTTTAAGCACATTAAAATTTACCAATTTTGTTATTAGGAATATGAAATCTTTACAATCTGATTCACATGTTAATGAATTTAGACAGAGACTAATGAGGTGATTTGCTTAAATGTCAGACACAATTCTAGTGCCAGAAAATAATCTGGAAGCTTATTCATGTTAATTGCATGTTACTTTTCATTTTGTTCAACAAAGGGAGATTTTTTTAAATAAGAAAACTGAAAAATAACAAGAAAAAAATTCCAGATGGATGACTATGCTGACAACTGCACTAACAATCTGTCTCTTCAACTCAGACATTAGCTTTGCTCCCAAGGCTAAAAATATTACCCATTCTTGAGCTAAAACCTGTTTTCTTAACACATTTTGTCTGTATTCTTAAGATGCTGTTAGGCTTATGCATAATCAGCAATCATTCTCACCTTGACCTTCCTGTACGTTAACTCTTGCTCATGCTATAATCAATCTTCACCTAACTTTATTTAATTCTCCTGGAATTGTCAGAACCTTTACCTTATATGAATGGTAGCTGTAGTGCAGTTTTAGATTTACTTTTTCAAGATGTGAACTTTTCAAAATAATTTAAATTTAATGTTCCTGAACCCAAGTAAAATAATTTTTGTAGAGATATTTACTTAAAAAAATTTTTAATTTGCAAAATCCCTATATGTTCTTCTTAAAAAGAATTAGCTCTAGATTAATTCAGACATAGGTACATATGGTACAATAATTACATTAATCTATATTTACAATTGACTACAAATTTATGCTGTAGCATAATTTTATATTGTATATAATTTTAGCATAATACTTAATTTCATTTGATGTTTCCTAATGGCATTTAAATTGTTAAAATTAACATTTATTTCATGATATGAGCTCTATATACACTTTGTTCTAAGAATTCTTTATCATTTATTTGAAAAGAAATTTCAAATTTCCCTCTGTTATCTATCATTTATCTATATATTATCTAGTTATTTTAAATCATTAACTCAAATGTTTTGTAATAAATTAAATAACATAAAAGCCCTTTTTACATTAAAAGAGGTATTATTTATCTACCCATTTTCTGTTACCATAGATAGCAATTTGAATAGTGAGCCATGCAACTTCTGGAGATTTCATAATGTTTACAAGATAAGTCGGTTTTCTGGTTTTCTCTCTCTGTGAAATCAAAGTACAATTTTGTTTTCTGATTAATTTGGCATATAAACTATCCAGGAATTGAAAATAAACTATTTTACCAAAAATCATGTTTTTTTGTTGTTGTTTTTATTTTGGGGGGGGGTTTATTGGCTTATAAGTATAAAAAAGTGGAATTCAAATCTTAGGTCCAAAGTCAGCATGTACCTTCAAGGTAATTAATTCAGTGTTGAAATAGGTTGTGTTTTTCAACTCTATTTTCTACCTTTCAGCTTTCCTAAGGTGACTTTCAATGTTACTGAAAGAATGTGTTCCAATCTTCTATCTTCTGAAGACAAAAACAAGTTATATAAATACATGTAATTTATATAAAATATATAATATTTATTCTATACTTTATATGTATATATATTAAGAAATATAAATTTATATATAATTAAGGAATATAAATATATTTCTAATAACAATATCTGTGATTGATACGAAACTCCTTGAGGAAAACATAGGCAGAACATTCTTTGATGTAAATCGCAAAAATATCTTCTGAGATCCATCTCCTAGAGTAATGAAAATGAAAACAAAAATAAACAAATCAAGCCTAATTAAACTTAAAAGCTTTTTCACAACAAAGTAAACTATAAACAAAATGAAAAGACACCCCACAGAGTGGGAGAAAATATTTGCAAACAAGGAATAAATTCCAAAATATACAAACAGCTCATACAACTCAATATCAAAAAAACAAACAACCGAATCAAAAAATGGGCAGAAGATCTAAATAGACATTTCTCCAAAGAAGACAGACAGATGGCCAACAGGTGCATGAAAAAGTCCTCAACATCAGTAATTATTAGAGAAATGCAAATCAAAATTACAATGAGGTATCACCTCACACTGGTCAGAATGGACATCATCAAAAAGTCTACAAATAATAAATGTTGGCAAGGGTGTGAAGAAAAGGGAACCCTTCTACACTGTTGGTGGGAATGTAAATTGGTACAGCCACTATGGAGAACAGTATGGAGGGTCCTTAAAAAACTAAAAATAGTGTTACTCTGTGATCCTGCAATCCCACTCCTGGGCAGATATCTGGAGAAAACCATAATTCAAAAAGATACACACAACCCAATGTTCATTGCAGCACTATTTAAAATAGCCAAGACATGGAAGAAACCTAAATGTCCACTGACAGATGAGTGGATAAAGAAGATGTGATATATATATATATATGTGTATATATATATATATATACATATATATATGATGAAATATTACTCAACCATAAAAAAGAATAAAATAGTCATTTGCAGCAACATGGATGGATCTAAGGTTATCGTACTAAGTGGTCACCAGACAAAGACAAATATCATAAATTACTTATATGTGGAATTTTAAAAAGAAGGATACAATTGAACTTATTTACCAAACAGAAAGAGACTCACAGACATAGAAAACATACTTATGGTTACCAAAGGCAAAAGGGGAGAGGGATAAACTAGTAGGTTGCGATTAACATATACATACTATTATATATAAAATAGATAACCAACAAGGGCCTACTGTATAGCCCAGGGAACTATACTCAATATTTTATATTAACCTATAAAGGAAAAGAATCTGAAAATGTTATATATATATATATAAATTTATATATATAATATTTATATATATAAATTTATAAATATAAATTTTATATAAATATAAAATTTATATAAATATAAATATAAATCTTATCCAAAATATAAAAAGACTATTAAAACTCAACAGTAAGAAAACAAACAACTACATTAAAAATGAGCTAAAGATCTTAACCAATGAAAAACTATAGATGGCAAATAAGCACATGAAAAGATGTTGAATATCACATATCATTAGGGAATTTCAAATTAAAACAATGAGCTATCACTACATACCTGTTAGAATGGCTACAGTCCTAATGTTGGCAACACCAAATGCTGACAAGTATGTGGGGCAACAGGAACTTTCGTTTGCTGCTGGTACATTCATTTAGGAAGATAGTGTGCAAGGCTCTTACAAAACTTGACATATTCTTACAGTACAATCCAGCAATCATGCTCCTTTGTATTAAACCAAAGGAGCTGAAAACATGTCCACACAAAACCTTGCACCCAGATATTTATAGGAGCTTTATTAATAATTTCCAAAACTTTGTATACAGTCAAGATGTCCTTCAGCAGATAAGTCAATTAAAAATTGTGATACATCAGACAGTGAAATACTATTCAGCGCTGAAAGGAAATGAGCTATTAAGCCATGAAAAGTCATGGAGGAACATAAATGTATGTTACTAAATGAAAGAATCCAATCTGAAAAGGCTATATACTGTATGATTCACTATGTGACATTCTGGAAAAGGCAAAATTATGGAGACACTAATCAGTGGTTGCAAATGGTTAGTTGGGAGGGAGGGATGAATTGGAAGAGCACAGAGGCTTTTTAAGATGGTGAAACTATTCTATAAATGGTGGATACATGCCGTTATACATTTGTCAGAACTCATAGAATATACAACACTGAGTGAACCCTAATGTAAACTATGGACTTTGGGTGGCAAGGATATATCAATGTTTGTTCATGCATTGTAACAAATGGACCACTGTATTCAGGATGTTGAGAGCGGGAGAGGGTGTGTGTGTGTGTGTAAGAACTCTCTGTACTTTCCACATGATTGTGTTGTGAATAAAACTTCTTCAAAAAATGAAGTTTATTAATTAAAAATAGTAAGGAAAATATATGGATGTTTTAATATAAAATTTCTCATATTTAAAATATGTAGAATGCAACAGAATATGACAATGGGCTGAATTTCATTTATAGGCATAGTTCCTACTCCCACATATAGGGTGTTACATACTATAGCAGAATTAAGAACAGAATATTATTCACTTCCACAAACTGTTTCTCTTAGAAAATAAAATATATATATATATTTTAAGAGATGATCTGATTTGAGACCTTACTGACTTTAACAGGATTAATCCCTCATTATCGCTTAAAGTATACATCCTATAATTTTTAGAATTGAAATATATATTCAAAGTGATCTGTTCAATTCTCACAATCTATCCATTCTCCACAGGTGGTAGTGGAGATGGTAACAAAACTTTTTCAAATGAAAAAATTTCATTTTAAGCCTCAATTTTAGAAAAAAACAGATTTTAAGTAAAAAAATTTACATTATATTTGCTGTGAACATTTTCTGAATAATATTAAATGATATAAATATATTTAAACATGTTAAAAAACTTTTATTATTCTCTACATATATTTTATTTAAATGTAAATATATAAGTTATTTTACATGATATCTGACCTGATGTGAGAATTACCTTGAAAATATTCCACATAATCAGAAAGTCAACTCTAAAAAATTTGATGACATATTTAGCTAATTTCCCATTGATGTCATTGATTTATTTTCTCATGCACTGATCTGATTCTCTTAGATATACTTAACCTTTACTAATGGAAATATTTTTTAAAGGGTGAGAGATGGAAAGAGCAAAGTTTCAGTGAGTCACTCTGATGTACATTGGTAACAATAGCATAAATGGTATTTTGAGTAAAATCTATTAAAACTATTTTCATTGTTGCCACACAGATCCATCATCATGATTTTTAAAAAAATTTTTAGGGCTTCCCTGGTGGCGCTGTGGTTGCGCGTCCGCCTGCCGATGCAGGGGAGCCGGGTTCACGCCCCGGTCTGGGAGGATCCCGCGTGCCGCGGAGCGGCTGGGCCCATGAGACATGGCCGCTGAGCCTGTGCGTCCGGAGCCTGTGCTCCGCGGCGGGAGAGGCGCAGCAGAGGGAGGCCCGCATACCACAAAAAAAAAAAAAAAAAAAAAAAATTTTAAATAAAAGAAATACTTCACCCCCTCCTTTTTTCTTCTGTGAATTAATTGGTTCCTTTAACATATGTCTGCAGCATTTTCCATCCATAGGTAAACATTTTGAGATTGCAGCATGTATAAAATCATGGAAATGAAATTAATACATTTTAATTTTTCCATTTACTTGATAACTAGATGAAAATAAATAAAAAGACTAAATGATGTATAGATTTAGACATACTTTGTTAAAGAAATTACCCTCTTTCTAGACAATTTGGAAGTAAATTCCAATGAATTGTACTTTTTCAAAGAAAGTTGTTTCCTACATTTATAATAAAAAGAAATATTCTAGTTTCATATTTGTGCAGAAGGAAAAACAACTATTTTTGGTTTCTCAGCTCAAGGGTATATAAATAAACCTAAAAAGATGAACCAGTTTATCATGCTTATATATTTACCACAACCTTCTTTTTGGATAAACTAAGCCTCCTGAAAAACGACTTTGTCTTTAGGTAGTTGTGTTTATTAGTTTTTTTTTAAATTAAAACTTTTCCTTCTATGTCATATTGCCTGAAGGGAAAAAATAAACTATTCAGGACAGGCATATGGTTTTTGTCAGGTTAAGTCCATCTATTTAGTCTCTGTTATATCCCAAGCACCTAGCACAGTGTATGACACAGAGTAAATGTTCAATAGTCATAATTTCCTAGTCATATAATAATGTTACAATTAATGAAGCATGGTCTTTCCTATTGAACCTTTTCTTTTCAGTATGTTCTAAGACCCAGTTCTTACAAAACAAATATTATACTTAAAAATTATGAGTCCATGAAAAGAGTTTGGCTTCAGGGAATGTCAGACACAGGATCTAATGCTACATTTACTATTTATCAATTGTGATTCATTGGGCAAGTTATATTACTTCTTAGAGTTTTGTAAAAAATATCTTTAAATAGACAATAACTTTATTAATTTCCCATTGCTGCTGTAACCAATTACCACAAATTTAGTAGACAAAGACACAAATTTATTATCTTACAGTTGTGGAGGACAGAAGTCAAAATCAAATTGTTAGCAGAGTTCCTTCTAGAGCCTCTAGGGGAGAATTCATTTCCTTGACTTTCCAACTGCTAGAGACCACCTGCATTCCTTAGCTTACAGCTTCTTCTTCTAGAAGAGCAACTTCAATTCTCTCTGTGTCTCTTTCTGTCGCTGTCTCTCTCTTTATTCTTTCTCTCCCTCTCCACTCCCTCTTCTTTCCCTTTCCCTCTTCCTCTCTCTCTGCTCCTGTCATCACATCTCTTTGTCTGACTCTCACTCTCTTATACTCCCCCTCATAAATAACCTTGTGATTACATTTGTACCACCTGGATAACCTTCCCATCAGAAGATCCTTAACTTAATTACATCTGCAAAGTCACTTTTGCCATGTAAGGTAATATAATGACAGTTTCTGGGAATTAGGAGGTACTATCTTTAAGGGGGACATTATTCAGCCTACAACACTAACATCTTAAAAGCTTTTTAAGAGGATTAAAGGAGTTTGAATATATGAACATTTGGTATAACGGATTGATCTTATGTGATACATTTTTGCATATATCTATATACATACATTTTACATCTGTTTATTATATTTTTCTCTATCCAACAAATAAAGTAATAGTTTAACATTTTAATATATTGTATCAATAGTATATTTTCATATGGCTCATTTATGAGAGTGTGGTTATACATATATATTCAATATTAGTTTATAGAAATCTTTTGGAAGTTGAGTTTTTGAAAGGTTGAAAGATATATTAACATTTTAAAATAAAACAATAAAATGCTGAGATAAGCTTAGGGGTATAATAGGAAAGTTTATTGAAATCACTAGAATATAATATCTTGGAAGAGTGTCTAATTTTACACAGTAATGGATTGTGTCTAAGTGCGGCACCTCAGCCTATACAGGCCAGAAATTGCAGTCTTATTTTGTTTCTTAAGCTTTCAGCATGCCTTTCTTTTCCTTTTGGAAAAGGATGAAATAACTGAATACAGCATTTCATTCTTCACAATGACAGTTTTCACCTTTATTATTTTTTATAATAAAACAAATATCCCCATAATCTCTGCTTCTTAAATAAATGTGTATACTCTGGCTAATAAGTTTGTTTAGCTAGTTACACTTGTGATTTTATGTTCCATGACATAGGCTCCTACTGATCTCTACAAACTTTTTAACAAGTCACAATATTATATCTAGAAAAGCAGTGAAACAAATTATAATTTTGTTGAGTATTTAATACATGTGTTTAGCATAATAAGATCCTCTGAGAACATCACATTGAAGTTAACACAGAGGGAATCTTTAGCATCACACTTGAAAACAACACTGTAATGCCTATTTTCCTTATAAATAAACTTCCTCTTCATATACATGCCATAAAATCTAAAATCACAGAATACATTTATGAGATTTATTTTATATTACAGTACACTGATCTTTCTACAATCTGTGAATTGAACTGTAAAACATCAGTTGATTCCATGGTGTGAGCCAAATCACAGCTGATAGAGTACTATGGTGAATATCTAGAATGACAGAACCAACTGCTAAATAAATACACACACACACATTTAACTTGGCATAACAAGATAACATAGAAACAGATATCATACATTAATTCAATAACTATGGTACATTGTGTATAATATACAATATACACAGATTTTTATATTCAAATGAATATCATACATTAGTAAAGAAATGTTTCTTTCCAATATAATTACATGAATATAAGTTCAAAGAAGTGACAGGAAATATCATTTAGATAGCAATAAATTGAATACACCTCAGTGCAAATTCATAAGAAATATTTGGAATGAAGACCACTACTATATTTTGCTACATATAAAAATACATATGATTCTTATTAATATTATGTGCTAAATACTGATATTTTTTGAAAACCCACAAAATAATGGGTTTTTAAAGAAAATAAATTCAGTATTCCTTCTTCTCTTGTGTAGAAATCTGAGATAACTGTGTTCACTCTGATAATACTATATAAAATATTATTAAAAGTACTTCAATGCTTATGTCTTCATAATAATTAAATCACAAAGAAGAAAAAGAAAATGGTAAAGAGCTAAATATCCACTAGTAGTTAAGTGAAGGAAAATGAAAGAAAACCCCATAGGGGTGTGAGTAGACAGACTAATCACATTATGAAATATGGATTCAACAAGGAGAAAGTTTTTCAGAAATTTATTATTCTTTCTTTCTTTATATTTTCTTAAGGACTATGACCTATAGTTTTGAAGAATAATAATTGCTCTAACTAAAACTAGTTTATAATAGACAGAACATTGTCTTATTTGTTCTCTAAACAGTAAATGACAAGGGTATTGGTTGCAAGAGCATTAGTTTTGCTAAATGTCAAGTTATCCCCACAAATGCTCTCCAATTTAAATATTAGATAAAATGTTTTGGCAAACTGAAGTCCTAGAGAATTAA
This sequence comes from Physeter macrocephalus, assembly GCF_002837175.3. Taxonomy (NCBI): domain Eukaryota; kingdom Metazoa; phylum Chordata; class Mammalia; order Artiodactyla; family Physeteridae; genus Physeter; species Physeter macrocephalus. The sequence goes on from NC_041214.2 coordinate 58,005,971, forward strand.
AAATTAGAATGGTTCTTTAAAACATGGATTTCACTGTTAGACTACATGAATTAAAATCTGGCTTCATCATTTATTAGTTGTGTATTCGGGAAATTCACTTAATCTCTCTTTGGCTATTTGTTCATCTATAAATTAGCATGATTAAGCCAACATTCATAAGGGTATTTGTGAGAATTAAATGCTTGTTATAGTTTCTGGTACATATTGCACTTAATTAATTCTAGTAGTAAAATATAATAGTATTACAATTAACATTATTACCATTTTCAAGATATTTATCATATTTTACATTTAACTTTAATTTATTTGAATGTATATTCTATAATATACTTTCATTTTTGCTTCTATTTTTATTATTATTTACCCACTTTTTTTGAAGAAATATGATTCCTCATTTAAATATTTTTATTCTCATACAGTTCAATGTAATGTGCTTTGGGCTTGTTTTAAAATTATAGTTTTTCTCTTCACTTTGGGACTGCAAATTATTTGAAGATATTTCCTAACCATAACATAACACATATATGAGGTTAGTCAATAAACACTTCATGGCTGATTAGGGTTAGATGAAGAGTGAAAAACCTATTACATGGGGAAAAAAATACAGAGGTATTTTTCTGATCCAGTTGTAAATTGTAAGCAATTAATTTATAAGGTAGCTTTCACATATAAACCAAGATAATAGGACACTTCTAAAAGTCATGCTATATTAAATGACAAAGCATTTCTTAGAGCTCAGAAAATCGAGAAACTTTGCAGTAGCAAGCATTTTATTTTGAGAAATTTTATGACCAAACGTTAGTCTACCTATTATGATAGTGCACTGATATTTTTATTATTGTTTTCCCCTCATAAAGGTGTCATTATTCCTATGATGTATGTAGAGCTCCATCTCCAGATTTGTATTTGGAAGTCTATTAACAATATTAAAAACTTTTTTTGAAAAAAAGAAATTATTCATCAACCCCAGTGAATTGTATTTTTTCAAAGCATGTACATTTCTCTATTGGTAGTACATATAAACATTTTATTTTTATATTTATACAACAGAAAAATAACTACGTTTCCTAATATTTCCTCCAAACATTGCAATATAGGAAAAGGAAATAAATAGGAATTATTTTAAAACCCATAACAGAAATGGACAAAACATACACAATAAAAGAAAGTTTACTTAACTCAGACAATGAAAGAAAAACAACTCAAATAAAAACTAAAAGTTATGAAGGATGTTGGATAAAGGTAAAAGAGAAAGAAACAGAGAGAATAAAATGAGAAAAAGAATGAAAAGTTTCTAAAAATTAGGTAGAAAAAAAAAGCCAGATAAAAAGGGAGTAACATTTGTATAATCAGTGTCCCTGGATAGGTGGGCAGGGTGAGGGAGCCAAAATTAAACAATGTAACACAACTAATGTCTGAAACTATAATCCAAAAAATATTTCCAGAAATAAAATAATTAAATCTTGATATTGAAAGAACACAGGAGCCACCTGGGGATATTATCCTGCAACAATCACCTCCAATATACACCCCAGAAAAAAATATTAGATTTCAAGAGTAAAGAAAAATTCTCAACCTTCAGGTAAAAATCAAATAGTGTATAAAGGTAAAATAATTCAAATGACATCAGACTTTTCCAATGCAACATATAAATCAATCAGCAAATACACTCAACAATTGAGTAACATTTTCAAGAACCCAATAAAAGAAATTGTAACAAATAAATATTTTATAGCTAGCTAAGCTGTACTTCAAGTATCAAGACTATGGAAACATCTTAAATATACTGTAGCATAGGGAATTCTGTACCCATAAGTCTTTCTTGAGGAATCTACTAGAGGATGTTCTTTATGCAACCAAGACAGGACTAGGAAAACTTTAGCAAAAGAACTATTGTGAGCATTTAACATTTATATATTAATATATATCAAACTAAATAAAATTTGGTTATGATGGTAGAAAACTATTGCACAAATGTATATGTTATAACAAAATAAAGCACTTAAAATTTTTTTTAATGGAGAAAAAAGTAGAATAATCTTATTGATTTTTATATAAGAAATAGGTGAGATTTAAAGTGGACCATTTAAAAGTGACAAACTAGTTAAAAGCAAAACAGAGAACTTAGGGTCCTAAGGTATAATTATGACGGTAACTAATGAACAAAAACACAAACTTCTTAAATATCACTTTAACAAAAAAGAAAATAATATACATTTGGTAAATAAAAGAAACAAGGCAGTCAGAGAAAGACAAATATCATATGATATCGCTTATATGTGGAATCTAAAAAAAGGGTACAAATTATTTTATCTACAAAACAAAAATAGAGTTACAGATGTAGAAAACAAACTTAAGGTTACCAGGGACAAGGGGGAGAAGGGATAAATTGGAAGATTGGGATTGACATATACACACTACTATATATAAAATAGATAACTAATAATGACCTACTGTATAGCACTGGAACTCTACTAAATGCTCTGTTTTGACCTATATGGGAAAAGAATCTAAAGAAGAGTAGATATATGTATATGTATAACTGATTCCCTTTGCTGTACACCTGAAACTAACACAACATTGTAAATCAACTATACTCCAATATATTTTTTAAGGCACATGGTATATTATATATAATTATAAAATAATATGATTGAGTGGAGACCAAATTTATCAGCCATATCAATAAACATAAATTTCCATAAATCATGACAAAAAGATTTCCAATCAGACTTGCAAAGCAAAATACAACTATCATCTCTATAAAAGAGGCACACATAAATCAAAGTGAATCAGAAATGCAAAAATTAGAGTGGCCAAAGATATAACAAAAAAATTGAAAAGAAGAAAGAAGTAGGGCTAGTGATCTTGATATTTTAAGAACTATAATTCAAGTTGGAAATAATTAAATGTGAATTAAAAAATACAAATAATGCCAAAAGTCATAATTCACAAGGAAAATTTAATGCCCATCAGTATTTATAGACTAAATAACTGAGAAATTATCTCTAGAAGGCAAAAGTTACAGAAGATTCAGTTAATATATGTAGAAACACACTAATATGAGGAGATTCAGTACAAGAAAAATCAAGTGAATAATAGCAAATGTAAGCAAGGGTGTAAAAGACCTAAACACAAGCAATAAAATAGATGTAATAAGTATGTATCAAATTTTACTCCTGATATTTGAGAATATATCTTAGAAAAAAAGGAAGGTATCCTTTGTGACAAACACTGCTAGTTGCCTAGCCCACATCCATTCTCACTGTCGTTCGTCTTCATCTCCCCAAAATCTCTTGCACCTGGTGGTAACCGTGTGACCCAATACTGACCGCAGGTTATAAGGTGATTCTGCGTAGGATTTCCAAGATATCGTTGTTATTGCTGTTGTTTAATTCTGTTGTTTACTTTTCTGGGTGGAAAAAAGACTTTTTTAAACATCTTACATTTTACCTGTTTGAAATGAGAAGCCTGAAACTGCAGGAACGATTACAATACTATAGAAACAGATGGCACAGTTAAAATGTTGGAGCAAAGAGGTGGTGTGAGGTTGCAATATTATAACCTGGAGAAGTCTCCCAGGAGCTCTGGACAACCTACTTTGATACATTGTTCTGTAAGAAGAATAAATCCCTATTTGTTTAAGCCCTTGGAGTTAAATATGTTACTTGTGCTGTAGCCACATATAGTGTTTAAATAACAGTTTATAACTACAACTACCTTATCCTTGTAGGAGTTCAATTTTACAGATATTAGTTTAGAGGATGCAGTGACTTTAATAAAATGAGAAGTTCTAAGGCACATTGCTTCCTGTGAAGTTTTTATATCTAATTCCCTTCAATTATCAACACTGATATTCTCATGGAGATGTCTTAGTGCTCGGTTTTGAGGTTTGTATTCTGCTTTTTAAGGAGTAGTGTGTATTAAAGGTACCCTGTGCTTTTCTTCAAAACTGTGAATTACCAAATGAGACTTTCAGTTCACACTATTGTTTATCTTGGAAAATCTGGCTTTCATTCAATTCTATTGAAAATTAGCATCAATACAGTGAGGGTTAATCACTGTTTTTGTATAACTTACTATTTTTATATATTTATATAATTTAATATTATAAATAACTATTTTACTTAATTCTTTATATTTTCTGAAGTATTCATTCTTTTCATTAAGAGTATTTCAAAGTAGTTTGGCAGAGTGGACCAAGTAGCAAAACAAGAAAAAATATTTTTCTTCTTATGCCTAAATAATTAAATTGTGAAAATAACATTTAATTTAAGGCTAAATCAATATTCAAAATACATGCTAAGGTCTATTTGAAATTAAAACTTTGTTTAATATATGAGTTAAAAATTATGAGGTCTTTTTTTTTTTTTTGTATATGAGGCAGTGAGAATCTGAAATTTCTAGCTGTTCCTATCCCTCAGGATTCTTCCTTTATAGGGCTTATTTTCTTAACTAAACTCAAAACATAAGAATTAAGGGATATGCCTTATCAAAGCCTATATATGGAGAGTGGTTAGATACTTAGAAATTTAAAATATTTATCTATGGCCTCTCGTCTGCTTTATATAGCTGATAAAATTAAAGTAGAAATAAAAAGAGGAACAAACAGACTCTAAAGCAAAATTACAACAGTGGCAGAAGTCACAGCATATTTTGGCTAAAGCATATTATCCTTTCAGGTTGAAATTGTGAGCTTAAAATGATAGCAAGATTGAAGAAAAATTTCTAGTAGTTGCAAAGTTATTGGGATTTAAGTAGACCAGCAATTTTGAAGAAGGAGAAATTGAGTTACACATGGCATACATTGAAATATATTAGGCTTTGAGAAATGGAGATTACTTAGGATTTGTGAAGGAAAATTGAAAACTATAAAATCTATCGAGAGTATAACATTCTATTCAGTGTGGAGAGAATGTTTAGGATTACCCTGAATGTGTCTCTGAGTTTGGTGAAAAATACATATCAGCATTTTAGTGTACTTAAAAAAATGAAGAAAAAGAAAAGAACAATTAAGAAGCACAGATATGCCACTTGCAAGATAAAATGAAATCACAATGTCTCTTTTAATGAGAATACATTTGTTTAGTTAAGAAAAAGATGCCAAGAATTTTTTTCTTTGTTACCCCCATCTCTCCTCCAAAGTATGTGCATGATTTATATTCAAATATACTAATAGGTTTTGGGGACATTTAAGATAATGAAAGTCTGAATATATTAGCTGAGACTAGAGTTCTTTGCACCATGCATTCCTGCATTAATTCATCACACATTTATTTAACCTCTACCCACCTAAATGCTTGGGATACATCCATGAGTGAAGTAAATGAAGATCACCTCCATCTTCTGTGATGAGGGAATAGACAGTCAGAGGACAAGAGGAGACAGAAAATAAACACTAAAAGTAAGAAGTTAACAGAGTGTATAGTACACGTGAAGCTGATAAAAACTTTGGAAGAAAAAAGTAGAACATGGGAGAAGATTAGGCATGATGTGAGTCAATCCATTGGTATCTTCAGTTACTTTTCTCTCAGAAATAGGACACTTAGATTATAGTAGTTCCAGTGATAACAATGTCTCACTTTCAATATCTATAAGCAGCACCAGAGCAAGGAAAACAGAAGCCCCTCGCCCCCCGCATAAAAACTCTCAATAAACACTAAAGTGACAACTGAAATAAAATTGGCAGAGGGCAATGTGGTTTAAGAGAAGAGAATGTGGTTTAAGATTGAGTAGATATTCACTCTCCTGTCAATGATATGGTAACAAATGATTCTAAAGTGCATCTACATCACAAACACCAGAGCACACGATAACTCTTTCAAATATATTTTATCACAAAACAAAAATAGGCTTATAAAACTTTGTCCTAAAATTAACTAAAAGAAAAAGCTGGAGATTATTGTATATAGTAGTGTTTCCTACAAAGAACACTTAGGAAAATATTAAAGGATCAGCAGAGTATTGAAGCATCACACACACAATTAAAGAATCTAGATCATACTTTATATGCATTCTTCTTAGTGAATATTGAAAAAAAAGATTTCTACCTTTTGTTAAATTTATTTAAAGGGCAAAATAGTGATATGAATATAGGTAGTTTACGGAGGTATACTATATCTGATAAGTAACTGACATTCCGAAAATGAGACATGGCATTCAAAGGTTTAAAATCAATAAGAGGAAAAAGCTCATCTTGAATCTGAAACAGCACATTTGGCTTTTTCAAAGAAAGTTGTTTATAAACACATCTTAGCTCCTAGGAAGTTTTCACAGATGATGATGAAATTTTGTTGTATTTGCAAAAATCTTCTCTAGCAAATGTCAGAAAATCAAGTGCGTATGAGTTTAAGCATAAAAGAAACAGAATGACTATTTGTATGATTTCATAAAATTAAAGCTATAACCTATTTCTCTCATTATAGAAATATAGGCTTATATGAAGATATTAAAGTTATTTATTTGCTGGAAAGTTATGCTGTTTACACAAAAGAAATAGAACATGTGGTTAGAAAATATTTTTTGTCAAAAATCCTGCTTTCCAGATTTGTTTTTCTAACTCAATAGATTTACCACATAAATATTCAAAATGTAAAACATTAGAGAAGTTTAAATTCTTTGAGAATAATGGTATCATCAATCTGTTTTTCAACATAACAGACAATAATTATTTTAAAGCAGAGTGTGATTATCATGAAATCTTTTAAAATCAATTGATGAGAATAAATCGAATTGAATCTCAGTGAGACAATTGTTTTGGTAAACGGTTTCTGATGAATAAAATGTGTGGGTTTTCTAGAAAGTTTTCCAAAAACACTTAACAGCAAAACCTATAGCAGTGTACTATAACTACTTCCTACTAACCCAATGAGAGTGAATTTAACATTTAATAAGTACATGTAACAGATGGCCAACAGGCACATGAAAAAATGCTCAATAACGCTAATTATTAGAGAAATGCAAATCAAAACTACAATGAAGTATCACCTCACTCCAGTCTGGATGGCCATCATCAAAAAATCTACAAACAATAAATGCTGGAGAGGGTGTGGAGAAAAGGGAACCCTCTTGCACTGTTTGTGGGAATGTAAATTGATACAGACACTATGGAGAACAATATGGAGGTTCCTTCAAAAACTAAAAATAGATCTACCATACGACCCAGCAATCCCACTACTGGGCATATACCCTGAGAAAACCATAATTCAAAAAGAGACATGTACCACATCGTTCATTGCAGCACTATTTACAAATCTGAAAAAAAAAAAAGGTTCTGAAGAACCTAGGGGCAGGACAGGAATAAAGACGCAGATGTAGAGAATGGACTTGACACGGGTAGTGGGAAGGGTAAGCTGGGACGAACTCAGAGAGTGGCATGGACATATACGCACTACCAAATGTAAAATAGATAGCTAGTGGGAAGCAGCTGCATAGCACAGGGAGATCAGCTTGGTGCTTTGTGTCCACATAGAGGGGTGGGATAGGGAGGGTGTGAAGGAGATGCAAGAGGGAGGAGATATGGGGATATCTGTATACGCATAGCTGGTTCACTTTGTTATACAGCAGAAACTAACACACCATTGTAGAGCAATTATACTCCAATAAAGATGTTAAGAACAAAATTCTACAAATAATAAATGCTGGAGAGGGTGTGGGGAAAAAGGAACACCTCTTCACTGTTGGTGGGAATCTAAATTGGTGCAGCCACTATGGAGAATTGTAGAGAGGTCGGTCCCTTAAAGCAGCGGTCCCCAACCTTTTTGGCACCAGGGACCGGTTTCGTGGAAGACAATTTTTCCACGAACCTGGGGGTGTGGGGGATGGTTTCTGGATGACTCAAGCACATTACATTTATTTTGCACTTTATTTCTATTATTATTACATTGTAATATATAATGAAATAATTATACAACTCACCATAATGCAGAATCTGTGAGAGCCCTGAGCTTGTTTTCCTGTAACTAGATGGTCCCATCTGGGGGTGATGGGAGACAGTGACACTCGAAGTGAGTTGCTTATGTCCAGTCTAGACTGTAATCTTGTTTGGGTTGTTGTCACTGCAGAAAACCCTGCTTCACAAAGACAGGATGTTAGAAATGGAAGCAGGCTTTTCAGTGCTTCTGTGGCAATCTCAAGATATTCCACCTTGACTTTAATCCGGAATGTATGGAGATTTGAAGTTGTCTCAAACATACTTTTAAGGCTACCGTCATTTGCGATCTCAAGCAGTTGATCCTCTTCTAGCACAGACAAAGTCAATTCACCTGGCTTATTCACAAATGAGTCGTGGACCCATTCCTTCCCTGTTCAGGGGTCTTTTGTGGTTGGGAAGTAATGCTGAAACTCATTTGAAAGCTGAGATAGGTGATCATGAACCAGCTGGGAGAAAGAAGGCCCTGGCTCAGTCTCTTTCAAAATCTCTGCTAATGTTTGAAACATGTCAAAAATCCCAATGTTCACTCATCGCCCTCACAATTCCAGTTTGGCTATGAATGCAGCCACTTTATCTGTCAACTTCAACACAGTTGTTGTTCTCCCCTGAAGTGACAGATTGAGTTCATTGAGCAGGTGAATATGTCACACAAGTAAGCAAGTTTTGTGACCCATTCCCTGTCACTGAAATGTGCTGCCAGTGATGACTGTTTTTCTAAAAGAAATCTCTGGAGCAGCTTCTGTAACTCAAAAACTCTGGCCGGTGATCTACCTTTAAAAGCCATCTCACTTCTGTGTATAAGAGAAGATGTGCGCTCTGCGTCTATCTCCTCATAGAGCTGTGTGAACAGATGTGAGTTAAGGGCATGTACTTTAATGTGGTTGATAATTTTAATCCCATCCTACAAAACGTTGTTAAGTTCAGGTGACATTTTTTGGCTAACCAGCATTTCTCTATGGATGACACAGTGTGTAGACTCACATTCAGAAGTGATCTCTATGACCTGCGTAGTGAAACCAGAAAGCCGTTCAGTCATGGCAGCCGCTCGGTCCGTGCATATACCAACACAAAATGACCAGTTCAGTTTTCCTGATATGTAATCATTCAAAGACTTGAATAGTTCTGCAGCTGTGGTGTTGGTTGGCAACAAAAGTGTACATAACATATCCTCATGCACATCCTCCTGAAAAATATATCGCACAAAAACAAGCATTGTTGCCTTGTTGTCATCAGTAGACTTGCCAACCTGGATTGTGTACCATGGTGACTCATTAATCCTCTCTAACAATTGTGCCTCAATATCCTCTGCTATTTAATCAATTCATCTAGTTATGGTGCTAGCCGAAAGAGAAACATGTGCCACCTTTTGAACTGCAGCCTCTCTTAAAATTTCACAACAAATATCCTTAGCAGCAGGCAGGATCAGCTCTTCACCAACAGTAAAGGGCTTCTTAGCTTTACCAATGTGGTTAGCCCCTAAGAATGATGCTCTCTGTGCAGACACATTTGATGAAGTGGTGACCTTCAATAATTGCTTATGTTCCTCATGCTCACATTTTATTCTTTTGCAAAACTCCAAAGCCTTGTCTTTTAATGCAGGGTGCTTGGTCTCCATGTGGCAAAGCAGTTTTGAAGGTTTCATGGCTTTGTTGGTTAGCCGGTCGCCACATATTATACAAAGCAGGCTTGGAGAATGTGAATCACCTGTTGCAATGAACCTATAATTTAAGCAGGACTCTTGGTATTTTCTTTTAAATGCAGCTTTCTTTTTGTTGGCAGTCTTAAGAGTCTTCTGCTAGCTCATCATTGGGTCTTTCCCCCTTTTCAAAGAAGCTCTCCAGCAGCATTTCTTTTTTACTCATCTTGGCTAGGGTTAGCTTGTGTGCTTACCAAAACTATGACTGAGACACGTGTGTAGTGCAGGGAAGAGGAGCGGATGGAAGTGGTAAATAAAATAATGGGCGGGCCATGCACGGACTAAAGTTTCTGACTTAAAGTCTGCCACCAGATGCAGCTGTACAATTGAAGTACATCAACTCACTTGCCACTATAAACCTGCCACTAGTGCAGCTTAATTGTCACTTGCCACTCACTAATAGAGTTTTTTTTTTTGTTTTTTTTTTTTTTGTGGTATGTGGGCCTCTCACTGTTGTGGCCTCTCCCGTTGCGGAGCACAGACTCTGGATGCACAGGCTCAGCGGCCATGGCTCACAGGCCCAGCCGCTCCGCAGCATGTGGGATCTTCCCGGACCAGGGCACGAACTGTGTACCCTGCATCGGCAGGTGGATTCTCAACCACTGCGCCACCAGGGAAGCCCACTGATAGAGTTTTGATATGAGACTGCAAGCAATTGATTTATTATGGTCTCTGTGCAGTCAAACCTCTCTGCTAATGATAATCTGTATTTGCAGCTTCTCCCCAGTGCTAGCATCACCATGTCAGCTCTACCTCAGATCATCAGACATTAGATTCTCATAAGGAGTGTGCAACCTAGATTCCTCGCATGCGCAGTTCTCAGTCGGGTTTGTGCTCCTATGAGAATCTAATGCCACCACTGATCTGACAGGACATGAAGCTCAGGCAGTAATGTGAGCGATGGGGAGCGGCTGTAAATACAGATGAAGCTTCAGTCGCTCGCCTGCTGCTCACCTCCTGCTGTGTGGCCCGGTACCAGTCCGTGGCCTGGGGGTTGGGGACCCCTGCCTTAAAGAACTAAAAATAGAGTTACCACATGATGCTGCAATCCCACTCCTGGGCATATATTCAGAGAAAACTATAATTTGAAAACATATATGCACCCCCATGTTCATTGCAACATTTTTGACAATAGTCAAGGCATGGACGTAACCTAGATGTCCATCGACAGATGAATGGATAAAGAAAATGTGGTATATATATATATATATATATATATATATATATATACATACACAATGGAATATTACTCAGCCATAAAAAAGAATGAAATAATGCCATTTGCAGCAAAGTAAACCAAAGACAAATATCATGTGATATTGCTTATCTGAAGAATCTTAAAAAAAAGAGATATAACTGAACTTATTTGCAAAACAGAAAGAGACTCACAGACATAGAAAAAAAACTTATGGTTACCAAAAGGGAAAGGGGATGAAGGATAAATTAGGAGTTTGTTATTAACATGTACACATTGCTATACATAAAATAGATAACCAGCAAAGACCTACTGTATAGAACAGAGAACTATACTCAATCTTTTATAATAACCTATAAGGGAAAAGAATCTGAAAAAATATATATGTATATATATGTGTATAATTGAATCACTGTGCTGTACAGCTGAAACTAATATGATATCTAAATCAACTATACTTCAATTTAAAAAGTAAAAAAATGAAGAGAAAAAAAGGAAGTACATATAAATGATGGAAAGATGCCTACTATTTGTTGAGATAGTGGTAAAGAGGCTAAAGATAGTGTTTCAAAGGACATAAAAATTTGAGACCACTAAATAGCAATAAAGAGGAAATAGGGTTTGGTGCTTTAAAAATACATTTCAGAAAGAGGAAAATCATTTGGAAGAATGAAGCAGGTCTGATTCAACAGTAGTTTTTGAAAATTTCAATTAATTTTCACTAATTTATTCATCTGCATAGATTTTTCCCAGCATCTTTATGGAAATAATTTTTATAAGATGAACTAAAACAGAGTTGTTTCAAGATAATAAGTTCCATAAAAATATCCAATCAATTTCCAACTTTTAAAGTTCTGTAACTTTTAAAATTACAATACAATCTACAGCATGGTCCAATAGATGATGTATTATGATGAGATGAAAACCCTCCTTAAGACACTCCTGCAACTGCTACACATGCATTCAGCACCCCCATTTCAAATATATTCTAAAAATCACATGTATTATTCAAAACCTGTGTGATATCCCCACCTCTTCCACAAAGAAATTCTGACTGATATTACCTTCCCCTTTCCTGAGATTTCACAGGAAAATCTTTGCTACTCATTTATGGTATTTATCACTTTTTACTATGCACTGTAGGCTTTTATGTATTTGTCTGACCCTTTCTAATATGCCTTAAGACCTCTAAATACATGAAACATACTGAAATTTAAAATTTCATATGAATTTATTTGATACTATTAGTACATTCAAAAGAAAATGGTAACATTTGTAAATTGTGTTGTGTAACATGAAGGATAAAAGAAGTGAAAATGGAACACATGAAAGAATTACTAAAATTAAAAGGGGTAACACTACAAATTAAATTTTTCTTCATATTTGCTGTTATAAGCATTTTTATGCATGTCTACTGAAGCATATGCATAGGTTTCCCCAGATGATTTAAGTAGAAATGGAATTGCTGGGGACATGCTTTAAGTAACTACAATTTTTAGAGTTGTTATGTCAATTTAATATTCCTACTAGCAGGTGTATAAAAGTTGACCCATAACCTCTCCAATATGTATTATTATCAGACTTAAATTTTGACCAATGTGGTAGATATATAATGTTGTCTAGTTGTGATTTAAATTTACATTTCTATGATTACCAATGTAGTTAAACAGTTTTTCATGTGAATACTTACCCTAGTCCTCTTTGTAAGATGTCTGTTCATATTGCTTACCTGTTTTCCTTTTCTTTTTTTTAAACGTCTTTATTGGAGTATAATTGCTTTACAATGGTGTGTTAGTTTCTGCTTTGCAACAAAGTGAATCAG
>NC_041214.2:58019218-58042909 GCF_002837175.3 Physeter macrocephalus
TTGTTTCTTTTTATGGCTGAGTAATATTCCATTGTATATATGTGTCACATCTTCTTTATCCATTCATCTGTCGATGGACACTTAGGTTGCTTCCATGTCCTGGCTATTGTAAATAGAGCTGCAATGAACATTGTGGTACATGACTTACCTGTTTTTCTATTTGGCTGTCTTTTATTTATTTACTGATGTATTATAATTTAATAATAAGCTCTGTATACTGGACTAATGAGTCATATATGCTGCAAATAACTTCTGTCAGCATGTGGGTTATGTTTTCATTCTCTTTAATGTGTATTTTAATTAAAATTGGTTTTTCATTTAAATTAGTTTGAATAATTGTCTTTCTGTTTATGATTAGGGCTTTGGCAGTCTTAAACACTTCCCTATACACTTATTTTAAAGATGTGTTATACATATTTTTTAATGATTTTTTAAAATTTTATTTTATTTTTATTTATTTTTGGCCATGTTGGGTCTTTGTTGCTGAGCGCAGGCTTTCTCTAGTTGCAGCGAGCGGGGGCTACTCTTCATTGAAGTGCACAGGCTTCTCATTGCGGTGGCTTCTCTTGCTGCGGAGCAGGGGCTCTAGGTATGCAGGCTTAGTAATTGCGGCATTCAGGCTCAGTAGTTGTGGCTGGTGGGCTTTAGAGCACAGGCTCAGTAGTTGTGGCACACAGGCTTAGCTGCTCTGCGGCATGTGGGATCTTCCTGGACCAGGGCTTGAACCTGTGTCCCTGCATTGACAGGCAGATTCTTAACCACTGCACCACCAGGGAAGCCCACATATTTGTTTTTAATTTGCCTTTTATTTGTAATTGCTTAATCCATTGAAAGTAGACTTTTCTGTACAGTGTGAGGTAGATCTACACTTTCATTTTTCCCTATGGATATCCAATTATCTCAGAGGATATATTGATTAGTCTCTTTTTCCAGTGATCTGCATTACCATCTTAATCATAAACAAATATTGTGGGTTTGTTTCTGGGTTATTAGTTCCATTGGTTAATTATCCTTGGGTCAATACTAAATGGTCTTAATTACTTTTAGTCTATAATTCCTAATAACAGATTGAAATGGTCCCTCTCCATCTTCAGCCAAGCATTGTTTTTCTCAGAACTATTCATTTATTCTTGGCTCTTTTTTCATGCACATTTTAAGATTCATTGTTAAGATTCTTTTTTAAAAAAATCTGTTGAATTTGAGGTTTTTTAAAAAATCACAATGAATAAATAAATCATGTGAAATAAAATTCATAAATATTGTATGTCACTTATGATTTAGCCCTTTGTTGCTGATTTTAATTATACTTTAATTTTTCTAATAAGGATATACACAGTTTTTATATATTAAAAGGTTTATCTTAACTTTTGATATTATTATAAATATTGTCATTTTAAATTATAATTTTAATTGTTCGGGGTAGTAATTACAAAGATGATTTGTTTATTAATCTTTAGATTATTTAACTTGTTTGTACAATTATATAATCAGAGAATACTGGCCCTTCTGGTTCTTCCTTACTAGTCCTTGTGGATTTTATTCTTGTATAGGAGTTGGCTAGTTCCCAGAGTACAATCTCAAATACAAATCTTGCTTCTAATTTCAAAGGGAACACTTCTACTATTCCACTTTTAAGAATGGTATTTGTTATGGATTTGTTGTAAAGGTACCCTTTATTGCATTCACAAATTTTATTTCTCATTTCTCAAAGTTTTCTGGGATGAATTTTAGCAAATAATTTTTCTCCATCATTTTGAAATTATTACATTACTTTTCATTTATCCCTTGACGAACCAAATGAAATTTATAAAATGTTCTTATATTAAGCCACTTTCCCATTACTGGAATAAACCCAAATTGATTATGTCACTCTATAGGTATAGATATATAGATATATATGTAAACCACAGCTAGATGTGTTTTGTTACTATTGCATTAGTATTTTTAAACTATCCTTATGGACTATAATTTTCCTTTCTCATCATATCCTCATGTGGTGGTAATATCAAGATTATTTTACCACATGAAAGAGATATAGGAAGTATTCCTCTTCTAATAACATTCTGAATAATCTTTCTTTGGTGGAATGTTTTGACCTTGAAAATTCACAGGAATATACCTTAAAAACTATTTTAGCCTGGGGTGTTCTTTGTGAGAAGATTTTAAACTGCTGATTTTTCTATTTATTTGTTCTAAGAATAATCAGACTTGTATTTCTGCTTGAGTAAGTATAGCTAATTTTTTCTAGGAACCTAACAATTTAGGTTAAGTATTCAAATATATAGGCATAAGATTATTTATAGCATTCTTTACTATAGCTTTAACCTCTGCTATAATTTAATTTCAATGTCTTTTCTAATATTATTTATTTTAGCCTAGTATTTTTATAATTGAACTTTATATTTCAATCATGATATTTTTCTTATACTCATAAGTTAACCTTTATTAGTCTCTAGACAAATGAATAATTGATTCCTAATTGCTTTCTAATTGAACTGTTATTTGATCATAGAAAACCATCTGTATAATACTGAGTCTTTAAAAATTGTAGAGCCTTGTCATATAGTCTTGTAAGTCTTTGGTTAAAATGTTCCACATGGGCTTTTGAATCATAGATTTTCTTTAATTTTGAAGTGCCAGAATCTATATATTCTAAAAATTATATTTAATATCTTCATTTATCAATTTTTTGTCTTTAATTGTTTAAAGAAATAATAAACATGTTTTTAAATCTCCCTTTAAAGGGAGATGTAAAGTCATTTGGTAATATGACAGTATTTATTCCATGGTTTTCAAAGCAATTTCATTAGGTACAAATAATTTTAGAAGGTAAATTAAAATTTTATTACTATGTAATGAATCTTTCTATCCTCTAATAATATTTCGTGTTTTAAAATCCCATTTTGTCTGATATTTATGCAATTACACTGACTTTGTTTTCTATCCTATATGTCTTGTATATATTTATTTTTTTTAACTTATGGACTTTATTATTTTTAGAATAATTTTAGGTTTTCAGAAAAAATTGAGTACAAAGTACAGAGTTTTCAAACACTCCTTCACCCCTTCTCTCCACGTAGTTTTCCCTATTGTTAACATCTTGCATTAGAGCTGTACATTTGTTACAACTGGTAAGCCAATATTGATACATTATTCTTAACTAAAGCCTATAATTTACATTTGGTTTGTACATTCTAGGAGTTTTGAAAAATATATAATGGAATGCGTCCACCATTACAATACCATAAAAAATAGTTTTACTCCCCTAAAAATCACCTGTGCCCCACCTATTCATCCTTCCCTCTCTCTACACCTCTGCTAACCACTAATTTTTTACTGCCTCTATAGTTTTACCTTTTCCAGAATGTCATAGTTGGAATCATACAGTATGCAGCATTTTTGGATTGGCTTTCACTTAGCAATATGCATTTAAGGTTCTTCTATGTCTTTTTGTGGCTTGATAACTCATTTTTAAAAAAAGATTATTGGAGTATAGTTGATTTACAATGTTGTGTTAGTTTCAGGTGTACAGTAAAGTAAATCAGTTATACATATACATATATCCATGTACATATATCCACTCTTTTTTAGATTCTTTTTCCATATAGGTCATTACAGAGTACTGAGTAGAGTTCCCTGTGCTATACAGTAGGTCCTTATTGGTTATATATTTTATATATAGTGGTGTGTATATGTCAATCCCAATCTTCTAGTATCCCCCCTGGTAACTATAAGTTTGTTTTCTACATCTGTGACTCTATTTCTCTTTTGTAAATATCATCGTACCATTTTTCTAGATTTCACACATAAGCAATATCATATATTTGTCTTTCTGTCTGACTTACTTCACTCAATATGACAATCTCTAGGTCCATCCATGTTGCTGCAAATGGCATTATTTCATTCTTTTTTATGGCTGAGTAATATTCCAAGGTATATATGTAACACATCTTCTTTATCCATTCCTCTGTTGATGGACATTTAGGTTGCTTCCATGTCTTGGCTATTGTAAGCAGTGCTACCATGAACATTGGGGTGCATGTATCTTTCTGAATTATGGTTTTCTCTGTATATATGCCCAGGAGTGGGATTGCTGGATCATACAGTAGCTCTATTTTTAGTTTTTTAATGAACTTCCTTACTGTTCTCCATAGTGAGGGTTCCCTTTTCTCCACACCCTCTCTAGCATTTATTGTTTGTAGATTTTTTGATGATGGCCATTCTGACCAGTGTGAGATGATACATCACGGTAGCTTTGATTTGCATTTCTCTAATAATTAGTGATGTTAAACATCTTTTCATGTGCTTTTTGGCTATCTGTATGTCTTCTTTGGAGAAATGTCTATTTAGATCTTCTGCCCATTTTTGGATTGGGTTGTTTGTAGTGTTGCATAATATTCTATTGCCTGGATGTACCACCATTTATTTATCCATTCATCTGATGAAGAACATCTTGATTGTATACAAGTTTTGGCAATTATTAATGAACGTGGTATACATATCCATGTGCAAGTTTTTGTATGGACATACATTTTCAAGTCATTTGGGTAAATACCAAGGAGTGTGATTGCTGGATCTTATGGTATGAGTATATTTAGTTTTGTTAGAAGCCACCAAACTGTCTTCCAAAGTGGTTGTACCATTTTACATTTTCACCACCAGTGTATGAGATATTGTGTGGCTCCACACACTTGCCAGTATTTGGTTTTGTCAGTGTTCTGGATTTTGTCCATTTCAGTAAGCATGTAGTGGCATCTCATTGTTGTTTTATTTTCCTCTGCAGCATTAAACATAACTAAGGGTGTTAGATAATATTTTTTGCTGTTTTCCTTTGCTGGTTTTGAAATTATACATTCTCTTAGCATTATTTTAATGATTTTATTTAAATAAGTATAATGCATTTTTAAATAAAAGAATAAAGATTCTATTACACATCCTTTTGAAAAAACAAAACAAAAAGATTTCAAGACAGATGTATTCTAATCCAGTAACTCTCATTTAAATGTAACTAAGTAAATAATATTTTAAATAAATATTATTTTGAAATATAAGAAAAATACAGAAAAGTGCATGATTCATAAGTGCATAACTTGGTGAATTATAACAATGTAAATATACCATTTTAGCCATCAAAC
The DNA here is from genome assembly GCF_002837175.3 of Physeter macrocephalus. Taxonomy (NCBI): domain Eukaryota; kingdom Metazoa; phylum Chordata; class Mammalia; order Artiodactyla; family Physeteridae; genus Physeter; species Physeter macrocephalus. The sequence goes on from NC_041214.2 coordinate 58,024,354, forward strand.
AGATCTAGAAATAGAACATTACCAACATCTCAGAAACCCCTCTAATGCCTCATTCTCAGTCATTGCATTTCCCTTACTCCACAAAAATAATGATTATATTACTTATAATACCAAAGTTACTTTGCCTGTTTTTGAAACTTGTGTGAATAAAATCAAATATGCGTATTTTGCATGCTTATTTTTCTGCATAATTATAGTTACACATATATAGCTTTAGTAAACATCTCTACAGTTCCCTGCTACTGTTGATTATGTACCTGGTAGGGTCACAGGATCTGCTATGTCCACAAATAGGAAATCATGCCAAAGGGTTTTTCCAAAATGTTTGCATTTTTGTGCACTCCCACTAGAAATCTATGAGAGTGTTATTTGTCCAACAACCTTTTAAAACTTATCGTCTCTCTTTTAATTTTAGGAAATCTGGTGGGATGTGGTAACATCTCATCGTGGTTTTAATTTGCATTTTACTGATGCTATCGAGGCTGAACAAAATTTTATTATCTTATTGGCCACTTGTGTCTCTTATATTGTGAAGTGCCTATTTAAAGCCCCAACCCCCAATGTTTCTACTGGATTGTAGGTCTTTACCTATTAATTGGTCAACGTTTTTATATTTACAGTTATAAGTTCTATATAATATTTATAAAAAATACATTCACCCACATTGTGGCTTGCATTTTCGCTTCCTTTGTGTCATTTTTTTCCTTTTTGTGTGTTTTTAAAAAGATAGTCCTATAATTTTTCAAATAAATTACCAGCAGTTTTCTTTATAATTAGTATTTTTTGTTCTGTTAAAAAAATTACCCTATCTCAATATCATAAAGACATTCTCATATGTCATATTCCAGAGGCTTTAATATTTTACATGCTATATATAAATTTACAATTCATTTGATTTTGCTTATGTATGGTGTGTAATCAGCTTTAAGTTATATGTTTTTTTTTCCCCATGGGGAATCCAATTGACTGAGCACCATCTATTGAAAATATAGTCCTTTACTCTCTACTATTTGTACCCCATTGGCATAAGTCATGTGTCATACATTTAGGGTTGATTCCTGAACTTTTAATGTAATTACTGTGACCTACCTTTCTGTTTTTGTGCTAATGCTACACTACCTGAATTACTATAACTTCATAATGTCTCCATATTCAATAGTGTAATCCTTCAGCTTTACTTATTTTCCTTAAATTTGTCTTGACTACTCTCACTCTTTTAGATTGTTATACAGACTTTAGAATCAGAATATCAATAACTAGGGGAAAAAAACTGTGGATAAATTACAGAAAACTGACTTCTTTTTAATCCAAAATTGAGTCTTCCAATTCACCAAAATGGTAACCCTCTTTATTCAGGTTTTTCTACCATGTATCACTAATATTTAGTGTGTTTCTGTATAGACTTTATGCATATTTTGCATGGTTATTTTTATGCATAATTATAGTTATGTATATATAGTTTTATTATGCACATATGTTACAAACATATGTTATAGCTATGCATAGTTATATAATGCTTAGTTACTTTTAGAGCTATTATAATTTTAATCATTCTAATGTCATATTCAAAATGTTTGATGTTATATAGAAATAAGATATTATTTTCATATTGATTCTATCTAGTGATCTTAGCAAATTCACTTAATAATTCTAATGGAGAGTCAGAAACATTTTTTACATGTTTTTATTCAGTAATAGCTTGAAGTCATGTAAGTAGCTGTATGTATAACTAATTTTGAAGCATCTATTAGAGGAGACATGTGGCTTAGTTTAAATTTGTGCACTAGGGTAAATTTCAACTACCATGTATTTTACATTTATTGAGTTAAGTACTTACTCTAATTTAGTTTATTAAGTCCTCACAACAGTCTTATGAAGACATGGCAAAGATGTTGGAATGATCAGACAAGGAATTTAAAATAATTATGGTTAATATACTAAGAGCTCTAGTGGATAAAGTAGAAATCATGTAATAGCAGTAGGGCAATGTAAGCAAAGAGATGGAAATCCTAGGAAACAATCAAAAAGAAATCCTAGAGTTAAAAAATGCTGCAACAGAAATGAAGAATGCCTTTAATGGATACAGCTGAGGAAATAATTTCTGAGGTAGACGATGTATCAATAGAAGCCTTAAAAATTGAAAAGCAAAGCAAGGGAACAGAGACTGAAAAAATCAAAACAGAATACCCAGGAACTGTGAAACAACTACAGAAGATGTAACATACACGTAGTGGGAATACCAGAGGAGAGGAAAGAGAGAATGGAACAGGAGAAATATTTGAAACAGTAAAGACTGAGAATTTCCCCAACTTAATGTCAGACACCAAACCAAACAAAGCTAAGAATTATATCTGACTTCTCCTCAGAAACCATGCAAGCAAAAAGAGAGTGAAATGAAATAATTCAATTGTTGAGAGAAAACAATCTACAAACCTAGAATTCTATACCCTACAACATTACCCTTCAAAAGTAAAAGAGAAATAAAGACTTCCTTAGACAAAAAAAAATTGAGGGAATTTGTTGCCAATAGACCTGACTAGCAAGAAATGCTTGTTTCAAAATGATAATAACAACAATGTGTTCAATTGTATAAATATATATATTTTAAAGTACTCACACTACCCATGAAGTCGCATAGTGTTATTTCAGAGTGGAGTTGGATTAGTTGTAAATGCCTATTGAAAGCTCTAGGGAAAACACTGAAAAAAAGTAAAAGAAAAAAAAAGTGTAATTGATATGTTAAGAAAGGAGAGAAAACAGAATCATATAAAATGCTCAATTACAAACTGAAGCAGCAGAAAAGGAGTAGGATAAAAAATAGAAACAAAGAAAAAGAGCAACAAATAGAAAACAGTAAAGAATGTGGTAGATATTAATCCAACTTTATCAATAATCATTTTCAACATCATTGGTCTAAATGTACCAATTAGAACACAGAGATTGTCAGAGTGGATCAAAAACCCAACCCTACTATATGTTGTTTACAAGAAATCCACTTTAAATATGAACACACATACAGATTAAATGTAAACTGATAGAGAAAAATATGCCATGATAATACTAATAAAAAGAAAGCAGGAGTAGCTATATAAATTGCAGAGTGAGCAGACTTCAAAGAAAGGAAAGTTGTTAGGGATAAAGAAGGGCATTACATAATGATAAAGAGGTCATTTATCCAAGAAGACATAACAGTTCTTAACATGTATGCACTAACAATAGAACATCAAACTACATGAGGCAAAAACTGATAGGAGAGCAAGGAGAAATGGATGAGTCCACTAACATAGTTGGAGATTTCAACAACCCTCTATCAGAAATGAACAGATCCAATAGACAGAACATCTGTAAGGACTTAGTTGGATTCAATAACACCATAAATAAACTGGAAATAATTGACATCTATATACTACTTCATCCCCAAATAGTAGAATACATATTCTCCCAAGCTCACATGAAACTTCCAACAAGATAGACCACATTTTTTATGTAATCTTTTTCTTAAGTATAGTTGATTTAAAATATTTTGTTAGTTTCAGGTGTATAGCACAGTGATTCAGTTGGTTTTTTTTTCTGATTATATTCCATTGTCAGTTATTACAAGATATTGAATATAATTCTCTGTGCTATACAGTAAATTCTTGTTCCTTAACAATTTTATGTATAATAGTTTGTATTTGTTAATCCCACACTCCGCATTTGTCCCTCCCCCCTCTGTTTCTCCTTTGATAACCACGTTTGTTTTCTATCTCTGTGAGTCTCTTTCAGTTTTGTATGTAGGTTCATTTGTATTATTTTTTAGATTCCACGTATAAGTGATACAGTATTTGACTTTCTCTGTCTGACTTACTTCACTAAGTATAATATTCTCTAGGTCTAATGTTGCTGTAAATGGCAAGGTTTTATTATTTTTTTGGCTGAGTTACATTCCATTGCGTGTGTGTGCATGCATGTGTATATATATTTATATATATACATATATATACATATATATGTATATATATATATATATATACATATATACACACATACCACTTCTTCTTAAGCCAATCATCCACTGATGGGCACTTGGATTGCTTCCATGTTTTGGCTATTGAAAATAGTGCTGCTATAAACATTGGGGTGTATGTATCTTTGTGAATTAGAGTTTTAATTTTTTCCAGATATATATGTCTAGGAATGGGATTGCTGGATCATATGGTAGCTCTGTTTTTAAAATTGGCAAAAGACCTTAACAGACAACTCATCAAAAAAGCAAATAAACATATGCAAAGATTCTCCACATCTTATGTCATTAGGGAAAAGCAAATTAAAACAACTTCATTCATAAACGTCAAAATGTGGAAGCAACCAATATGTACTTCAGTAGGTGAATAAATAAATAAACAGTGGTACGTCCAGACAATGGAGTATTATTCAACACTAAAAGGAAATGAGCCAACGAATCAACCATGAAAAGAATGGAGGAGACAAATTCATTTTACTAAGTGAAAGGAACCAATCTGAAAAGGCTATGTACTGTATGATTCTGACCATATGATATTCTGAAAAAGGCAAAACAAAGGTGACAGTAAAAAGTTCAGTAGTTGCCAAAGGTAGCAAAGGGGTGAGATGAGTAGGGGAAGCACAGTGGATCTTAAGGGCAGTGAAAATACTCTGTATTATACTATTATGATGGATACATGTCATTATACATTTGTCCAAACCCATAGAATGTATAACACCAAGATTGAAGCCTAAGGTAAACTATGGATTTTTTGTGATTATGATGTGTCAATGTAGGTTCATTTTGACTAACAAATATACCATTCTGGTGGTGAACAATGTTGATAATGAGGGAGACTATGCATGTGCAAGGGCAGAGGATATATGGGAAATCTCTGTATCTCCCTCTGAGTTTTGTTGTCAATCTAAATTGTTCTAAAGAAAGTCTTCACACACACACACACACACACACACACACACACACACACACACACACCTCAGGGAGAGTTGTACTTATGAGCCCTTTCCCATTAATATATTAGAAGATGTTTCAAGCAACTCATTAGTGGCTGAGAAAACCTAAGCAAAATATGTGTTGGTGAGCATGAATATATTTGATTTATTTAAAGACAAAAATGAAAGTGGATAAATGTGTAGTTGAATAATGTGGAAATATATATTTTTATAAGGTAGAAATAAGAAAACTAAAAAGAGGAGAATGGAGAAGAGATAATAGGGGAAGTGGAATAAACTCAAATTATTATTGCATAGTTAATGGAGAAAGTATAATATATCATAAAAATCAGTGATAAGTTTAAAGATACAATATACTGCAAGCATAATAAAAACTATTAAAGATAAACACTAGAACAAATTTTGAAAATTTATTTCTTATTTATTCTTATTTAATTTTTCACCACCAAAAATTTATTTTCCATTTGTCACCGATTGATCTCCTGTACCCATTTTGCCCTGACCCAACACCTTCCTCTGGTAATTACTATTTTATTCTCTGTCTACATGTTTGTTTTTGTTTGGATTGGTTTTTTCGTTTAAAAAATTTGAAACTTTAGAACCAAAAATTCCATCAGAATTTCTAAGGTAGTGAAGGAGAAATAAGTAATTAGAGATAGAAATACAGTAAAAATGGAATAATATACACTTTAATTATAATATAATATGCAAGAATGATGACACATCATTCCTTCCATCAGTGAATGCGAATTGTCTTAATTCACTTACTTAGGATTCTTATAGTTTTCAACATATTTATTTTGAAAAATTTCTGACACACAGAAAATATTCATGAAAAATAAAACGAACATTTCATAAAAGCTTCACCCATATTTAGGAATTTTGGCCAACGGGAACATTTAAAGCTAGCTCTTGTGTATTGTGGAACTCTTTCCATCTTTTTAATCGCTTACTTATTGGTACAATAAAATGCTCCATTGTGCCCTGTATATTTCCCCTGCACCAGTCTAGAATCTGCCACTATTGATGATAGTTTTTTCAGTATTAGGATATAGATTAGATCATATTATGTCATTGTGTGTTGATAATGATATTTCTTATTCCAATCCAAAAATATAAATTCTTTTCTTTTTTTTGCATTTCATATTTTTATCTTTTTTCTCCCATAGTGAAACACTTGATTCCACCAGACAGCAATATATTACTCATTTGTTCGATCTGATAATAAGCAGTATATAGTTTCAAAATTCAAAAACTACTAAAAACAAACTTACTGACTAAAGTGCAAAATATCTTTGCAGTACTTTTTCTTTTCCCCTCAAACTATATCCTGCTAAGGATATATAGTTAAAATACAATGTTAGAAAGTTACTTAATTGCCTTAACTTGTTCTTTTTTAAAACTCGGTGGTTATGTTAAAATTTTATGTGAAATTATACTTAAATATTTTTATTTTTGTGTTCAATGAGGTTTTCTCTTTTTTCCCCCATCTTTGTTGATTGATATTTTTATATATGTAAACCATATTATAATTCCAAAGTCAAAACTGTACTAACAGGTATACTTCAAGCAGTGTCTCTTGTCTTATCTCCTTCAAGTTAAACCCATCTAACCGGTGGGTAATTATATTCCTTCATTTCCAATTATTCTTATTACACAAACATAAGTAAATGCATGCATTTTTTAAAACTACCACACTCCTTTTTTGTTTACTTATTTATTTATCTTAACACAAAAGAGAGCTTACTGTAGACAGTCTTTCCCCTTAACAATGTACACTGGCGATCACACTCTGGTTTACTTTTATTTTTTTAAAAAAAGCCTTGTGTATCTTTGTCATTCTCTTCATTAATGTATATGAATTTCTTTTATCTACAGTTTTGCAAAAGTGTATATTGTCAACTTTTGAATTTTTGCCTAATTGTTGAGAAATAAAATTTCTGTGTCACTTTATTTTGCATTTCACTTATGGTTGAATCTAATCTTTTTTATGTCTTAGACTCATTTAATATTATTTTTTGACCAGTTTTTTTTTCTTTTTCCCACATTTTAAATACTTTAAGCATATTAACCTTTTATAAATGGTGTATTCCATTTATCATCTGCCTTTTGATTCTTCATGTTTGTTGTCAGAAAAAATGTTATTTTAGTTTAGTCATAATTATCATTCTTTTCCTTTAATTCATCAAAAATTTGAATCATACTTAGAAAGTCTTTCCCAAAAGTTTTTTTCTAGTAATTATATGATTTATTTTTATATTTAGCTTCCTTATCTATCTAGATTATTTTGGTGCATAGTGTGAGATATAGATTTAATTTTCATTTTTTCCTAATTGGCTATATAATTTTTCTAAAACAATTTCTTGGAGTCCATTTTTGCTCCAGTGATTTGAGATGTCACTTTTATCAGATGCTAAATATTCATTTATATTGGATACACATGTGAAGTTTCTATTTTATGCAGTGATTTATCTGCTACTTCAAAATTCACCATCATTTCCCCTTATTGTCTGCAGGACAATGATCAGGTCTCAGTATAGTTTGTACTCTGTACTCTGGGAGGAAGAGAGCACATGTTAAAAGGATTACAAGGCTTGGCTAATATAGTTCAGTAGGAAATAGCGGATATGCTTGGAGTCGATCATGAGGTTTTTTTGTTTTTTGGTTTTTTTGACCATTCATGGACCGCTGAATAGGATATAAATTATTGACATGAGAACACTCTCTCATGACTAGAGTTTCAACAACCTGGCTGAACTTTTGGAGTCAATACTAATCTGTTGCTGAAAATGTTCCTTGAAGCTTGTAAACATAGAAAGCCAATATTAGATGAGGTAAAGATTCTGGTACTACCTTTGAAGAATGTTTAGGAAGGGGTCAGAAGGCTTGAGATGAAGGACTGAAGAGTTAAATGGTTTTATCATGTGAGACCAAAGAATCCACACTGGACCATATCCCCCAGGAGATCATAGAGCACATCCTTTTAAAGCAGTAAAAACCAACTTGTCGGACTCACTCCAGACTCTTTGAAAATCTGTCATGACTGTCTTCTGTAGGTGGAGGTTAACAGGAGATACTACCATTGAAAACTCTCCCTAGAATTTCATAATGGCCAAGCAGCATTACTTAACCTATAGAAACAATGTGAAAGTAATTATAGTAACAATAATCAGACTGTAATTGCAGTCAGGGGGACTTCGACTCATAAGGATGGGTGGTGATGGTTGCTATATTCATAGGTGTCTGTCTGACTTCCAAGCAATCAAATACAAAAGTAATAATTTGTCACATTGTATCTGCCTGAGTATCTACTCCCTCACATTGTGTATAGTGCACACACAATATAATATATTAATAAATATTATTATATTTATAATATAATAAATTTATTTTATATTTATTCAAAGTTCATGATAGAATAGGTATGATTTATCTATATATAGTCAAATTATTGGCATTTAGTGAATAGAAGTACACATTTCTGGAATGAATGCTTTGCTGCCATCATTCACTGATTCAGTCAAAGTTTATTGATCAAGCAGAACACTGGATTCTGGAATTGTGAAACACACAGACACATACACAGATAGAATCTCTTCCATATAATCTTGTTTTGAGATGGACACATACGTAATTGTAATATATTAAAACTTAAAAATTATAAATCCAGTGTGTGTCAAGTAAAGGAAAACATAAAAGAAACATCTAAGTCTGCTATAGAAATTTTAAGAATGGTTTTTAGAAAAAAAAATAGTATTTGGCTTAGTACTTAAAGGATGAGTACAAACTTTCAAGGTTAACACATGGGGAATGTCTAAGAGAGTAAGTCATGTTCAAAACTTATAAGTATTTGAGAATTGCAGTTTGTAAAGTTCAAAGTGCATAAAAACCATGTGCCTTATTTAAATGGTATTCCATGCTGATGTGTCCCAATACTGAAGCAGAACCTTTGGGAATAAGGGTCAGATAAGTGTACTTCAAAATGCAATCTAAAAGAAATTTATGAACAGCCAGATTTAGAACCAGAAATCTAAGCAACAGTACCAGCAGATATAAATCAGATTAAAGAAATAGCGGGATAATGAGTGTCTCTGAATGACATTAACTGTCTTGATCAATGTTAAGAAGAGTGAAGAACATGAGCATTTTCTTTGGTTTTTCTAGTTAATTTTCAGTAGAAATTGTTTTTGAAATTCCATTACAGGCTAATGTCCCAGTAGCCCTATCCTTTGAATTTCTTACCACCTGTTCACAACTACTGAGAACAATTTACTGTTTATAATGTACACACACACTCTTAGACAGATACAAAAAACTGGTTTAATAGGCGCCCATGTGGAGAATTGGAATAGACACCCAGACTTCAGGGTTAATCATGATGCTTGGTGTAAAGTCTTAAGAGGAAATTACTGATTTAAAAAGATTAGATGCTAAACCTACATAACAGTTAAAATCCATGTGATTAGACTCCAGGTGGCTCTGGACTTCGATGTATACTGTGCAAGTCCCTTTAGCTCTACACAGATGAAGTAAAATGATTGTCAGGAGTTGTGCTGAAACCTAAGGGCAAACCAGTTGATTATATGTTTTGTGTTTGCTGAGGAGCAACTGATAAAATGAAGACACTAAATTGACATAGAGTTTAACATCAGGACCAGGGTCCCATTTTAGGACACTTCTAAATCTTAACATTTCTCTCTTGTAATTACTCGGATTTTGAGCTCCATTTTACTTAATGACACTCAATGAACTGAATTGCTTCAGTGAAATGAGAAATCAGCAAGCAAATTCTGTAGAGGGTTTGATTACATCCCTTGTTGTAGCCTAGTTTCTGAATAATCTTATACCTTGATTATATAATCTTTCACGGTTTATCCACTGTCAAAATAAAAGACCATTGGGGTGATATAATTCCCTACCATGTTTTGGTAACATTTATAGCTAGGATATTATAAATCCTAGCTAAAATTATAATATTTGAATTTGAAATTTCTCTTTTCCCTAAATTTATTGCTTTTAAATCCTGCAAGCTGAAAAATTTTGTTCATGAATGCATATGTTTTTCTTAGTGATTATAATTCATATATTGCTTTTTCTGATCATTTGGTTAAATTATTAAGTGCTGATGACATTGCTACACTAATCTGTCCATTCAGAATAAATTTTATATTTTAAAATGATGTTTTACAGAAAGATGTAAAAAGTAGGTTACCAGAAATTGAAGGTTTTGTAAATACTCCATTCTCATGTTTGCATTTAAAGCTCCCAAGCATGCTGAGATTTTACGTACAGGCTGAGATTTTCATATTTAAGCAGATGATAAAAGGCAAGTCAACAACTGCACCAGTGAGTTGCTAAGCCACCAGTGAAAAGCAAACTGTCCTAAGCATAAGAACCAGTCAAGCTGTGAGCTGTGGAATCCCTAAGCTATGTATAAAAATGAGGTCAGTGAATCATGATCTCCTTCTGAACAGAATTTGGATACACATGTACATCAGGATGACTTGTTTGAAGCCCAAGAGTTGGTGAAAATTACACATCGCAATACAGGGATATGCATATGCATAAAGGAAAAATGAATTTTTTTCATTAGATAAATGCACTTCCATGTGCAACCAGTCGAGTGGCAGTTCTTACTTTTATTTTTTGCATATCCAGAACATCACCTTTTTAATTATAGCTATTACAATCTACAAAATGCTAACACGTTTTTTTAACCTGGCTCATTTCAGAAACTGTTCAGAAATACAGCATGATAACATATTACTAAGAGAGAATCTATAAAAAATAATGGCAATAATACAATTTTGGTTAGCAACATTATTTGAGAGTTACTATGAGCAGAAAAGACTTTTACATATTTTTGGAAAGAATCGATAAATTTTCTCTTTCTTCTCAAGTTACATAACTTAAGCATGTTTTGTAAGGTATAAATTCAAACCCAGTCCAGAAAACAGGTTATCTGTGAGAACACAAATAACTACCCTATCTTGTGAAATGCAAGATGGCAAAATGGATAGAAAACTCACAAATTTTTGAAAGAAATTAAAATAATCTTTTGCATTTTATGGTCACTGGTACACAGGACATAAAAGAGGGTCTAGATTTCATTAACAAGGAGTTAAAACTCAAAGAACTCATTGGAAATTAAAGTGTCATGCAGTTTCATAAGAGGAAAACCTACCACATAGCAACAGCCCTCTCAAGTATCAGCTCCAGTCAAAAATAAAGTCTAAATGATGACACATTAAAAAAAAAAAAAGACTGACGAACAATTATTTGTAAACCTTAATATGTTAACAATATAATTTTCTGAATAAAAAGAGATGGAACTTGCTGATTTAGGGAATGAACCAAAAGGGACTAAACTATATGTAAAAAGTTGAAATATTTATAATATTATATCTGCAAATAGAAATATATCTTTCATTGCACTTTGGTAACCATTACAGGGAAGAATGTTATGATAAAAAGATAAATTGATGCTTTACAAGATTAGAAGTTCTTTGATAAAAGAGAATATATCATTATCTTTTTTTATACCCAAGAGCTATCATAGATTCTTAATTGTAGTAAGCCTACAAAAATGTTAAAAATAGACTTTCTATAATTACAAGAATTAAGGAAGTACAGACTTAGGGACAGAGAGATAATATATAAAAGAGATGACTGTACAGGACTATGTATTTTTGCAGACTAAGTAAAAAAGATCAAATAAAAGAGGCCTGGTTTAGTCACTGTGGAAAACATTATGGAAGCTGCTCAAAAAATTTAAAAAGAACTACCATAGGATCCAGGATTCTATTTCTGGATATATATCCAAAGGAAATGAAAATAGGAGTTTGAAGAGATGTCTTCACCTCCATGTTCACTGCAACATTATTTACAAGAGCCAAGACATGGAAACAACTGAAGTGTCCTTCAACGGATGAATGGATAAAGATGTTGTGGAATATATATGTGTATAGATATTCCACCATCTTATATATATATATGTGTGTGTGTGTGTGTGTGTGTGTATATATATAAATATATATCTGATATAAGTTTGAGAAAGACAGATACTGTATGATATCACTTCTATGTGGAATCTAAAAAAGTTGAACTCAGAAAAACAGAGAGTAGAAGAGTGGTTACCAGGGGCTAGGATGGGAGATGGGAAGATGTTTAAGGGTGCAAACTGGGAGCTAGTAAATGAATACACCCTGTAGAGATCTAATGCACAGCATAGTGATAATAGTCAGTAATACTGTATTATAAACTTCAAAGTTGCTAAAAGGCTAGATCTTAATTGTTCCCACCACAAAAAAAGAAGTGATAATTATGTGAGGTTATAGAGGTATTAGCTAATGCTGGTGGTGATTATTTTGCAACATATAAATGTATAAAATCAACGAGTTGTACACCTTAAACTTGAACAATTTATATGTCAATTATATTTCAGGTTAAAAAAAATCCTGAAACTGGTTTTCTCTGCCTCTTGTGAAGAGAAAGCTGAGCCTTGTTCAAGAAAGTAACTTATTGAGTTACTTTACATGTTGCTATGTAGCCATGATATAACTCTAACTACACAAAATTAAAGAAACTAAAGATTACATAAGATTATTTATTTATCAGTTTATTTATTTATTTTTAAACTATAAATATATAAGTGCCTTTATACATCTACGGTTTTGGAGAAAGGTAACACTTCCTGATGCTATAAAATGCTATGTATCTCTTAGAAAATTAGATATAACATATTGCAAATCCCTCATTTGACAGCTAAGAAAACTGAACCCTAGAAGTATGAAATTACTTACTCACAAACACATATAAAGAGAACCAATTATAGTTTATGTCTCCAGAATCTAAAACTAGTATTTTGCCCTGGTACAACACAATAAACCTTAATAGAATGCAATAATTCAAATGAGGGACCATGGTTCTATGATTGTTTCAGAAATTCCATCCTACTACGAGAAAGAAATAACTTCCTATTCACTAGGAATTGAAGTGTTGGAAAATTAGAATATCTTCTGGTTTTTCACAAACATTACTGAGTAGTTTATGGACGGCAAACTGCATAAATGTCTGCTTGGTTTTCCAAAAATGAGAGAGGGGATTGAGAATCCATGAGTCAAAGGAGAAGAAAGAATACCTTACTCTATACTATTAATAAACTGCCCTAATAACTTTACTATTTTAAGATGATAGGAAGCATCCATTCCAACTACATGAACTTTGTTTTAATATGCTTCATGGCTTCCTAGAAACATAATTAATCAAAAAGTGCTGGGGGGGGCCATCAAGATGGCAGAAGAGTAAGACGTGGAAATCACCTTTCTTCCCACAAGTACATCAGAAATACATCTACATATGGAACAACGCCTACAGAACACCAACTGAATGCTGGCAGAAGACCTCAGTCTTCCCCAAAGGCAAGAAACTCCCCACATACCTAAGTAGGGCAAAAGGAAAAAGAAAAAAAAAAAAGAGACAAAAAATAGGGATGGGACCTGCATCTCTGGGAGGGAGCTGTGAAGGAGGAAAAGTTTCCACACACTAGGAAGCCCCTTCACTGGCAGAGATGGGGGGGTGGCCAGGGGGAAGCTTCAGAGCCACAGAGGAGAGCACAGCAACCGGGGTGCAGAGGGCAAAGTGGAAAGATTCCCGCACAGAGGATCAGTGCTGACCAGTACTCACCAGCCTGAGAGACTTGTCTGCTCACCCGCCAGGATGAATGGGTGCTGGGAGCTGAGGCTCAGGCTTTGGAGGTCAGATACCAGGGAGAGGACTGGGATTGGCTGTGTGAACACAGTCTGAAGGGGGCTAGTGCATCACAGCTAGCCGGGAGTGAATCTGGGGAAAAATCTGGACCTGCCTAAGAGGCAGAAGACCATTGTTTTGGGGTGCACAAGGAGAGGGGATTCCTTCCCTGTCTGCCCACAGAATGCAGAGCACCACCTAAACGAGCTCCGGAGATGGGTATGAGCTACAGCTAGCAGCTCGGACCCCAGAGACAGGCATGAAATGCTAACGCTGCTGCTGCAGACACCAAGAATCCTGTGTGCAAGCACAGGTCACTATCCACACCTGCCCTACCCAGAGCCTGTGCGGCCTGCCACTGCCAGAGTCCCGTGATCCAGGGACAACTTCCCTGGGAGAACACACTGAGTGCCTCAGGCTGTTGCAACATCACATGACCTCTGCTGCCACAGGCTTGCCCCACATTCCAGTTATAACTTCAGTACCTTTCTCTACCCCTGGACTGAATGAGCAAGAGCCCCCAATCAGCTGCTGCTTTAACCCCATCCTGTATGGGTGGGAACAGATGCCTGAGGGCAACCACAAACAGAAGTGGGACCAAAACCAAAGCTGAACCCTGGGAGCTATGCAAACAAAGAAGAGAAAAGGAAATTTCTCCCAGCAACCTCAGGAGCAGATGGTTAAATCCCCACAACCAACCTGATGTACCCTGCATCTGTGGAATAACTGAATAGACAATGAATCATCCCAGAATTGAGAAGATGGACATTGGGACCAACTGTAGATTTGGGGTTTTCTGTCTGCACTGATTTGTTTCTGATTTTTATGTTTATCTTAGTATAGTTTTTAGTGCTTGTTATCATTGGTGGATTTCTTTATTGGTTTGGTTGCTCTCTTCATTTTTTTTTATTATTATTCTTTTAGTTATACAATTTTATTTATTTATTTTTTCTTTCTTTCTTTTTTTTTCCTCCTTTTTCTTCTGAGCCACGTGGCTGAAAGGGTCTTGGTGTTCTGGCCTGGTGTCAGGCCTGAGCCTCTTAGGTGGGAGAGCCAAGTTCAGGATATTGGACCACCAGAGACCAACCAGCCCCACGTAATATCAATCAGTGAGAGCTCTGCCAGAGACCTCCGTCTCAATGCTAAGACCCGGCTCCACCAAACAGCCAGCAAGTTCCATGCTGGATGCCCCATGCCAAACAATTAGCAAGACAGAAACACAACACCACCCATTAGCAGAGAGGCTGCCTAAAATCATACTACGTTCATAAACCACAAAACACACCACTGGAGGCGGCGCTGCCACCAGAAAGACAAGATCCAGCCACACACCAGAGCACAGGCACCAGTCCCCTCCATCAGGAAGCCTACACAAGCCATTGAACCAACCTCACCCACTGGGGGCAGACACCAAAAAGAATGGGAACTATGAACTAGCAGACTGCAAAAGGGGACACCAAACACAGTAAGTTAAACAAGATGAGAAGGCAGGGAAATATGCAGCAGATGAAGGAGCAAGGTAAAAACCCACCAGACCAAACAAAGGAAGAGGAAATAGGCAGTCTACCTGAAAAAGAACTCAGAGTAATGATAGTAAAGATAATCCAAATCTTGGAAATAGAATGGAGAAAACACAAGAAATGTTTAACAAGGACCAAGAGGAACTAAAGAGCAAGTGAACAATGATGAGCAACAAAATAAATGAAATTAAAAATTCTCTAGAAGGAATCAATAGCAGAGTAACTAAGGCAGAAGAACGGAAAAGTGATCTGGAACATAATAGTGGAAATAACTACCACAGAGCAGAATAAAGAAAAAAGAATGAAAATAATTGAGGAGAGTCTGAGAGACTTCTGGGACAACATTAAATAGAGCAACATTTGAATTATAGGGGTCCCAGAAAAAGAAGAGATAAAGAAAGGGTCTGAGAAAATATTTGAAAAGAAAAGAGTTGAAAACATACCTAAATTGGGAAAGGAAATAGTCAAGTCCAGGAAGCATAGAGAGTCCCATACAGGATAAATCGAAGGAGAAACTCACCAAAACACATATTAACCAAACTACCAAAAATTAAATACAAAGAAAAAATATTAAAAGCAGCAAGGGAAAAGAAACAAATAATATACAAGGGAATCCCTGTAAGGTTAACAGCTAATCTTTCAGCAGAAACTCTGCAAGCCAGAAGGGAGTGGCAGGACATATTTAAAGTGATGAAAGGGAAAAACCAACAACCAAGATTACTCTACCCAGCAAGGATATCATTCAGATTCGACAGAAAAATTAAAGCTTTTACAGATGAGCAAAAGTTAAGAGAATTCAGCACCACCAAACCAACTTTACAGTAAATGCTAAAGGAACTTCTCTAGGCAGGAAACACAAGAGAAGGAAAAGACCTACAAAAACAACCCCAAAACAATTAACAAAATGGTAATAGGAACATACATATCAATAATTACCTTAAATGGAAATGGATTAGAGGCTCCAACCAAAAGACACAGACTGGCTGAATGGATACGAAAACAGAGCTGTATATATGTGGTCTACAAGAGATGCACTTCAGACCTAGGGACACATACAGACTGAAAGTGAGGGGTTGGAAAAAGATGTTCCATGCAAAAGGAAATCAAAAGAAAGCTGGAGTAGCAATTCTCTTATCAGACAAAATACACTTAAAATAAAGACTATTACAAGAGACAAAGAAGGACACAGCATAATGATCAAGGGATCAATCCAAAAGAGATATAACAATTGAAAATATTTATGCACCCAACATAGGAGCATCGCAATACATAAGGCAAATGCTAACAACCATAAAAGGGGAAGTCGACAGTAACACAATCATAGTAGGGGACTTTAACCGCCCACTTTCACCAATGGACGGATCATCCAATACGTAAATAAATAAGGAAACACAAGCTTTAATGACACATTAAACAATTGGCCTTAATTGATATTTATAGGACATTCCATCCAAAAACAACAGAATACACTTTCATGTGCTCATGAAACATACTCCAGGATACATCACATCTTGGGTTACAAATCAAGCCTTGGTACATTCAAGAAAATTGAAATCATATCAAGTACCTTTTCTGACCACAACACTATGAGACAAGATATCAATTACAGGAAAAAAACTGTAAAAAATACCAACACATGGAAGATAAACAATACGCTAGTAAATAACCAAGAGATGACTGAAGAAATCAAACAGGAAATAAAAAAATACCTAGAATCAAATGACAATGTAAACAAGACAACTAAAACCTATGGGCGGCAGCAAAAGCAGTTCTAAGAGGGAAGTTTATAGCAATACAATCCTACCTCAAGAAACAAGAAAAATCTCAAATAAACAACCTAAACTCACATGTAAAGCAATTAGAGAAAGAAGAACAAAAAACAACACCTGAAGTTAGCAGAAGGAAAGAAATCATAAAGATCAGATCAGAAATAAATGAAAAAGAAATGAAGGAAACAATAGCAAAAATTAATAAAACTAGAAGGTGGTTATTTGAGAAGATAAACAAAATTGATAAACCATTAGCCAGAATCATCATGAGAAAAAGGGAAAAGACTCAAATCAGTGGAATTAGAAATGAAAAAGGAGAAGTAACAACTGACACTGCAGAAATACAAAGGATCATGAGAGATTACTACAAGCAGCTATATGCCAATAAAATGGACAACCTGGAAGAAATGGACAAATTCTTAGAGAAGCACAATCATCCGAGACTGAACCAGGAAGAAATAGAAAATATAAACACACCAATCACGAGCACTGAATTTGAAATTGTGATGAAAAATCTTCCAGCAAACAAAACCCCAGGACCAGATGGCTTCTCAGGCTAATTCTATCAAACATTTGGAGTAGAGCTAACACCTATCCTTCTCCAACTCTTCCAAAATATAGCAGAGGGAGGAACACCCACAAACTCATTCTACGAGGACACCATCACCCTGATACAAAAACCTGACAAAGATGTCACAAAAAAAGAAAACTACAGACCAATATCACTGATGAACATAGATGCAAAAATCCTCAACAAAATACTAGCAAACAGAATCCAACAACAAATTAAAAGGATCACAAACCATCATTAAGTGGGATTTATCCCAGGAATTCAAGGATTCTTCAATATACACAAATCAATCAACTGATACACCATATTAACAAAGTTAGGGATAAAAACCATATGATCATCTCGATAGATGCAGAAAAAGCTTCTGACAAAATTCAACAAGAATTTAGGATAAAACGTCTCCAGACAGTAGATATAGAGGGAAACTGCCTCCTCATAATAAAGGCCATATATGACAAATCCATAGCCAACATCGTTCTCAATGGTGAACAACTGAAACCATTTCCACCAAGATCAGGAACAAGACAAGTTGCCCACTCTCACCACTATTATTCAACATAGTTTTGGAAGTTTTAGCCACATCAGAGAAGAAAAAGAAATAAACAGAATCTAAACCAGAAAAGAAGAAGTAAAGCTGTCACTGTTTGCAGATGACATGATATTATACATAGAGAATTCTAAAGATGCTACCTGAAAACTACTAGAGCTAATCAATGAATTTGGTAAAGTAGCAGGATACAAAATTAATGCACAGAAATCTCGGGCATTCCTATACACTAATGATGAAAAATCTGAAAGTGAAATTAAGAAAACACTCCCGTTTACCATTGCAACAAAAAGAATAAAATATCTAGGAATAAACCTACCTAAGGAGACAAAAGACCTGTACGCAGACAATTATAAGACTCTGATGAAAGAAATTAAAGATGATACAAACAGATGGAGAGATATACCATGTTCTTGGATTGGAAGAATCAACATTGTGAAAATGA
>NC_041214.2:58043230-58114962 GCF_002837175.3 Physeter macrocephalus
AGGCCAGACACTATAAAACTCTTAGAGGAAAACATAGGCAGAACATTCTATGACATAAATCACAGCAAGATCTTTTTTGACCCACCTCCTAGAGAAATGGAAATAAAAACAAAATAAACAAATGGGACCTAATGAATCTTAAAAGTTTTGCACAGCAAAGGCAACCATAAACAACATGAAAAGACAACTCTCAGTTGGGAGAAAATATTTGTAACAGAAGCAGCTGAAAAAGGATTAATCTCCAAAATTTACAAACAGCTCATGCAGCTCAGTGTCAGAAAAACAAATAACCCAATCCAAAAATGGGCAGAAGACCTAAATAGACATTTCTCCAAAGAAGTTACACAGATTGTCAAGAAACACATGAAAGGTTACTCAACATCACTAATCATTAGAAATGCAAATCAAAACTACACTGAGGTATCACCTCACACCAGTTAGAATGGCCATTATCAAAAGATCTAGAAACAGTAAATCCTGGAGGGGGTGTGGAGAAAAGGAAACCCTCTTGCACTGTTGGTGGGGATGTAAATTGATACAGCCACTATAGAGAATAGTGTGGAGGATCCTTAAAAAACTAAAAATGGAACTACCATATGACCCAGCAATCCCACTACTGGGCATATACCCTGAGAAAACCATAATTCAAAAAGAGTCATGTACCACAATGTTCATTGCAGCTCTATTTACAATAGCCAGGACATGGAAGCAACCTAAGTGTCCATCAACAGATGAATGGATAAAGAAGATGTGGCACATATATACAATGGAATATTACTCAGCCATAAAAAGAAATGAAACTGAGTTATTTGTAATGAGGTGGATAGACCTGGAGTCTGTCATACAGAGTGAAGTAAGTCAGAAGGAGAAAAACAAATACCGTATGCTAAAAAAAAAAAAGGTTCTGATGAACCTAGGGGCAGGACAGGAGTAAAGACGCAGACGTAGAGAATGGACTTGAAGACAGTGGAAGGGGATGGGTAAGCTGTGACAAAGTGAGAGAGTAGCATTGACATATATACACTACCAAATGTAAAATAGATAGCCAGTAGGAAGCAGCTGCATAGCACAGGGAGATCAGCTTGGTGCTTTGTGACCACCTAGAAGGGTGGGATGTGGGGGTGGGAGGGAGATGCAAGAGGGAGGGCATATGGGCATATACGTATACATATAGCTGATTCACTTTATTATACAGCAGAAACTAACCCAACATTGTAAAGGCAGTATACTCCAATAAAGATGTTAAAAAATATTGCTGAAGAAAGAAAAGAGCATTGAGCAGTAAGAGGTAAGATATTTTTTAAAATTATTTTTTATTTGCATATAGTTGATTTACAATGTTGTTAGTTTCTGCTGTACAGCAAAGTGAATCAGTTATACATATACATATATCCACACTTTCCAAACTCTGTGTTACTATAAAACTGATTTTTTTCTAGGTCTATCACAGTCTCACTTTTGCTGCTTTTTTGCAGAACACCAAAAACTAAAGTTATGTTTATTCTATGTCTGCTTACAATGAGAGCTGCTCAAATTAGCAAAATTGGGTGGAAAAGTTGTGAAATATCTGTTATTTTCTACTAACGGTTCTTATGTTTCTAAACTTTTTACCAATCATGGTATCTATTCTGTTTGATCATTATTGCTGAATATTTACCCCATGGTCTCCTTATTCCCAGTGTCATACTAAATCATATTGGAGCTAAGGCAAAAGGAAAAATCAATAATCCTAACTGTTTAAAATTTTGATATTTTTTAATTATGGATTTTTCTTCACATTTCATTTGTAAAGTATAATTTAACATGACTATGGATGTTTTTATGCCACAATTTGTGTTCCTAAACTATCTTTATGGCCTATAATTTTCCTTTCTCATCATATCCTCATGTGGTGCTGATATCAAGATTATTTTTCATCATGAAATAGATATAGGATGTATTCCTCTTCTAATAACATGCCAAATAATCTATCTTTACTGGAATGTTTTGACTTCTTTGAAATTTTATAGGAATTTACCTTAGAAACTAGCCTGGGTGTTCTTTGTAGGAAGATTTTAAACTGCTGATTTTTCTACTTAATGGTTCTAAGAATAATCAGACTTTGTATTTCTGCTTGAGTAAGTATCGCTAAATGTTTTTCTATGAACCTATCAATTTAGGTTAAGTATTCAAATTCAAAACATATGCCTCACTCATTTCAATCTATTCCATCCCTGTAAACATTCTTCCAATGATTCATAGCCAGTTTGTTTTTCATCTTTCTCATTGTGTATATTCTTCCCAAATCAGAATTTCTATTATTTCAGCAGACTTATGGATTCTTAATATACATTAGGTAAAATGTTGGACATTTTTGGACGGGATATAAAAATTAAGAAATGATCGTCCTTCTAAATATTTTGAAAAATATAGCAAAAGGAAGAAGAAACACGTGGTTAATTACTGTGTATGCAGAGAAATACAAAGTCTACAAAAGAGATTTTTAAAAATCTATGACAATAAATCAGTGAAAATATTTTATTCTGACTGAAAGATGTGATAAAATGACATCATTTGAACAGGGATTAAAGGGTAAATCTTTGAAAAGCAGAACCAGGCACCAGTGTTCAAGTTAGGATTAATGACATTAGAAGACACTAGGAAAAAAGACCAGCTGCAGCAGACAAGTGAAGGCACTGTATTGTACTCTGAACCTAACTCAGTGACCCAGAATAGCTCAGAATTTATCATTTAAAAAAATTTGGCTTTGGGTTAATATTCTGTTAGAGGATGAGATTTCAGCACATAGATGGAAATTTGAAAATATTTAAGAGAGATTAGAGTATTGAAGAATAGATGTTAGTGGAGTTCAAAATGTCAGGGACTGTATTAAAATACTCATTTTAATGTCAAATTCACACAAAAAATAGTAGCATGAAATTTGAAGGAGAGAAATATATAAATGATTTTCTGATATCACCAAGACTGTTTTCAAGGATGTTAGGGGAATTGGGAGAGAATGGTATAAGCAGATTGTAATTGGTAAATGGCTAAGTGATGGTATTAGAATTATGGCCCAAAATACACATTTAGGAAGAAGATATACAGCAAATACTGTCCCTCATATTGCATTTTAAGGAGTACAAAAATGTGCAAAGAGAGACTGTTCTTTGAAGACATTTTTAGATACAGGGTTGGAAAGTGAGTTTTAGTCTGAAGATAGTCAATTTCAACAGAAGTTTGAATATGGATAAGATCCCTTTAGAAATGTTTCCAAACGTGAGGAACATTTCCACAAAAGAATGTGATCAAGACAGTAGAAGGAAAGTTTGACCAGGCAGGACATTTTAAATAAGGCAAAGCGATGAGACCAAACGCATCACAAAGAATATCTGCCTCAACTTAATTCTTGCAAAGTGAAATGATGCTCTTTGCTGTCAATCCCTGTACCCAGTATTTCTTCTGAGTTAAGACACTAGAGGCCACCTCCTTGGCAGTGAGGAAATGATTTAATTTAAGATTTGTTATTGTATATTCATAAGCTTACTTTTTTTCTCATGATTATCCCTTTTAATATACTCAGACATGACCACTATAAACCAGAAAGCTGGGACTTTTCAAACAGCTTGGACAGAGCATCTCTTCAGGATAGATAGTCATGCAAAATGGAGCATAGTTTTAAAGGATAATACCACCACCACCACCACCAACCCGCAGATATATTCATAAAATTAAGTTTGAGCAAGTATCTTTTACATTTCTTAATTCCACAGTCCTTGCCAGAATAAATTAAAATGTCAACTCTCTTAATAACTTTACACTAAAATTATATGAAAGAAAGCAAAATGTTAAAATCATAAAATCGCAGTCTTTCAAGTTAGCATTTAAATTCATAATGTTTGGGGTAGAGGGAATTGAAAATATTGAAATCCTACCTAATTAACTTGAAGAGTATTCCTATGCTAATATCTCAAGTGATTTTATACATTTATTTTTATGAAGAAAACATGATAAATAATATACTATTATAGCCTTTCCACATTACTCAGAGAAGAACAATTTAGGTTGTAGGAAGAAAAAAGTTCAAAACGGGGTTTTTTCTCATAATTCTTCTAAGTTCCTTTTCAAGGTCTCAACATTATTTAAGAAAAATTGATGGAATACAAGTTAAAACAGAAAATGATTTTATATCAGAAACAGTTCATGCATGAGGCAATATAAATTATAAACCATAAATAAAATCATTTAGATGTCAGTGAAACTTATAATTGGAGTGTCAGGTTTGTCATAAATAGTCAACGTCTTCTTTCAAATGATATAATTTCAAAGCTATGTATTTGTATCTCAATTAAATTTTTTTAGACCTCCAAGGGAATTAGTGCTCATCTTGGCCCTTATGAGGTTTCTTTTCTATGAAAGAACAGATGGATTTTAGTAATTTATAGAATTCGACTATGCGGTGGAACCCTGATTCTCTCAGTTACATGCAACAACCACTGACTTCTGGCATTAGAAGCCCAGGTCCTGTTCTTCCTGACCTCTCAGGTTATTCACAGCAATCCTTTCTTCCTAATGTTCGGTCCTAACCTTCCTCTAATAACCCTACTCCTTCCTGAAGTAAAGTACCTACCACTGAATATTCCAACCATGGTCCATGATAAATTTTATCATAAATATTTGTTAATTATTCAACATTTAATAAATATTAAATTCCACCTTCCAATTCTTACAGCCAGCCACAATCTATCAATATATTTTATTGTGACTTTCTTGTGGCCTTTGTATTCACATCTCTTCCTCTAAAAGCCTTGGAGATCAGAGTTTGGAGGTTTTTGTTTGTTTGTTTGTTTCTTATTCCAGTAAAACAGTTATTTTGGAGATAGGAAGACATTCTTGAAAAGTTATTCTTAAAGATATGATATTCATCCCTACTATTTTGGAATATTGAATAACATTCTAATTAACGGATCATTTTGAATGCAACTTGAAACAAATAGCAATTTAGTAAAACTACTTAAGATATAGAAATAAGATTTGAAGAAAGGAAAAAATATGCTTCAGGAAAGGAGTAAAGTTAGAATCCAAAATCTTTGCTGTAATTTCTGGGTAGTCTGTACAATCTCCCAGTCTCTTACAAATCTATCCTACTCCCTTGTGGTTCACATCATCTAGATTTTTTACTCTTTCTACTTCATACTTGTGATTTACCAACATCCTCATCACTCTTTCTTATGAAGTATTTTACTGCCTTTTTTGTTGTTTTCACATGATAATTTTATCCACAATTCTTGATGACATTCACAAGAACTTGTGTGACTTGAAAATGTTTCCTTTCATTCAACCTCAACACCACATTTCCAGTTGTCACACCCTGGACCACATTATCATCCCAAACTGCTCCTCTTCAAAAGCCTTGAATGCAAATAATGCACATGCTGTGTCAATGGCCCCTTAGACTTTCAGCTTCTCTGCTCAAGTTTTCCTAATTAATATCACTCATCATAGTGGGACTAACAATCCTTTGAAGATCTTATCTTTTTCATTATTTTAAGCTATGTTATACTTTACATTTCCTTCTTATATTCATTAGATTCCATTAGATTGGTCTGTCACAATATTTATTCTACTCAATTTTTAAAAAATAAGTCCTTCCATCACAGTCAATCTCACAAAATTTACATGATTTCCTCATTTTAGGGTTAAAATAGTTTCTGAATATTGCCTGGCAAATTTACTATGTTCCTGTAGTAGGTTTACTCTCCTACTCTAAAACTGCTGTACCTTACCTTTTCCTTACTCAAATTACCTTCCTTAGTTCTTTCCTCCCTCAAATTTAATTTCTTAGTTCTTTCCTCTCACCCAAACTAATAGCATGATCTAATACTCCATTGATAAATATAAAGCACAAGAAAATCGAACCATTATGCTTCTACCACCAATCTTCAAGGTGTACTAAAAGCTGTCCTTTATATAACCAGGGATATCTCTCTCCTATTGTTAAATGGAAATACCTTTACATGTCTCTAGATTCTATTTTCATTAACTTCCAAACATATTCTTTCTCCAGGCATCCTCTCTTCTAAATCATCACTATCTCTCTTTCAAACAACATGAATAAAAAATGCCCTGTTTCCTAAACAATGTTGTAAGTTCCCCAAACAATAGCAACTACAGCAGCACTCCCTGTGCCCATATAAATGTCCATCCATTCTATTATTTCCCAGTCCCCACAGAGCAAAAACTGTCAAATGTCAACACATTATCTCTGCACATCCATACAACCTATTTACTCACCACCCCAATTTATCCTGGTTTCACCTGCATTTCATTAGAAATATTGCTTTCAAGTTCAATTAGCTCCACATTTTCTAAGCCAATATTGTCCCTTTTACCTTTATTTTTCATTTTAGATTGTATCAAAAATAATCCATCTTATTCCTCACCACATGGCATATAATTAACATTGGGCTAAGCCATTTTACTCTTCTGCTTCTTATACTGCTTTTTCTCTTCAGACCCTACACTCATGCTAAACTACATGCAGCCAGTTTACTACTTAAATGTCTTTCCAAGGACGTGAAAGTTGTATCCTGGTTTCACCTGCATTTCATTAGAAATATTGCTTTCAAGTTCAATTAGCTCCACATTTTCTAAGCCAATATTGTCCCTTTTACCTTTATTTTTCATTTTAGATTGTATCAAAAATAATCCATCTTATTCCTCACCACATGGCATATAATTAACATTGGGCTAAGCCATTTTACTCTTCTGCTTCTTATACTGCTTTTTCTCTTCAGACCCTACACTCATGCTAAACTACATGCAGCCAGTTTACTACTTAAATGTCTTTCCAAGGAAAGAAAGTTGTGTTGTAAGCAGGTTCTAGTTGAATAACAGTAGCATACTACGGATTTCACTCTATTTCTTAAATTTTCTTACTCTACCCTGTATTTTTTAAAGTTCTAAACATGTTGCTATATGTGCATTTGATTTGCTATTACTAACTTCATTGCACTCCATAGTATCATCCACACACTTCACACTTTTCTTTTTTTTTTTTGGCCATACCAGGTGGCATGCAGGATCTTTGTTCCCTGACCAGGGATCGAATCCATGCCTCCTGCAGTCCTGCAGTGGAAGTGCAGAGTCCTAACCCCTGGATGGCCAGGGAATTCCCTCCACACACTTTTCTTAACCAATTCTTTAGATGTTCACCAAGGTTCTCCATTTCCATGCTCACACAAAAATACTGGGAAAAACATCATCACAATTGCTCTGAAATGGAACATGTAATATTTTTCTGACTTGATTATATTCATAATTAATTTTACTGTGAACTGCCAAATTACTTGTCAGAATTGCCCGCAATGGTTATACCTCCTCCAAAAGTGCATAGTTCATGTAGGGTCTTCTTGCTATCTTCATGAAAATTTTGCCTTATCTGATCCTCTAATTTTTTGCTACTTAGACAGTTGGTAAATAATTTTCTTTTTCTTCCTCTTTCTCCTTCTCTCCTTTTCTTTCCTCTCTCCCCTTTCCTTCCTCTATTAGTCTGTCTCTCTCTCTCTCTTTCTTACATTCCCCAATCTATGAAAGTTGAGCAACTATTCACTATTTAGCCATTCAGTTCTACCCTTCTGTGACCCTACCCATGCCCAGTTTTGTGCTTATTTTTATTTTCTTGTTGAATTGCAGGAGGTCCTTTTATTTTAATTAATAAAGCTTTGTCAACTTTATAGAATAGAATGTCTATTAGTCTCTTACCTATCTATTACATGTGTGTATCATGCCCAATTTTTAATACTAATATAATCAAATGTATCATTTTTATTATGGTGATTTTCTAAATAAAAGTATTAACAATAATGATATAACTTTAATTTTAACACTTACTTTGTGTTAGACACTTATATAGGTACTTTATATATATGTATGTATTTTAAAATTTATACGGAGAATAAAATTTATTGCCTAGAAAGCCTTTATCACTCCCAAATTATAGTGTGTTCTCTACAAATTTATTCTTTTAGAATTAAGTATTGACTGTCCACATTTAGGTTTAGAATTCATTTGAGATCATCTTTGTACATGTCATAAAGTAGGTCACGTTTTAGTGATGATTTTTTAGTCACTATCTACTAAACAATCCATTTTTCCCTTATTTGTGGTGCCTCCTCTAACTCATCACTTATAAAGCATTTATGCACTATGATCTACGTTCATTATTACTACAAAATTTTACTAAATATGTCAGGTAGAAAAAATGCTCTTTTTCAAATGTATATTTCATTCATGAGTTATAAATTCCACATGTATTTTAGAATGTTTGATGTATTCTTTTCTTTTTTTTGAATTTTTATTGGAGTATAGTTGATTTACAATGTTGTGTTAGTTTCAGGTGTACAGCAAAGTGAATCAGTTATACATATACATATATACTCTTTTTTTTTTTAGATTCTTTTCCCATATAGGCCATTACAGAGTATTGAGTAGAGTTCTGTGTGCTATACAGTAGGTCCTTATTTGTTATCTATTTTATATATGGTAGTGTGTATATGTCATCCCAATCTTCCAATTTATCTCTCCCCAACCCCTTGCCCCCTGGAAACCATAAGTTCGTTTTCTACATCTATAACTCTGTTTCTGTTTTGTAGATACGTTTATTTGTACCCTTTTTTTTAGATTCCACATATAAGTGATATCATACAGTGCCTTTCTCTGTCTGACGTATTTTACTTCACACAATACCCTCAAGGTCTATGCATGTTACTACAAATGGCAAGATTTCATTCTTTTTATGGCTGAATAATATTTCACATATGAGTGATATCATGATATTTGTCTTTCGCTGTCTGACTTACTTCAGTCAGTGTGACAATCACTAGGTCTATCCATGTTGCTGCAAATGGCATTATTTCGTTCTTTTTTATTTTAACAAACTTCATTATTTTAGTTATAACAGTATTGAATGTATATATTTTTTAAAGCTGCACTAATATATTTACAATCGCAAGCTATAGAATCAATTAACATGGTATTATATCTCTACATATTCAGATTCTCCTTTGTTTTTTTAAAATAGGAATGCTATAGTTACTCTATAAAGGATTTGTATAGTCTTGTTAGGTTGATTCCTAGCTTATTTATTTATTATTTATTTATTGCTTATTTATTGCTTATTTCATATTTAATTTTTTCAAATCAAATGGTTTGTTTTAATTTGTTAGGTTTTCTAAATAGGTGATTATAGTATCTCCAAATAATGTTGTGATTTTCCCTTTCTAAAACTAAAACCACTTACTTCTTCATATTTTATTGCATTGTCCAGGACTCAAAATAAATGATTCTAATTTTCTATACTGAACATAATATTTATGTCAACAATTGGGAAGGGTATGAGACTGTTACCCTACTTGCAGGTTAACAAGGTAATTTGCCACAGTTCCATGGATGCTGACAGAAGACTCAACACTCATGGATCAGAGCAATTCACAGCAGTATCAATACAAAGAGCATTAATACATTTGCACTGGTTTCCTGAGCCCAATTTTCACAGAGCAACAAAGAAGGCCTGATGACACCTATAAACAGTGGATTGCGTTACAGTAGAGGAATGCTGAGCTTGAAGATCCCACCATTTTACAGGAACTAAGCAAGAGAGGGAGATGTTATTCCAGCCCTCAGGATTTCTTGCTGCAATCAAAGCCCCCAGAATTGTCCAGATGAAAAGAAACCTTGAATTCCTTATATACACAGAAAGATGCATAAGGACACAAGACTCATAAGTATCTCCAAAGAGTTTACTATAACTTTTTGCTTTATAGTCCTTATAAAATTATTTAAAATTCTTCATTATAAATTGGTATTTAACATTATAAAATGCTTTTCAAATACCTATTGAAAATTATTTGAGTTTTCTCTTTTAGTCTATTAATATGAGGAATAATCCATAATAATTGATTTTGTAATGTTAAATTTTCCTTATAATCTTAGTGTAAACTAACAATCATTATATAGATATTTTTTCAGGCTATTAAATTTGGATAAGTGCTATACTTAAGCTTTTTAAATTTCTACTCATACTTTAACTGAGCCTAAATCATCTTGATTTATAGCACTCTTGATTGATTTTAGAATCATGGCTATCTTAAACTCCTAAAATGAATTGGACAGCTTTTCTTGATTTTCTGTCTTTACAAACAACTCAAATAAGACAGGGATTTTGAGTTTATAGAAAGTCTAGTAGAACTTACATAGAGTGTATTTGAGATGCAGATCTTTGACTAGATTTTTAATTTTCATGAGTAGTTATAGGTCTATTTAAGTTTTCTATTTTCTCTTGCACCACCTGTTCTTATTATATATTTTTCCAGAATTATATGCATTTCATCTAATTTTTCAAATGCATTACCTTATAATTTCTCCATATATTATTTATCACTTTTAATCATTTTTGTTTTATTCTGTTTAGAACTTTGTATTTTATTCATTAGTGCCTTCTCTCCTTCTTTCCTCTTTTTTTTCCTGTCTCATTAAAAACTTAACTGTGTTGTTAGGCCCTCATTTTATTCACTTGCAAAGCAACGTTTTACAGAGTTGACCACTCTCTACTCCTTAAAACACTCTCTCCTCTTGGCTTCTAAGGTTTAATCTGCTGCTTATTCGCCACATCCTCCATCCAACTTCTATATACTGGTTCTCCATAGGGTTTGTTTCTTGACTTCCTAATTTTATTTTTTGACATTTTTCCTCTAAATTATCTGATTTGGTCACGTGGCATTACATATCATGTAGGAAAAGAAGGCTAATTAATTTATATTCCAAAACCCTTCTCTAAGCACCAGGTATTTTATTGAACTCTCTATTCATCATATTCGGTAAATAAAGCTCCATATTTAGTTCTTAATTTCAGGCCTTCCAAGGCTCAGTTAAATGGCAGAACTATGCACTCAGTTCCTGAATCCAGAATTCTGTACCTAATTATTGTTTTTCCTTTTGTAACCTTAAATTCTGATACATCAGAGTGTCTTACCATTTTCACCTACACATATATTAGAGATGCTTCTAATCTCCATCTTTATTTTTCACCTAAGCCCATGACTAGACTACTGAGATCCTCAACCACTACTCTCTTTGCATCCACCAAGCTTACAAAAGGGCAGGAAATTTATTAAACTAAGAAAGAGTACTAACCGAATTAATGAAAAATGATCAAAGTGTACTATCTTTATTTTAATCATTTCAGAATAACTTTTGTATGTATTACAGTGAGAAAATTAGACAAGGAAAATATGTTGTCAGGGAGCAAGGTCTTCTTGGCAGTATCACACATATGTAGTTGCATAAGCACAATGCAAAATCAATGTGCTTGTATTATCTTAAAATGTATGAAAATTCTCACTTTATTTCTCTATTAGTGTCTTAACTTTAAAGTTGTAATCAAATTTACATATCTTCCTCTAAGCATTCTTAAATTCTCTTAGTTAAAATTGCTAAGGCTTCTCCTTTGCACATATCTCAACTTTTATTAGAGCACACATCAAAAAGGGGTACATAAATTTATATTTATTAGTATGTGTACATGTCTCCTCTTCAATATAGTATATACTATAACTAATATACACTGAAAAATACCAATTATTTCTCATTTAATCTCTATTTCCCATGGCACTTACTTAGCATGGAAACTTGCACATAGCACATGTGAATTAGTTTTTATTTAGTTAAAATCAATTGTGAAGAGTAGCACATTTTGATTCTATAGAGCCTTATTAATTAAAATATTACTTAATATACAGACTGAATGTAGATTTTATTAACAATGTACTCACTAAAATTTTGCTTGATAATTAAGATGAGAGAGAGAGAAGGGAAAGGAATATCTAGTTAATATGTAGGACATTTGTTACAATTTTATCCAGATTGAGGTCCCTATTTAACATGTATGAAACATTTGGCTCAGGCTATAATAAACATGGAATTACAATCAATGAAATTACCTTTCTATAATCACATCACTATAACATTTGATTGAATTTATACATTTTTCCAACATGCCTGCTCAGATAAACAGAAGTATCTTGTTTTATAATTTTCTACTATTTAAATGTGCAACGGAGTATCTAAAAGTGAAGAACAGCTAGAAAAATTATAAGCATAATTGTTTTGTTGGCTTACTTGCTTGTATTTTTAGTATTAAAAGGGGGGAAAGATAAAGAAAACCAGAGGTTCCTCTAGTACAAAGAAAAAAAATTATGCTTGTTTCACCAACAATGGATCTATTCTCTTCCTTTTAAGTAAATTAATCACAATTTTTTCAAATATCTGTCACAGACTTCAGATGAGGTGGTTGTAAAAAGTGAATCATGACTGGACAGGTACCTAGTCAATCTCATTCATCTTGCCATTGATCGATTTAGAAATGGGTGTGTGTCAAAATACTAGCCAACTCTTCAATATCTGATCATTTTTAATATGGAAAAATATTTACTAATATTCAAGAGAGCTGAGTTGAGATTTTCTGTTAGTTGTAGGTAAAAAATTCTGATGTAATAAACTAGAATTGTGAATTGACAAATTAAGGAAGAACAAAATGTTTTCTATAAAGCTAATATAATGTAATGTGCAGAATTTGACATCTCTAAATTCTTTCACTCTATTACTCCTTTCTTATAAATCCCAAATCATCCAATTTATGAAAACCTGAAGTTTATCATTTAAATAATTTTGAATACCATGTTTGTTAAGTATAACTCTGTAATTAGGTCAGGTTTATTAGATTAAGGAGTCTGCTATTCAACAAGGCCTGAAGGAATGTGACACCAGACAAATTGTGGTGGATGTTAATAAGAGGAATACATGACTGGGCATGAAGGCAATCTAACAGTGCAACTCAAGGTGCAAAGGCAGCCTGAGTACTGATAAACAAGGAAGACAGTAAGAAAAGATATAAATAAGGAAGGAATGACAGACTAGATCTACTCATCATTACTTTGCCAAAGAAGATTTCTATTTGACAAATTACTTATCACACTCAGAATTCTTCTCCAAATATTCTCTGATTCTCTGCTGTGTTATCAGTTCTCTAATAGCTTTTTCATGGGAAGCCATTGTTTAAGAAGCTTCATAAATTTTAACTTATAAAATAGTTCCCAAAACTGCTACATTAAGGATGGATATTAATTGTTGTTTTCATGAGAAAGTAAACAGTAATTTTTAAAGGTAAATATTATTACATGAAGCCAAGAAACCCATAGTTAAACTTTATTTTCATTCTATAAATACTGCTGCTCTTCATACTGTTAGGGTCAATCAACCACAGTAATATATCTCATTCAGGGTTGTTTTTACTTGTAATACCAATAGTAAATGGATTTCTTCTAAACTGAGAGAGATGTTAGGCTTTCTTTTGTTCCCTTTTTTTCTCTACTTTCATTTGAAAGTCTAATCTATGTTTGTATAAAGGATAGAAAAATAGCTTACAATTAAATACAAATCAAATCTTTGATCCACAACGACCTAAAGTCAACTCTTTATTTTCAAAACTCTAAAAACTTTGATCATGTTTGAAAATACTACATTGAAAAACTATGTATCAAGCACACGCAAAAATGTCTCTTTCATCTAAAAATCAGTCCTCTTGATTTAAAATACCAGAACATATTTCATAAATTGAGCTATTATCACTCTAATCTATAAAATATAATACAAAATGAATGGTAATAATATTTTACATACATATATCATACATACACACACACATACACAGTCTCACATATACGTATTTGGTCAGATTTTTTTTGTTAAATAAAAGTGGTTTCAAGTTTGCATTTATGTTCTATTGACTCATTTGAATTTCTTCAGTTATCTGAAAGCAAATTCAACCAAAATAGAGCCTAACAGAGAGATACTGGGATTGTCACTCTCATGCAAGCTAAAGAAACCTGACCTTATCTCATGTGAAGAAGAGACATGGAAGTGAGGATCTCTCTCAAGCAAGTATTCTGGAGGGCTCTCTCTCAGCAAAAGAGAGTGATTTGGAAAAAAAATCTTCAATAATAGGACAAGGAAAAAAAAAGCCCATCTCTGTCAAGGATTCCAGATAGACAAAAAAAAATTCCTGTGAAAAATTGAAACCTCAAACCTATACAATTACACTTGTGCAGATATTTTCAAATTTGAAAAGTATATGAATCTTATTTAAGCCTGAGGAGCAAATGCAAAATGGCAGGAATCTCCAAACTATGGTGTCCACTTTCAAAAACGACATATGCAAGATCTACAAAAAGATATTAGAAGACAACTTTAGATAGATAGATAGATGATAGATAGATAGATAAACACACACATATATGATTCTGTTTATATTATATGATGATCTGTCATGCAAAATCATGGAATAAGCAAGAGTTCCACAATACAGTAGGAGAATCAACTGTTGAGTACTCATTTTCTTTTTTTATATTATTATACTAGTGTAGTTGACATATGTATTTTATAAATAGTGGAATCTTCGTGCTAATTGTAATGTTATAGAAAGTAATCTTGGAAATATTTTTACCATATAGAAATTATCAGATTATTACTGCAAAATGTTAAATCTACAAGTTAAAGGAGTTACCTTTTTCCTTGAAAAGAAGTGTACTTACAAATACGCTGACTGTCATGGTATATGCCAGATGCTGGGGCAGATGAGGTAGTAACTAATGTGCCCTGCCAATAAAATTTGTTTTTCAAAAATGGAAGGATAACTAATTTAGCCAAATAAAAATCTCATATTACCAACAACTGGTTTTAGAAATTTTAACAATACTATCAGCACTAAAATCAATTGTATTTACCTAAGAAAGATGAAAGTCTAATATCTACAGAATAAACAAAAATCATCAAAACGTAATTGTTTATATATACATATATATGAGAGAAACAAAGAAAAAGAGAAGACTGTAAATATGTCATACAGGCATTTTTTAAATTTGAAAATTGTATAATATGGAATTTATTTTGTGTTTAGCCCAAGAAATTGTGAAGCACTTACATTTAATTCAAAATTGCTGTAAACATGTGTAACCAGAAGATAGTGATTGTACACAAAAATCTCAAACAATATTAGTGGCCCTGGGGTTTTCATGATGTGTGAAACAAAGAACTTGTCTCTATGTGGGAAAATAATTTAAAAGTATAAACCTCAGAAAGTGTAGGTAAATACCATTTTAAGTCTGAAGTGATGAACAATACAAACAATGAAGGACAAATGCAAAATTTTTGGAGCCTGAAATTTATAAAATAAAAGCCTCTTTACTTTGGATGGGGCTCCAGCAAGTGAAGAGCCCTGAACTTCAAGCTTCACAGTAATTCCTCTACTAGGTACAATTAATGAGAATTCCTTCTTTCTACACTGGCCATATTTAATGTTTTTCACAGTTATATAAATGATGTTTCTCAAGGCATAATGTTCAAACAGTCAAAAAGGTTACTTTTCAGATGGGTAAAAACAAGCTCAGTTATAAAACAGTGACAACCAGAGCTTTCAGCTCTTTAAATTGAATTGTCAGCAAACACAACAAGGAAAATGTGTTAACCATGACAAAGAATAGGGCATATTCTAAATTACTCTCACTTTATACCTTTAACTCAATCTAGTTAAAAAATAAAAGTTGTTCTTTTTTATTAGTTCCGTGGTTAATAAACATCCTGCAACCTGCTGTTTTCTTTGAAGCACACCTCATTGGATAGCAGGTGAGTTTAAATACTTGTATTTCAGCTTGCCAATAGAGTTTCATTCAATTTTGACGAATTAAAGTGTGGTTTTACAAAATTCCACTTCTTAATTCTATAATATCATGAATTCTGAAGAAATGTATTCTATTATTAATTTGTTTGTTGTAGCTAAAACAATGGTTGTACAAATTACTCCTGGTGTTACTAAACTATAGGAAGTCATCTAATGTTCTTTCATACTAACAAAAAATTTAGCACCTCCTACATGCTTGGCATTGTTCTCAATGCTGGAAGAATAAACAGAAAATATTATTGCTCTCCCGTATTTTACACTCCAGTAGGAATGAGACGACAAAAAAGTAGTTTCTGCTTTGCAAATTTTTCAGAGGAAATATCTACATTTCTATCATTTTATACTCTGTAAATGTGTTAATGAATATAATTAACAAAAATATTTTTCTAGTGCCCATATTCCTCATGTAATTCAAAATGAGTTTGTCTTCATATTAGTATGAATATTGACTCTATGTTTTCTATACTTCTTAGATAAAGAATGTGTCTGATAAATGTTGCACTAACCAATGAATCTAATATCCACAGGACCCAAAATTATGGAAATTAATTGTCATGTTTTCAATCAAGGGAAATAATAAATATATTCAGCTGTTTTCATTCTTCATATGCAGGAAGATATAACCTAAAGACAGACAAAGACCAGAGAAAAAACAGACCAGACAACACGCTAAGAGAAAAATGGAGAGAATATCATTACCACACATCTTACATGAAACTTGAAATTTAAAGTTATTTTAGCATTATACAGTCTTTCTCCATTGTTTTCTGGGACTAACTTGTCCTGTTCCAGGTAAATATTTCCAAACCTATTGATGATGTGTTTAATATAGTCTGACAATCAACACATTGCACTTTAAGAAATACTGTGATAGGGAGTCTTTAGGGAGGATGCTCATAGTATGCTCCTGTAAGGGCAGGAAATTGTAATGCAGTTCATGATGTTTCTACTGCTTTGACTATAATATATCACATAGTTTGGTACAATTTCATTTAAATTTTTTAACACAGTCTGTGTGGTATGAGAACAGTGAATTGTATTTATATTTAGAAGAGCCAAGTTTTCTTGTTGGTCCTGTCATACAAAAGATTTGAACGAGTTGCTCAATTGTTCTAATCTCAGCCCTATCATATGCAGGCCTTCAATAATTATTCTAAACTCACAGAGTTGAAGATTAAGTAAAGCCACCACTTCATACATTTATTCATCCACTCATTCACTTATTGTGTGAATGTTTCTTTGGTTTTACTGTATGAGAGACACTGCTAGGCTGTGAATATAAAATAATTTTTTTAAAAGATGGCATTACTTATTTCTGCTCTCAGGGAGTCTAAAGTCTACTGCGTGAGGCAGATATTATTAATTACACAAATAGCAGTTTAACTTTGGTAAGAGCTAAGGAAAAAAGATATGCAGCATTTTAAAAAGATATGCAGTATTATTATTATTTTTAATTGAAGTATAGTTGATTTACAGTGTTATGTAATTTCAGGTGTACAGCACAGAGATTCAATATTTTTATAGATTATACTCCATTTACCGTTATTATAAAATATTGGTTGTATTCCCTGTGCTGTACATTACATTCTTGCATTTTATTTATTTTATACCTAATAGTTTGTACCTCTTAATCCCCTTCCTCTATCTTTCCCCTCCCTCCAGTCCTCTCCCCACTGGTAATCACTAGTTTGTTCTCTGTATCAATGAGTCTATTTCTGTTTTGTTATATTCATGCATTTGTTTCATTTTCAAGATTCTACATGTAAGTGGAAACATACAGTATTTATTTTTCTTTGTCTGACTTACTTTATTAAGAGTAATATCCTCCAGGTCCATCCATGTTGTTGCAAATGGCAAAGCTTCATTCTTTTTACGGCTGAGTAATATTCTATTGTTTATATAGACTACATCTTCTTTATCCATTCACCTATCGGTGGGCACTTAGGTTGCTTCCATATGTTGGCCATTGTGAATGATGCTGCCATAAACATTGTGGGCATATATCTTTTTAGAATTAGTGTTTTTGTTTTCTTCAGATATATACTCAGTGGAATTGCTTGATTATATGGCAGTTCTATTTTTAATTTTTGGAGGAACCTCCATACTGTTTTCCATAGTGGCTGCACCAATTTACATACCTACCAACAGTGAACTAGGGTTACCTTTTCTCCACATCCAAGCCAACATTTATTATTTGTTGTCTTTTTTGACAATAGCCATTCTGCCCAACTGTTCTTGAATGACATCCACTTTCTCTAACAGTACCATGTATTATCATAGTTATTTTAAATTTTAGGACTGGTAATTTCAAAATCTCTGCCATATGTTAGTGTGGTTCTAATGCTCACTTTGTTTCTTCAGACTGTATTTTTCTTGAATTTTAGCATAAGTTGTAATTTTTTAGTGAAAGTTAGACATGATGTAATGATTAATAGAAAAATAGATAAATGGGCCTTCAGTGTGAGGTTTTATATTTATCTTGTAGGAGTTAGGCTGTGCTTAATGTTTGCTATATCTATAGGTGTCAGAGGCTTCAATTTACTTCAGTGTCTTTATTTATGTCTCTAGTTGCCTTTGTGTTTCTCTAGAAACATCTTAAATAGAGTCTGTTTCTAACAGCTCTCTCAGTTGTAAGCCATGGTTACACTGGAGTCCTATTGATAAGGTGGTAAAGTATTGGGAAGGGGAAGTATTATATAATCATGTGATTAAATCTTAGTGGTTTAATAGTCAAGAGTCCCTGGGCCGTGACCTTCAGAATAGTTTCTTAGCATTATTTTCCTCCCCATTTGTGTGACAGAGAGGGTAAGACTCAAGTTGTATAATTGCCCTTCCCCTACAGCATATTATATTCTGATAAAGCAGTTTCCCCTCAAGGCAGGATTTTGCTACTGAGAACAGAATGTTCTGGGCATATGTCAAAATGGTTACTTTTCCCCTCTCCTTACTAAAAGCAGGAGGGAACTTTTCTCCAATCATCACTGTGAGAAACTGATGGGCTTTTGGATGTAAAACTCATGAAAATGTGGGAGCAACTGTCGACTGTTCTCCCAGGAGTTTTTAGCTCTCAAGTTAGTCCCTGCTCAGCATCCAGAAATCAGTCAATTACTGTTTAAACGTTCTTACCACTTACTGACTCCAGTGGATTCTACTCCCAGTGTACTGAGATTCTCTGTTATTTGGGTTTCTCCAGTTTTCAGGGCATCAGTTTGCCCTATAACCTCAGTTCTCTGACGGATGTCAGAAGAGTTGACTTTTAGCAATTTTAGCTTTTTTAAATTATAAGTTTGGGAGTGACAACTTCCAAGTTCTTTATATGTTGGAGCAGAAACCAGAAGTGAGGGCATGGGAGCGGCCTATTTCAAATGTCCACATTTTTTACTGGCTTTATCCAAGTCTTACAATGGCAGCAGTGATTGGGTGAATGGACAAAAAAAAGGAGTTTTAGTGTAACTATCCAGGAAATCAGTGATGAGTACAGAAATTAGGCTGTATATTTAAACACACACACACACACACACACACACACACACACATATAGTCAATTTTTCATTGTTGTCAGAACACCAAGGTAAATAGTAAGTGATAAGTAAATGGCTAAACAATTTGGATCTCAAGTTTGAAATTAAGGCAAATTGTAAACCATTCTCCAGGTTACAATCATATTGATTAAGAAATTGATTCATGGATCCCTGTCAATATGTGCCCAAATGTTACTCAAGATGCTAAATATGATAAGAATTTTTTAAAAAGTAAGTCCACTTAAATTATGGTATTTTTTCAAAAATCCTAAATTACTATATTCAGGAACTATATCAATGGACAATGACAAAATACACTAATATATGAGGCTGCATTAAGTTTGATTTGGTGGGGTTAAAGGATTCGGACAAAAGATTTAAAGAATGTCAAATTAATTTAATGAGGAAACATACCAAATTTCATCGCCATTATTCCTGTTATTCCATGTTTTTGGGTAATTGAGTTCTCTACCATTATCACATTTTCTATTATTTTTATACAAAGCTTACGTGAGTCTCTTTTATCAAAATATTTTATTTCTTCCTTTAAAAAATTTGGTTGATATCCCTGTTTCTTTGTATAAAGTATGCCTTAATTTCCTAACTAATTTTATTTGAAAAGGACTATGGCTTTTCTGTTCCTATGTGTCAAAATTTTAAGTTTCTGGCATCCTTTTCTAAAACTAAGCTTCTATATTCTCAGAATTTGATAGTAATAGAAGTTCAAACTGGCACTCTCTATTGAGGAACTTAACTGGCTAGTGGTGTTTTGTGATAATGAGGCTCTGTTTACCTAGTTAGAAAATAATTTGCAGTACACTTAATCTGAAATTTTATATAAGAAAATGGAAAGTGTTGCAATGTATTTGATATGTCTTCTGAACATATACAGAACTTATTGGAAAGGAGAACTTCTAAATCAAGCTTTGTGAAAACCAGTGTTGCTAAAAGATTTCTTTAAAGCTATGCTTAATATAATCTGTCTGGATGCTATTTAATATATTTCGTAAGCTGACATAAGGTATATATGTAAAATCTTTTTGAATTAATTCAATTCACTGTAAAATACTATCTTGATTCATAGATAGATACAATATCCTGGTAGAGAAAGGGCATAACATTTGTAGCCCCAAGTTTGGGGTCCAGGTAAATATTAGTTTTTATTGTTTTTCAGGGTTCAAGTACTAGTTTTGTTGTTGATGTTTTGTCATGACAACATTAATCAAGAAAGACATTTTTCTCTGTCATTCACAGTCTTAATAAATTGGTTACAGTAATATGTATAGATAATACAGATTCAGAAAAGCTCTTTTAATTTTCTGCCAAATAGCTTAAATTTTTTTTAATATTTAGTAAACTATTATAATAAATTTTAAATTCTGTGTAGTATTAGCATAACTTTATGCTAGTGACGTATAACTTTATTTTCCTCCTGTTGTCTTTGTTGTATACACAATTGTGACTATTTTGATTAATGTTTTTGATGTTCCACTCTTTTATTTTTAGTGTCATTGTGTACAATGATTTTATGTGTCTTATGAGAGTTCATTGCATCAGGTTTGGAATTGGTCTAAACTGTTTTACTGAAATAAGAAATGCACCCTTTGAGGACTAACCACTGGTCAATGCATGAAAGTTAATGTGTCCAAGGAATTTTAGGGCTGTTTGTTATGAATAACAGTGAGGTTGATCATTCACACATGTCTTTGGTGAGACCTCTGGCAGGATTGGTTATATAGCAAATATATGCCCACATGATCAGTGGGGTTTAAGAAACCCTGGCCAAGTCTTCATTTTGGATTCCCTGGTTCCAACATGTTCAGTGTATAGGTTGATGGTTCCTGGTTTGAGAGAAAAAAGCTGGGCCTTGTAAACTATTACAGGAATGACAATTCAAGCTGGTGGCCTCTGTGTGTCAGACTTGGACTTAAGCATATTCTTGCTTTAAATGCTTCTGCTATATTATATCCTTTTCCTGCAATAATCTGTAGATTTGTGGCCTGTCATTTTAGCTTCTGTTCATCTTCCTTAATAATTGAATCCTAACTGCCAAAGAGATATACTGTTGTGCGATGTTTCAAAGCTACCCTTAGACTAACAAAGCTTTATAGCTGAAAGGGTTTTTAGCCAGCATCTGTCTTATCCCATTCACTTTAAGAAATAAGAAATTGAAGCAACCAAAGTTTAAATTACTTGCAAAAAGCACATACATAGTTGGACATAGGGGCTAAAACTACTAAAACTACACCTTCCTCCTTTGAGAGTAGTCCCTTTCAATTCATCACACCAAATCTA
Organism: Physeter macrocephalus; assembly: GCF_002837175.3. NCBI lineage: Eukaryota > Metazoa > Chordata > Mammalia > Artiodactyla > Physeteridae > Physeter > Physeter macrocephalus. Next base: position 58,064,819 of record NC_041214.2, read on the forward strand.
AACCTAATAAAACTATACCTAACTTATAGGTGTCATTAATGCTTTCTCAGAGCTAAAAGTATAGGAACAAGCCATTGGTTTGTGGTTTGCTTAAATCATTTGGGTATGTTTATAACGTGCTTATATCAAACTTATATTTTAGGGCTTTAAATGTTTCTTTTACTTGTATAGTTTATATAAGGACACTGTGATTAATATTTATATAAATATTTTTATGCATAATTTGTGTTTATAATTCTCAGAGTAAATTACATATTACCTGCATTTCATTAGCTGAATGAAGATATATTATCTTTTACTCAGACAACACACATGGATTAAGATTCATCAATGTTTATACATTCATCAGTGTATAAAATGATGCTTAACCTTTGTGTCTTTAGGGGAATTTATAGATAAATGGAAGAAATATTAATAATTAAAATCCTATGTGAGAATTATTGTTTATTTAATTGTCTTTAAATCCTTTGATTTTTAACATGAATTTTTCTATACATATATATATCTTTTAAAAAATTTATGCCAGAAATATATGATACCTTAACATGCAAGATTCAGTGATCTAAGGAGTACTGGTCACATACAATCCACCTCTAAATATCTCCTCAAAATTTGACTTGCAATAAGCTATCATGTTCAATATCACGTAAGTAACTTTCTGTGAGCTTTGTCTCTTCAAGTTAAATTCAATGTTCACAACCTTGGTACTCATAATCCTTACAATAATTTAAAGGTAAAGAAACACTGTTTTCTATTTTTATACTGTTTGCTTGTATTCCTTAGGTACTTCCATATAGACCTGTAGAAAGATTCACTGTACAAAAAATAATGAAAACTGAACTAAGCTACAATGTGTAAGAGCTCATATAAAGAAGGATATGAAACCATATAGTGGTTTCATAAATTATCAGTTTTAGAAGGTCAAAAATGATACAAACATAATTAGGTCAGTGACTTGTAAAAATAAACAGAAGAATATTGTTAACATATTAACAAGAACCTGTCTGCGATATATAGAAGGATTGGAAATGTAGTTCATCTGAAATATTTTTAAGGTCTCTCTATAGATTTAAATTTCTGCCTTTTGTGTATGCTAAGCTGATTTAAATGAAACAATGAACCTATTACTGCATGAGTTGTATTTTGAATTGCAAATATTATGTTTTGTTAATTACTTTAAAACAATTTTGAGTGGTTTCATTTGCTAAACAAATGTAAATGGTTATTGTTTACATAGAAAGAAGTGGAAAAACACTAATGAGCAAATACATGAAAATTAAAATAGTTTTTCACCCCAACAACAACAAAATCAACAAAAACAAAATTGTTTCGATCTCCATTTTATTTTTCATCAAATAAATAAATATTTTTCTAAAATTAGAACCACCTGGATAGGCTGCTATATAATATTAATATCCCACTTTTATAACAGTGACTTTAAATTATTTTATTGCAGAATTATACTAACAAAACAATATTTTGGAGATTAGATACATACCATTTTATAATCTACCCTAAGCTGATGAAATGTTTTCTTGATGTTGATAATTTAGTTTGTGTCCAAATTATATTAATAAACAATCCATAATGAATTTATTTTGGTTCAATCTTTGCTCACAGCCTTCTTATTTTTTTTTTTAGATTCATGAAATGGATTTATTGTTACAAAGTACATGTTACCTTTTATATCTTTTGGTATATATTGCCAATTAATGCTCTAGAATTGTGGGATCAATATAGCCAAATGTGTAAAAAACAGTTCATTTTCCAGAAGTACTATCCTCATTAGATGTTTATTCTTTAAAGTCAAATAAGAGAAAGTATCATCTCATTATTGTTTGTGTATTTTAATACTTTAATAAGGTTATTATTCCTTTCCTATAATTTATTGTTTATATATATTTCTTTTTAAAGAAATCCATGCATTCTCTATGGAATATCGGTTCATATATACTTTCATTATTGTAAAAGTCCTTTATGTTGAAGCCATTAGGCTTGTCTTGGGCTATAAATTTAAATAACAGAATAAATTCCACTAATTATTTTATTGGGAAAAAAAGACTGAAAATTTTTTAAAAATTAGAGAATCTAATGAAATAAAACTAAACAACAGTAGAGTTGATCAATAAAGCAAATTTTAACAAACTTACAAAGAAGCAGGTAAATAAAAAGATGGAAAAAAATGCAAATACTAAACTCTAATGATAAGAAAACTGAAGTTGCTCTATTAATATGGCACAAAGTAATATTTGGGAAAAGATATTACAATAACAAAGAGAGACATTACATATTTTTAAAAGTGCATTCATCAAGAAGAAACAATTATATTTATGTGTGTGCAAATACATATATTCACACTTATGAACATATATTTAAAATAAATGGAGCAAAACTGATGCACAAGGAAAATAAGACAAATCTAAACTGTAAATGGTGATTTCATTATCCTTTCTCAGAAATTAGTTGAAAAACAGTCAAAAAAACAATGATATAGGAAACAAACATTATCAACCAACTTGTATACAAAATATAGCTGTCTTGCTTTTGTATCCACTATGAAAATCTTTACATTTTATTTACATTTAATGCAATGATCCATAAAGTAATACTCAATATGGTTGAGTTTAAATAGATCAACTTTTAATTTTTCTATTTATCCAATCTCTACTGTAGCCCTTATTTCTTCATTCCATATTTTGGATTATTTGAGTAGTTTTTGATTTTCCATTTTGTCTCCTCAATTGACTTACTAATTAGAGTTGTTTTATTTTTCATTAGTAGTCACTCTGGTGTTTATAATATGCTGCCTTAACTTATCACAGTCCATGTTAAATTTATATTATATCAGTTTATGTGTAATTTGTAACATCAATTTACATTACAACATTTAATTTACACTTCCCAAACTTTATCCTGCACTGGGGTCTGGGGAAACAGACATATCTGTGCTTGACAAACCCCAGGTTTTGTGTTGGTCTCAACCTATTCATAGTAATACTGATACACTAGGAATGACTGAGGTGCTCACTAGGGCCCAAGCTAATTTTGGTGAGCCTGTACAGACATTTCTCTGACTAGAGCAGATTTTGTGGATGAATCAGCCCTTGTTGTACTTACTATGATTGCAAAACACACCTCAGCAACAACCATTAGGGAACTTTGGTTTATTACTCACAGAATTTACAGGGTACATGAAGTGCTCAAGGGCAACACAGTGAGATTGAGGCTGGAGACAAAGAGACAGTGAGAGAGACAGCTCTTCTTTTTGAGTGTTCAAGAGTTGAGTGCCTAAAGTTTCACAGGTCCCTTAGCCTCTGTTCTCTTTTCTTCAGTCTTTTTTCCTTTCTGTCCTTCTCAATAATCAATAGACTCAATTATCTCCATTGTCCTCTCTTCAAGTTTGCTGATTCTTTCTTCTGCCTGCTCAAATCTACCTTTGAATCCTTCTAGTGAATTTTTCATTTCATTTATTATACGTTTCAGCTCCAGAATTTATTTTTTGTCTTCTTTTACGTTCTGTATCTCTTTTTTGGTATACCCATTTTGTTCATACATCACTTTCTTGACTTTCTACACATTTTCCTTTAGTTCTTTGAGCATCTTTAAGACAGTGGTTTTAAAGTGTTTGACTAGTAAATCTGCCATCAGATCTTTTTCAGGGACAGTTTCTGTTGTGTGTGTGTTTTTTTTTTTTTTTTTTAAAAAACCCATCCTTTCCTGTTCCTTTCTTTTTTCGTGTTTTTTTTCTTTGAATAAGCCATACCTTCCTGTTCCTTTCTGTTTTCCTATTTTTTTCCTATTTCTTTGTGATTTTTTTGTTGTTGAAAAATAGACATTTAAATCTAACAGTGTGGAAACTCTGTAAATTAGATTCTCTGTGTTCCCCAGTATTTTCTCTTTTTGTTATTTTTGTTCGTTTGTTTTGATTCTTGTAAGCTATCTCTGTGCCGAGGATCAGTCTGAGGTGTAAACTTAAGGTCTTCTCAGATCTTTCTGAGCTTTTCTTGGGCATCATTGTCACTTTCTAACTTACCCCATATATGTAGTTGTTTTTTAATGTCCAGTCTTTAATGTCTGGCTCCCTAAAAGAGAAAAGGAGAAAAACAAAGAGGGAGGAGAGGGTGCTGGCCCTATGAATCCCCTGGAAGTGATTTTAGCCAGTAGAGGAGGAGCTTAAAATATGGGAGGGGGGAAGTGTGATAACAACGGGCACCAACCTGTTTGGCTGCACCTTTGTGATCAGAGCAAAGATCCCCTGGTATTTGGAAGATAAGGTCCTTTTTGCTTACTCTGGCTCCCTTAAGCTGTGTGCTGGCTACTCCAGGAATACAAGAACAACTGTCTGCCACTGAGCTGGGGGGGGGCGGGGAATAGGTAGCCCTACTGTGCTAAGAGCTGAAATTGACTGAAATTAACTGCAATTTACCATCCAAGTCTTTCTCTGGAAGTTGCAAGCCTTCAAAAGACTCCAGAGTTCCAAAATAATTACATCAAACAGATTATGCTATTGAAATTTTTGTCTAGGTAAGAAAGCAGATTTCTGTCACTTTCTACTCCACCATCTTTCCCAAGTGCCCCCCATGTTGTCTATTAGTTTAAAGAGGATAGAATTTTGTTCTTGCAGGCTTTTAATTTATTCATAAATCTTTTTAGTGTGGAAAATTTACAAGCGGTAAATAAGGGTCATTGCAACTTATCAAGCAAAGTTTGGAGATTTAATTTCCAGGTAATATTTATAAAAATAAGATATCTAAAATTTTAAAATATCACCAATAGAATAGCTTATATTTTCTGAATTACTTATATGCACACTGAATCGTAGAAAGTATGGTGGATTATAAGAGGGACATCAATTATTATTTCCTGCTTTTAAGATACATTTTAAAAATATTTTGCAGCTTATATTCTTCATCTGTAAAGTGGGAAGAATAATGTCATACTATATAATTAACATGCTTTAAAAACTATAAATTCTTAGAGAAATGTAAAATATGTTTTTATAATTTTCTTTATAAACCAGTAAAAATTGTATATACAAGAAAATAAAGAATAAAAAACAATTTACCACTTTCCAGAAAATTGGAACAATGTTTAAAATTAAGAATTTTGTAGGATATTAATAATTCTTCATTTAAATGCCTCTCAGAGGCCCAATTTAAACGAAAATGTATCCTAATTATTCATTTATTTTTATAAATATTCATGAAGCTAAATGAAAAGTACACTTAGCCATTTGTTTTTTAAAAGTTATCTGTAGGGCTTCCCTGGTGGCACAGTGGTTGAGAGTCTGCCTGCCGATTCAGGGGACATGGGTTCATGCCCCAGTCCGGGAAAATCCCACATGCCGAGGAGTGGCTGGACCCATGATCCATGGCCGCTGAGCCTGCACGTCCAGAGCCTGTGCTCCGCAACGGGAGAGGCCACAACAGTGAGAGACCTGCGTACTGCAAAAAAAAAAAAAAAAAAGTTATCTGTAAAGACAGAAGTTAATGTAGATTTTAAAACATCATGGATAAACCATTTAACATGTCTTACCCTTCATTCTCCTTATGTGCACAAAGACTTAGTTGGACTACAATGACCTCCTCTATATGATTTCTAAAACCTTATGGATGTTAGTTAATGTAGTGAAAGCTTTTGATTCTTGTAATATCCCGATCTGAGATTAATAATATAATGACATATTGAATAAACTATGTCAAACAGATGACATAGTTGACTATACATAAGAGTTGAATGTGGCAAGTTGGATAAAACATTTATTTAATATATATAAAATATCACAATATATTTGAGGACCATAAATATAAAGATGAGAATTGCAATATTATCATATTATAAATTTTATAGTGTTTTCCTTTCTGTCAGTTGTTTCACAAAACTACCTACTATAGAATTATATGCCATCAAATTAGGGCTAACTCTAGAGTAGACACTGAAGTAATATAAGGGCTGGTAGATGTGCTACAAAAAATTTAGTACTTTTATTTATTATAAATTATAGAGAACATTATAATGAGAATATTTCAATTCATGGTAGGGTAACTTGAACAAGAATAGAAACTTCTATAATCCTATAGAAAGCATGAAATAGGGGAAAAATATTCCTAAGGAAGGGCAAAATAAATAATATGAATTTCTCCTAGGACCCTATTATTCATGACGCTTAGCACAGAAAGTTAGTTAAATGAGATTACTAACTGTAAGTAAAGGAGATGGGAGTCCTCAGGAAGAGAGAAGTGACAATGAGGGAGTTGCTTTAATTCTGTGAGTTGGTGATTTTTATGGACATGCATTTCACTAATTAAACTTATGTTTCTTTTGTAAATAATTTTTAGATCTAATCCCTGTGTTTTTGGTGTATGGCTTGACAAAAACAATGAAAGTGAAGATTTACCTGTTGAACAAATAGTGAAAGAATGAAAATAAATGGGAAAGGGAAATAAATAAAAGCAAATAAATAAGAATGGTAGGACAAAAAAAGGATAAAAAGAGGTAGCAATGGCAAGAAGAATTATCAGTCAGATCTTTGTTTTGCAGTAACTAGTATAGGTAGTCAGGGAAATATTCATACATATTTTAGAATGATATAACTAAGGAATAGCAACATGATATCTATAGCTCTGTAGATCATAATCAGTGTGCCTTAAAGTTCTCAACAATATTTTTGTTTAATATGCAATCCATCTGTATTTTCATCCTGACAACATAATTTCTCTCTTGGAAATTCCAGAAAAGATGTTATTATCTATACATAAAACATTTTTAATATTAAACAGAATGCAAAAATAATTTGAACTTTTAGTTCAAATGGTTTTAATTATTCTTATTTAATGTTTTTCCTTTAAAATATTTTCCACAACTCAATATAATACTCCTCAGTGTTTTAAATTTACTAAATTCCAAATGCTTTTATGTCGTGATGATGCTAGACTTATGAAATTATGACACAGCTCTGTGTATGCTTATTTACCTTTTTTATAGAACACTGTAATTGAGAATACTTGGCTTGATATTTTCTTAATCTATGCTAAAGATATTCCTCATTAATACTTTCTCTTAGTTTTTTAAAAATATTAAACTAAAGCGAAAACTACAACAGTGTAATATAATTGTGCATACTACAGCAATAGGTAATTAAACATCTGTTTTTAAAAAGCAATACAAAAAATGATATAAAGTAAGTCCTATAGTTAAGAAAGTACTACTTTTAAAAAAATCAATTATTCTCTGACACACAGGAAGCTGCTTTTCAGAAATTACAACAAAGCAAAGTGCTGGTAACCATCCTACTTTATATCCATTTCTCAAAATAGTACAAGCACTTTCACAAGAAAAAGCCAAGTCATTCATTATAAAATGCCCCAAAGGCATAGATTTTCTCTTAGTGAGCTTCATGTTTCTCCTTTACAAAGAAAATCAATTTCAAAAAAATGGGAAAAAATGCCTAGCAACAGCAATTCAGTTGCTTTAAGCTTATGTAGTGACTATACAGTGTATAAATATATAGATATTTGAATACCATTTATTCTTGTTATTTAAACAGTTGTGTAGGTATTTTCACTGAATGTTTAAGTGCATAGCACATTTGCAATAGCATTCATTGTGTATCATAACCATGTACTGCAAGTAAAATTCAAATAGCAATGTAAGCGTCACATAATAATTATTCAAAATTTTTGTTTAAGTACAAATGTGTTATGAAAATAAATGATTTCACAGGATGCTATGTTATAATAGATCCTCAAGCTACATAATCTTCAAAATATCTAAAATCATTCTTTTTAAGCATAACGCTTGCAAGTAAGCACTTTGTCCCATTAGCATTGAAACAATATATCATTTTAACACCAGTTAGCTCTTATTGTAGTGTATATTTTATAGTTTCACAGATATAACACTAATTCAGAAAAATACATTTTTTTTCCTTAAGCATATGGACAAAGTTGGACAAATGAAAGCAGGCTCATTAGAACATGAATGCTGCAGTTCTGTGAAAGGTTACTTTTCCTAGTATGTAAATTAATTCATACAAAGCACCATCTGTATAATAAGTAGAACATTTTGGATAGTCTCTTTCCAGGGATTATGGGTCTCCTTTGCACAATATTCAGCTACATATTTTAAAGCATATTAAAATCGCAATTATTCAACTGGGGGTTAGTAAACACAATTTTCCTATTCTTTCAAGTAATAAAACTCTCTGCTTTTTAGTGTTAGTATAACTAATCAAGAATTGCCCATAATGCCACACAATTATCGGTGGTTGTAAGTGGTGATTCACCTATAAGGGCAGCCTAGCTTTGGAGACCTGCTTGTTTTCTTGGAACATTGGAATCGAACACCTAGAGAGAACTTGTGTGAAGACTGTAGGCTTCAATCATTCTTCTTGTTGCAGTAGACTGAATGTCTAGGTATACATTTCTGATTATTATATTTTTAGATGTGTTCATAGCTGGCTACCTTTAAGGTAAACAAAATAAAAGTAGAGTAACTGCAAAATGAACATATTCTTTTTAGGCTTTGTTCTTAGTCCTACCAAATATTTTGAAGACTAAATTAATTTATGAACATTTAAAATTTTGTAGATATTTTTACATTGTATAAAGGTAACATTTTTATATATTCAACACATTATGCTTTTGAAATAGCTTCACTTGTATATTTGAAGCTCAAAATAATATAGTGAAGTAAGTCCTGGCAAGAGATTATTTCCATATTAGAGATGGAAAACTGAGGCTTAGCTTACAAGGCTCGTCAAAAATCACATAGTTCTATGACTTAGCACTATCCTCAATACTAACAAATCATTTATCGCCCTATTTCCTATGGGTTTTATGTTCCCCTACATCAGGAGAAAACTGCACTTAATCTTTTTGCATCTACACTGCAATAGAACTTTAAATATATGAAGAAAACAAACTTGGGCTTTATGTTTTTGGGAAAAGCTGCAACTGTCTCCCATCATTGTCATTTTAAAACGATATTGCATACAACAATTTCAGTAGAACTATTTGGCATTGTTTATGTCAGAATTTTTGTAATTAAACAGAAGGCATGTAATAAAAAGTTTGATTTCATATTTGAGTTTGATGCCTGACAGATTTCAAGCCCCATACTTTCCTCTTTCTCTTCTGCCCCACATCTGAGAATGCCTAGATGCGCCCTCCTTTGGCACTGATAAGAGGTTCAAGTTATGAAAGCCCTGGCTCTACTGCACAGAAATCCTCACCATGATTCCACCCCAAAACTACCATAATACCCTAAACTAGTCTCCTTTCCTTATTCTTTCAAACCATTTTTGGATCAGCTTGGGAACCTACCCTGCTCTCCATAGAAAGCTTCATTATGTATGTAGGCAAACTTTTCCTACTTTCTTAGTGCATGTGTGAAATCCTCAGCATCACTTCTGAACCAAATTTTGAGTGAAGGGTCTATCTCACCTCAGCTTAGTGTCTAAAGCAGTGCATTATGTAGAACACTCCTATTAACATCCAGTTGAGCAATAACAGCTTGTTAAACAAAGCACGGAGAAACATTGGTATGTATATATTCAATCCCACTCTTTTTCTTTTAAAGGGAATGTAAATTAATTAAGTTTATACTCTCCCCCTAGAGTGAGTGTTTGCAGGCAAAGGAAGACATCCTTTTGGGTCTATGAGTTTGGGTATGTTTAAAAAAATCAGTCGTTATGCTCTTAGTCACATCTCACTAAATGTTCATAAATTATGTGTGCCCATCCCATTGACTTATATTCATATATTTATAGTCATTGTGGACTATTTAGTCATTATGGATTAAATGTTGTTGATATTTGAATGCATCACTTCTCTATAAATTTCTCTATGTTAAAAAAAACATTGAGTCTATTTCATGCAGCTAAAAAATTCATCTAATTTCTTTTCAAGTTAGTGTTTTGTGATCATTCTAAATCATCTCCTGAAATCATCTCCTGTGTGCTGGGTGGGCTTATCAGTGGCATGACTTTCTAAACTGTCAATCACTTAACATAGCATAAAGCACTTAATTAATAAATAAATTAATCCAGGCCTCAGCTAAATGTCTTTGTTGCCAACATTAGGGACCATATTTCTGCTAAAATTTATAGCTCTCTCTCTGCCCTCTGAATTTCTGATTATTCATACATCATCAGCTTTGGGTAAAGATATTCTGTACCACAGGTATAATTCCAGAAGTATAATCATCTGTATTCTGCATGGCATCATATTAATAAATATCTGAAATATTTATTTGTTAAAATAAATGTTATATAAATTTGGGATATTTTCTACCAATTTTTACACTGGCAAAGTGAGATACACTGTTTACTTTAAGGCTTGACCTGTATGGTCCATTTCTTTCATTTTTCTTTCTGTTACTTTGAAAGATATACAAAATTTAGGTTTAGTTACTAGATGTCTATTTTTTTTAACTTTTAAAACTATACTAGCCTCCAGGACAAGGAGAAGCTCCAACATACTCAGTCAAATTGAAGAATGGCAAAACAAATAAAATCTCTTTAGAGAAAGTTATTTGAAGAAAATCAGTGGGACCTTCAGTGCAAAGAGTAAAGCATCAAAGAGTTATGGCATTTCACTTCACATTTCAAAGTTCTCTCTCTTTAATGTTTGGTTCAACAAGGAAAGGGCTCAATTAAGGAGAGAAACATTTTCAATCAGATCAGCAGTAACAGTAGAAAAAATACAATTTAAAACACTACAACGAAAATGAAATGTTGACAGCCTCTGAAAGAACAGAGAAAAGCAGTCCATCTAACCATTAGGGTGAGAAATCGACCAGTTTGGGGCATCTACCACTTTGCCCACCCCTCATCCTATCCTGTAAACTTCTGCATTCCCAGCTGTTCAACTCTTCCTTCAACTCATGTGTCCTAGAGTTCTCTAAAGTTTCTATCCATCACCTACCTGGAATTGATAACTAAAAAGACCATATCATACTGACAACCCTTGGACCTTGCTCTCTGTGCTATGGCATATATTTCAGTTAAAGCCATTTACACTTAGAACACTTACCCCTGGCTCAACCTCTGACTTTCTGACTTCTATATTGTCATCAGCACAGTAGGATAATCAGAAGAATTCTATTCTTGGACTAGCTTGAAGAAGTATACAGGAATCAACTAACATATGCTGAGAAATCTTTTAATTTTCAAACTTCCCCTTATTCTCCAAGAATACACACAGAGATTGATTTCAGATTTTTACCTTAGTTCTTCAAAAGAAAAGAAAAAAATGTTTAAAAAAGAAAAATCTTAAACCTATGTTTTTCAAGTTTTCAAATATAAAAATAAATGTCTTCTGATAGGAATAATTTATAATTATGGGTGGTTTTCAAATCCCTCATCACTATCTTCACACTGTATTTTCTGATAATTTCCCAGATTTTGTCCAAGTTTAAGATGATAAATTATTATTTTTTTATTTAAAATATATTTCCTTTTAATATGCAGATATTTCTTTTTAATATTCATTTAATTGTAAGCTATTCTTTTGCTGTTATTTTAATGTTATTGCATTATTGACCTAAAACTAATATGTATGACAGTAATCCTTTGAAGTTTACTGAAGCTTAATTTTTGGCCTAATACAGTCTCTTTTTGTAAGATTTCATGTGTGTTTGAAATAAAATGTGTATTCACAGTTTGTTAGTATTGAAATCTAAAAAATCAGTCTAATGAATAGTATGGTTTAGGACTTTTTTTTTTTTTTTTTTTTTTTTTTTTTTTGTGGTACGCGGGCCTCTCATTGCTGTGGCCTCTCCCGCTGCGGAGCATAGGCTCCGGATGCGCAGGCTCAGCGGCCATGGCTCACGGGCCCAGCCGCTCCGCGGCATGTGGGATCTTCCGGACCGGGGCACGAACCCGTGTACCCTGCATCGGCAGGCGGACTCTCAACCACTGCACCACCAGGGAAGCCCTGTTTAGGACTTTTATCAGCGTGTTTTATCTACTCAATCAGTTTCTGAGGATAATGCAATGATATTACCAATTATAATAGCTGAGTCATCATCTCTCTCTACCTTTCCATCATTTATCACTTGATATATTTTAAGGTGTCTTGTAATATGCATATTTAATAATGATGAATATAGCCTCTGTTTATATATTTTTTTATGTGTGTATATCAATACAGATATAACTTGCTAAATACTAACATAACTCTACTATTCCACTGTATTTTTGTCCTCATCAACATGATTTTAATATTAAAGGAAACTCTTGTCCAGTAAAAGAAAAGTTACTATAATTTCATTGTTCATTCCTGGAATTTCCTGAAAAACTCATTTAAATGAAGGATAAAATGTTCATCTCTTCAACCGAGGGTATTAAATGACTATGGATTCCCCAAGACTCTTCAGAACCCTCATCTCAAAATCCTCACTCATTATAATTTCAAATATTATTATGGCATAATCACTATCCAATCCCAATAAAGATCACAGATTAAAAGACCATCTTAAATCAGACCCCAGAACACATAAACATTCCAACTTCATTCTCTTCCCCCTTCAATATTCTACCAAGATTCTCTCAAGGTAGTACTCTCCCCTGCCACAGTAAGAATAATCTCGGCTTTTTCTCATCAGCGGTCTATTTTAATGATATTTTGAGAGAGCCAGTATTCAACAATCTTGGAGGTCCACCAAGCTCTAATTGGGACCTCTACACTCTCATGGTCCAAGATCCTCATATCTGAAACAGGGTTCTCCTCTGAGGGCCCTTGAGATCCCTACCAGGACAGAAGTCTTCACAGAGATGTGATTTATGCAGTTATACAGGGCCATGAGCTTAGAAGGGCTCTGTGCTTGCTCTAAGGCTCTATTATTATTAAATTTCTCATCAGTATCTGAAAAAGGGGCACTGTGTTTTTATTTTTCATTGAGCTCCACAATTCTGTAGTCAGTCCAGCCTGTCTCTCAGCGATGTCTCTAATTAGGAGTGAGATACATACATTTCTGATTTATATTTTTCCTCATTTTCATTGATAAAACCAAATGAGAATATTTTGTCTCCTGCAGGTAAATTAATCATTTGTAGGAATCTTTTGCTTATCTGATCAGACTTTAAAACTTTTATAATATTTGCCTTATTATTAACTCTACTATTTGTTATTTTTTGTTGAACAACTGTAAGAAGGGAAATTCATGGAGAATTTCAGCAGGAAGAAGATGAGCAGTTTTCCTTTGGAATGGACCCAGCTTACCTTTATATCAGTTGTGTGTAATAAATCAGTTGTTTTTCTCTGTAGCTGAAGTCAAATGTTAGGTAAATTTTTAGATGTTAAACACCACAATGGACCAGAAAGTCAGAAATTTAAATTACCTTTTAAGTTTTATTTTTAAAAAGGAGCTTATCTTTAAGGTTTTATCATTATGGAAACTATCTTTTATAACCAAACTTTCACAGGCGTAGAACTTAGAAGATTTCCCATTCTATGTCTTTTTTGCAAATATTATGCATATGTGTTTATATATATATATATATATGGAGAGAATTAAGTTATTTAAAAATGCGATCAGTCCCCCTTTTAGGTAGTGTGATGCATCATAAAAGCTGTTCTTTGATAAATTTTTAATGTTTTTGGAAATAAAACACTTTACTTTCCAAATTTTACCTCTCTTGCTTCAATCTAAAATGTGGAAGTATCTAAAATGAAACAAACATTCAATAGATAATCACATTAGTGCAACATAATCCTCCCTATCTAAGACTGATTTACCTCTCTTTTACTCAAAACATAATATAATATGTTAATTCCTAAGAGTCTCTATATATAATTTCCAATTTTAGTGAGCAGTCTTTGCCCCCGGTTGTCAAATTATAAAGAATGATACTGGGTTTTATTATAGCTCAGCAGAATGTATGCTTAACAATAAAATATACATTTCTGAAAAGGCATAAACCTTAGAGTAATGTATGCTTCTTTTCAAGATGTGCATTAATAAAAAATAATACCTAGGGTATTTATAATAGTGCTGAAGGAATTGTCACAATGAACATAAGTAGGTTTGGATATGGTAAAGCACAGATTTACAGAGTATTTCTCACAGACTTTTCTAAGGCAGAAATGAATGCATATATTCTGTTCCTTGAGTAAAATGTAGCAAAACAAAATAAGTTAATACCAAGTGCTATTAATTTATCCTTCTCGGCTTTTACATGACAAATTGGTTAGGATATAAGGCTAGTTAGTTTTTTATTTAAAAAAAAAAGGTAAATATGGTAACCATGAAGTAGTTCTCTATCCATAAATTAATAATATCAAAAAGGTTCATTTTAACCACCTTTTAAAATTAGAAATCCATTTTCCAATAGAAAAGAATCTGTACTTGATAAAGATATATAACTTATTAAGAGGTACAATGCAAGCTCCTTTACAGGCCTTATCTAAAATTCTCTTTTCTTTTAATTGAAGTATAGTTGATTTACAATATTATATTAGTTTCAGGTATACAACTTAGTGATTCAATATTTTTTATAGATTATACACCATTTAAAGTTATTACCAAATAATGGCTGTATTTCCATGTTCTGTACAATATATTATTGTTATTTATTTTATACATAGTAGTTTGCATCTCTTAATTCCCTACTCCTATATTTCCCCTCCCCACTTCCCTTTCCCCACTGGTAACCACTAGTTTCTTCTCTATATCTGTGAGTCTCTTTCTGCTTTGTTATATTTGTTTGTTTTACTTTTTAGATTCCACATATAAGTGATAGTATAGAGTATTTGTCTTTCTTTGTCTGACTTATTTCACTAAGCATAATGCCCTCTAGGTTCATCCATGTTGTTACAAATGGCAGAATTTCATCCTTTTTGAGTAATACTCCATTGTATATATATACTAGATCTTCTTTATCCGTTCATTTGTTGATGGACACTTAGGTTGCTTCCATATCTTAGTTATTGTGAATAGTGCTGCTGTAAACATTGGGGTTCATGTATCTGTTTGAATTAGTGTTTCATTTTCTTCAGATATACACTTAGAAATAAAATTGCTGGGTCATACGGTAGTTATGTTTTTAGTGTTTTGAGGAAACTCCATACTGTTTTCCATAGTGGCTGCACCAATTTACATTACCACGACAGTGTATTACTAGGGTTCCCTTTTCTCCACATTCTTGCCAACATTTGTTATTTGTAGGCTTTTTTGTTGATAGCTGTTCTGACAGGTGTGAGAGTAAACTGGTGGTTGCCAAGGGTTGGGGAAGGAGGAAATATGAAGTTGTTGCTCAAAGTGTACAGAGTGTCAGTTTTGTAAGATAAGTGCTAGAGATCTATTGTATAGCATAGTACCTATAGTTGAAATACTATTGTATACTTAAATTTTTGCTGAGTGGATAGATCTTATATAAGTGTTCTTGCCACAATAAAGCAAAGAGGGTAGGAGGAAAATTTGAAGGTAATGAATATGCTTATGGCATTGATTATGGTGATGGTTTCATGAGTGTATGCTTATCAGAATATCAAGTTGTTTCTGTCAAATATGTGCAGCCTTTAGTGTATCAATTATAACAACAAAATGTTTTAAAAGATTTATCAAATTCATAGTTTCATTTTTCTTATAAATTAATGTAAGAGTAATTTGTTCTTATATTTCAATATGTTACAAATTTAGTGTGCATGAGTCTTCATTCTCTAAGCCCAAATAACACAGGAGCACAGAAAAGATTGATTTTAAACACCTGAAATATTGAGAGATGAGAGGTAGTTCCTATTCTGAGGCCAGTTTGCTAGTTAGGGTAATTAATAATTCTGTAGAAAATCTCAACAGTAACATTAGTCACATTTTTTTGGAGAAAACTCAACTTCACCTTATACGTACTTCCAAATTTCAATTAGAAATATTAGTCATGAGAGGATTTTGTCTCTCTCCTGTCTCCTTATTCCCTCTTTTTCTTTTCCCATCTTCCATCAATTACCCAAGCATGGATAAGGTATAAAGCAGAGGCCAGAAATGGAAAAAAGCAATTCCATGTAAACTGGTAAATATTTACAGTGATATACGGGGATAAATGTAAATAGGAAGAATCCAAAGACTGAGAAATAATGGAAATAAAGTGTTGCAACTGTTGCTGTTTGATTGGTAGTCACCAATGTACAAATTGATACATTAGATTGCCTATGGATTGAAGAGACCAACAGAACTGAAATGAGCCCAAAAGAGAGAACAAGGTAAAATTCTGTTTTTCAGATCAGACTCTTAACCATGTTGGGTTTACTATGCATACTTATGTAAAATAAACTGTAAAGCAATATAGCAGTCTCCAGTTCCTCTTCATTAAAGAGCTTATCCTTATGATTCCTGCAATGTTATGTTCCAGGTTGAATTCTTTTCCACTCCGGAATACTCAGCTACTTCATCAGACCCTTTATGGTAAAATATTAGTTGTACCTAGCATCCTAAGAGACATAATTTATGCACCAATGTATTTTAATTATTTTTGCAAAAAAATTTAATTTCTCCCAAGAACCCCCAGAATATTGCTTATTGTTTTGTGTTTTTGTGTTTCTCTCTTTTTACCTTCATAGTTGTATTTGCGTTCTTGGAAACTATCTTCTTTCTGGAGGTACAAAATTTTTCTGAGATGAGGCAACTGTCCATTTTTAGAAAGATTCAATTTTGGCTTGAAGAATTAGATGAAAATTAATCCCTCAGTACACAAAAATTTGGGACAGAATTACTTCCTATGCAACGGCATTAACTATCTTCCTTGCAGTCATGTTCTATCACCTGTAAGTACCACCAATTAATCATGTTCAGAAAAAAACAAAATAAGATAATAAAAATAGTACTCATTCATATTAGGAATCTCAGTATAGGAGACCTCAAAGAAGGGGTCTTCAACAAAGGTCTAAAGACCCTGGTATAAGCTTGGCCAGTCTGATTCAAAGTTAGTGCAATGCACTCAGAAGTCTCTCGTACATTTAAGGGACATTTTCTTATATTCACGCATTGAAGTTTCCATATACCTAATCTAGGTGTGCATTCAAATAACCCCACTGCAGTTCATGCCAAACTAGGAATTCCTCAAGATAAAAGAAGGGAAATACATCTATAATATATTAACCATGAGAACAGATTGATTATAGGTATAATTTCTGCCCAAATTTTCTGCCTGTGAGATACTAACACACCTAGTAGAAACGGAGACTAAGTAATCTTCTGCTCTTTGCTTACATTGGATTTTTGCTTAAATTAACACACCAAACATATTGGCTCTAATTTTAGTGCCATGAGCACTTCTGTTTACCTCTTTGTGCTTAGCACCTAGAACAGTGTCTGGTATATAGGAGGTGCTCACTAAATGTTTGTCAAAAGAATTATGAAATTGTCCTAATTGGAAACAAAATCCATGAGGGAAATTTTACATCTTGCCATCTTGTAAAAAACAGAGTAAGAAACAGGTTATAAGTTATTTAGGAAAACAGGTAGCTTTAGGGGTTTGTCTAATCCTGGTTCTGGAAAACTTGAAAGTCTACTACATCTTAAAATCCCATATTGAAGGAATTAAAACCCAAAAATTCTGAGCCTGATAAAGTTTCAGGAAATTTGTCAAATGGGTTACATAATAAAGAAATATTAATTGATAAATACCCCTTCACCTTTTCTTTTTATTCATTTGATAAATTAGGCTTACTATTTTCAGATTTTTTTGAACATTTTGTTCACAAATACTACTAGTTTTGATAAACCCCAAGTTAATTTTAAGGTTAGATGAGTTAACTATATATATAGTTAAACTTTGAACAACTTCAGGGTTAATCTGCATATAATTTATAGTCACCCCTCCCTATCCATGGGTTCCTCTGAAGCTGGAGATTTAACCAACTACAGACCATGTAGTACTGTGGTATTAATTATTAAAAAATATTCATATATAAGTGGACCTGTGCAGTTTAAACCCATTTTGTTCAAAGGTCAACTGTATACCTTTATACAGGGCATGAAGGGTATCTACCACTATAAAGAAATCTTTTCCTGAAAAGAATGACAGATCTATTGTCAATGGGAAGTTCAGAAGCCAAAGATACAAATGGGAGGGGATGAGTTGACCACTTAAAAACTGTTTAAGTTCTTTCCACCTAACTCTAAGACTCCCATGCTAAGATAAGTTGGTCATGCATGGAAAGGGTTAGATTTTAAGTTGTCTCCCAATCTCAAGAAAATTTTCATGCTCTGAGGTACACTGTAAAACACCACAAAATTCCCAACCCAACAGCATTTCCCTCTTAGGTATTAATTTGGCTTAGAGAGACCCAAGACTTAGCTAAATAAATGTAGTCCTCAAGTTTCAAAGAATTGAGTGCTCTACCTTCAGGTGCACCTGCGTGTTTTATATCTAAGAACCGTGGTTCTGGAAGCTGTAGATATCTACAAAAAATGGCAAAATCTTACTAAGACAACCTAGAATTATAATGAACATTATGGGGAACATTTCAGTTAGACAAGCTCATTCATCTAAGAAGTGCACTTGAAAGCAAGGGTTTCCAAACAACAAAGAAAACGGGATACCTATTTTAATTGGCATGCAGAAGCCTCCAAAAATATTGAAAATTCCAAAATAGCTTCACTCTTGAAGAGTTGTTGTAAAAGGCTAATGAAGAATTAAAGACACAGAAGTACCTAAAATAAAAGATTATAAGACAGATGTGATATAATATATGACTCCTACTACTCTTCTCTTTCTTCTTTTACCTGAGTACTCAGTCTACTAATTCTCTCCCTGAATTGTCTTTCCACTCTGAAGAGGCTACAAAACCATTAACAAAAGTCTGCCAAGTTAGTGGCCTTACAACTGCAACAGCTCCAAGGCCAGAACCTAAAACAACAACCTTTGCACCTTCTCACCTTTTGCACCCTCCTCATGGTCCGTCATCAAAATCCTGGCCCAGAAATTGGTGTCACATTTGCAATCAACTGGATACTGGAAAACAGGTTGCCCTCAAAGGTTTTGTGCAAATCCTTGGGACACTAACTCCGATGTCCCCATGTCTATCCTCAAAGAAGACACCCGTATGGTCCCCTCCCAGGGTTGATGATACTCCAAGAGATTCTCCAATAAGAAAAGTTAGATTGCTGAAGCCAATGAAAGTGATATAGCTTTTGATATCCACATGGAATTGAGAAATTGAAAAGGGTAATAAATTTAAAAACTCTAATTAAATGAATAAATTTAGGAGTCTTATTTAAAAAAATACTAAGTGTAACACCTACACATACATGCACACACACACACATACACACACACACACACACACAGTCTTTACAGAGACAAGAACAAAGATTTAGTAATAGCAAATATCTTGGAAATGGTTAAGTCTACTATTATGTTACAGATGATAGAAGTAATGTCTGAGTCGCTGCCTGCCAATTCCTGGCCTGCCCGTTCCATTTACACAGGTGTCAGATCTGCCTCTAGGTGTGAAGGCCTCCCCTGCCTAATGCTGCTTCCTCCTCCATCTTTGACAGACTTTAGCCATCAATAAATCATTTGCAATTCTAACTCTCTCTCAGTGTCTGCTTCCAAAAGACACAGCCAACATAAGGACTTTGGAGTATTTTTATGCACAGGATTTGACACAGGATATGAAACTGATTGCCATCTTTTCATTCAAATCATACCTAATATAATTCCTCCTCACCATCACCATACATGAACCAATTTTGCATTTCTGGTTTGTTTGGAGACTGTCTTTTGCTTACCTCTTTATTATAGAGCAACTCTAAGAACAGCAAGGAAATGAGAATTGCTTGTTAGATTGAGAAATAAGTTTATCCAAGAAATTAGAAAATGGCATCTTTCTGTAAATTAATAATTCAGCATAACCACAAGAATTGTACAATTAATCTAGGGCTTTTATTTCCTTAAAAATTAAAGAAAATATTAAATTACATTTTATGGTTGCAGGATGTAATGCAAATGTGTATACTTTTTTTCAGATCAATGTATGCCTCTATGCCACAGAATTCTGCATTATTTTCTCTCTTGGTCCTAGTTATATAAATCATCTTTATAAGCAACTCTTTTCTCACATGGTAAATTGTAACACAATATAGAATTACTTATATTTGAGAGTTACATGATTTTGAGAGTTACACGAGAGTTATTGTGTAGAGAATAATTAAGGATTGTGAAATAAATTTGTGTTAACATTTTGTATCTTTTGCAAGTATTTTTGGTGAAAGAGAATATCTACAACCTGGAATATTATTTATCATTTATCTATGAAAAGAGTAGCAGATTTAAAAAATGACAATTTACTTATAAAGAAATAATAATCAAATAATTTTCTAATGCTATTTTAAATATATATTTTCTCATCTGAGTACATAACCAGAGAGTTGGAAAAATTCAACTCCTTAAAATCAGAAGCAGAATGGATTTTCACAGGTCTCTTGAATTTTCTGGCCAGGAATTCTGTACATCCACATAATTCTAGTCCTATTTAAAATAATGAAATCCGAAACAAAAAATGCAACATTTTTTAGAAGCATTATAATGTGCTGGCTATGCTATGGTTATATAACATGATTATATGTGGTTATATAATATTAAGACTAATATAATATGTCAATTATATCTCAAAAATATGTATTTTTACATATTTTTACAACTGGTATAGTAATATATATTGGCATGCAATATTCAGTAGATAAATGAAGTTAAAAATTTATATTCCGTTTTATTCTGTAATTACATGTTATAAAAGTGCCCACCAAATGGAATATTGATGATCATGTCATTTGTTAAAGTATTCCCATAATGTATAAATATTTTTTTAATGTTGATGAGAGTTTTTATTTTTCTTGTTTTTTTTCCTGTGTCTAGCTAGAGTTCACATTCACCTGACAAAAAAAAAAATTGTGGTGAAGAGAAATATGAAATTCTTCTAAGATGTTTTCTTTGCATTACTTGAGTTCCGCATTATAGAGTTTATTAAAAATTATCTCTGCTTCAACTGTGCCATGTTGAACTTTTAACTTTATTTCCCCTATGGACTGTGGACTATATAACCTTCTGTTTGGTTTTATTACTAATTTTAAGATTTTTGTTATTGATGAAAATTATTTCATTTTATTGATGATGAGTCAATACTTTACAAAGGATTATTCACTCAATAAATTAACTATAATTTTTATTTTGTAAATACAATTTTTATTTAGCAAAACATTAACATATTTCTCACTAAAAAAGATATCACACATCAATTATTAGTAGATATTGAAATTTGCACAATAATATGAAACTAATTATATTATAAATTTCTTCTAACTTAAATTTACAGGATCCATGAGATGTCTGTGCTTGGTAGAATAAGTAACTTCAGTCTTTTATATTTCTTCAGTTCAAGCATTCTCCAGAAGTTTTGAATTCAGTGAAAGAAACCTAATGTCAGTCTATTCTTGTTCTCTGGTAAATTCATCCAAATGGATAAACTTCAAAGTAGAAATTTCTTGAACTTTGCCAATACTCTCTTCAGCTATGCACTTAGTATAATCACTCTCTAATAATTTCCCACTTAACTCCCACTGGCTCACTCAGGTCTTGTGATACTGGGCTGCTTGCTTTTCCTCAAACACTTAAAGCTTGTTCACCCTTTGTGATTTGTCAAATGGCTGTCCTGTGTACCTGAAATGTCTCCCCAAGTATCTCCATAGTTAACTCTCTCAAGACTTTGATCAAATGTCACATTCTATTTATAGTTACAGGGAGTTATAGTCTCTCCATTTATAGTTAAAACCCTCACCCCAATGCCGAAATGAACTTAAGAGTGCATATATCTTTTCGAATAAGTGTTTTTGTTTTCTTCAGATGTACACCCAGAAGCAGAATTCCTGGATTGGATGGTAGTTCTATTTTTAATTTTCTGAGTGATCTCCATACTGTTTTCCATAGTTACTGCACTGATTTCCAACAGTGCATGAGGAATTCCTTTTCTCCACATCCTCACCAACACTTGATATTTGATGTCTTTTTGATAATAGCCATTTTGACATGTGTGAGATGATATCTCATTGCAGTTTTGATTTGCATTTCCCTAATAATAGTGATGTTGAACATCTTTTCGTGTACCTATTGGTCATCTGTATGTCTTCTTTGGGGAAGTGTCTAATCAGGCCCTCTGCCTATTTTTTAGAGTGTAGGTTGTTGTTTATTTTGATATCGGGTAGTATGAGTTCTTTGTATATTTGGGGTATTAATCCCTTGTCAGATATATCATTTGCAAATATATTCTCTCATTCACTAGGCAGCTTTTTTGTTTTGTTGACAGTTTCATTCTCTGTGCAAAAGCTTTTTAATTTGATAGAGTCCCATTTGTTTATTTTTACTTTTGTTTCTCTTGCCTGAGGAGACATATCCAAAGAAATATGACTAAGACCAGTGTCAAAGAGCATACTGTCTATGTTTTCTTCTAGAAGTTTTATGGTTTCAGATCTTTCATTTAAGTCTTTAATCCATCTTAAATTTATTTTTGTGCATGGTGCAGGAGAGTAGTCCAGTTTGATTCTTTTGTATGTGGCTGTCCAGTTTTCTAAACACCATTTATTGAAGAGGCTGTCATTTCCTCATTGTATACTCTTGCCTCCTTTCTTGTAAATTAATTGCCTATGTAAATATAAGTTTATTTCTAGACTCTATTCGATTCCATTGATCCATGTGTCTAAAATCACCCAGGTTTTTATATTGGATTAACAGGTGAACAATTCACTTAGAGGGGAACACTTTGAGGGGTAGAAGGTGGAATCAATGACATTGTATTTTCTCTATATTTAATATGAGGTGACTTTGGACATTTTCAATTTTCACAATTTAACTACTTATTGTGTCCCTTGAACATATTAATTCTAAGACCCAGAGTCCTAGACTTTAAAATACATGTTTTGAAGGTGATTAAATTAAAATAAATAATGCATTAAAAAAGCACCGCCCCCCAAAAAAAGAAAAAAAAAGAAAAGGAAAGAAAAAGCACCAAAAATATTGCCTGCCAAAAATGCTCTCTAAT
Organism: Physeter macrocephalus; assembly: GCF_002837175.3. Classification (NCBI taxonomy): domain Eukaryota; kingdom Metazoa; phylum Chordata; class Mammalia; order Artiodactyla; family Physeteridae; genus Physeter; species Physeter macrocephalus. The sequence continues at coordinate 58,087,852 of NC_041214.2, forward strand.
TATATAAATTAATGGAGACTTGGAAAATCTTATGTGCAGATGAATATACAACTTAAAATATGAGTACAGAAATTAAGCGCTTGGGAGAAGTGTAGAGACAAAAATACTCTAAGCCTTCAGAGGAATATTATTTACACTTAACAAAAATACTAACAAGTCCTAAAGCTAACTCATATACTTGATAATCAGACAATCATCAGGTTTTTGCTGGAAAAATATAGGCTATCTACCTCCAGCTCCAGAGCCATCTAAATGAAGCAGAATGTCATTCTTTTCTGAGTTTGAATGTATGGTTTACTATTAACTAGGAAAACCTTTAGGATAAAATAAGGTATCAAATAATTAAAATAATATAAATTTTGAGATGTTTATCATTGACTAACCAAATTGTTTATTATATTAGTAGGTTTATAAAAATAATACTATTTAGACACTTTTTAAAAGTAATTAAAAATCAAGATAATATAAGTATATATTAAAGCAAAAGTTAAAAATACTTTGTATGCCATTGGTATTTTTGAAGAAGAATTCTTTAGAGTATAATCTTATTTTAAGTTACATAGTAGAATTGCCTGCAATATATAGATATATATTTTTGGTTTAAGGTTTATTAATTTAAAAAATGTAATTGCTGACACTTTCAGCTAATTTTTTTTCTGTAGGTCTAATTATTTTTAACTGAGAAACAAATTTTTATTTTTTTTAAAGAAGATTTTTTTTTTAAAAGAAGATGTTTTTCTTTAACTCTTTTAAAGAAGAGTTTATTAATTAATTTATTTATTTTTGCTGTGTTGGGTCTTCGTTTCTCTGCGACGGCTTTCTCTAGTTGTGGCAAGCGGGGGCCACTCTTCATTGCGGTGCACGGGCCTCTCACTATCGTGGCCTCTCTTGTTGCAGAGAACAGGCTCCAGATGCGCAGGCTCAGTAGTTGTGGCTCACGGGCCTAGTTGCTCCGCGGCATGTGGGACCTTCCCAGACAAGGGCTCAAACCCATGTCCGTTGCATTAGCAGGCAGATTCTCAACCACTGCACCACCAGGGAAGCCCATGAGAAACAAACTTTTTATAGATGCTGAGGTACCTGGTAAGCTCAGGGCAAATTCTGATAATTAACATTTTTAAATTCTAGTTTTCTATAGAAACATTTATTCTTTCTGTTAGTTTTTTGTTCCCCATTCACTTTATCATTCTTCAAAAAATATTTTTATGATACAAACTCATCAAATAAGTTGCCTGTATTTATGCTTTAAAAAGTCTCCATTTTTGGGGTAAGGACACAACATGAAATTTGCCCTATTGACAAAAATTTTAAAGTGCATAATACAGTATTGTTGACTATAAGCACTATGCTGTACAGCAGACCTCTAGAACTAATTCATCTGTATGTATATGTCCAAACATATCAAATGGTATACATTATATATTTTATAATTTTACATATATGCAGTTTTTTTGAGTATATCAATTATACCTTGATAAAGCTCTTTTTTTCAAAAAACCATGTTGCCCAGTTTAGTCACTTCAAAATCATAGGTTTTCTCAACTTTATTCTTCCCTGGTTCAGAATATGTATGAGATCAGTCTAAAAACTCTACTGATGTTATTTTCCAAAATATAATAATAAAATTTCAAAATTAAATCTTTAACATTTTTGACATCTAATCATTTAATTTAATTCCTCCCTCTTCTACACAGAAAATTTTCAATTTTTTCTTGCTTGCAAGTTTTATTTCCAATAAATAGCAATTCAAAAAGGCTTCAAAAGTTGAAATTTAGTCATTTTGTTTGCAAAATAATTTGATTAAAGATTCATATCAGATTTGAATAGAATGCTAAAGAACTCATTTACAAAAACTTTTAATCCTACTGTAGCAGTTTTTACAAAGTAGTTTCCCAAAGGCTCAAATATTTTTAAAACCAGTCTAATCACAGATAGCAAGAGAGGAAATACCTACTGCTGTCTTAAAGTACTGGCTTCTACTTTGTTTTTTATTTTAATTAATAGTTTAATATTCAATATTAGTTATCACAAAATTAAAACTCATTTTCTATATACATTCAAAGTATTTGTATACTTTGATAGCCATAGTCTGTATTTTGACTAGCAGAATTTTGCATGTAAATATGAATTATGTGGGCATTATAACCAATCCCAAATACTTTGCTATGCATAAGTTTCATAATTCACTAATAATATGTTTTAACCATGATTCTGTGCTCTGCCAAGATTTGTACTCTTTTAATTTTGTATTTAGTATAGAACATTTTAACTAAATTTATTATTTCATGCACAATAATATTGTTATGCTTCACCATCGACATAATGAACTTTCAAACTTCACTTTGATTGCATATATTGAATCTAATCATCAAACCAGCATTTGAACTAACACAATTGATATTTCTATTTGACAATCTGATGACTTTGATATAAAATGGATCATTCAATTGTTTTTAAAGAGTTCTTCTACTGGTAACACCTCTAATCACATTAATAGCCATCTCTGCATCTTTTGTTCATAGTTACCTACAACTTAATGATCATTTCTCTAAATGTGACAGTAAGTATAAATAAGTATATCTTGAGAAACTACAGACAGGCTGAAGCTACCTATCTTGTTTTGGCCTTTTTTTTAATAAGGAAGGAAACATATTCTATTTAATAAAACTAATATTAACCATATTTAGTGAAAATTATTTAGATTCATAAAAGCTACAATTGTATCTGAAAGGAACCCTTGTGAATTGATAGTTTGTTCAGATCACATCGAGGATTTTAAAGACTATTCTGATAAAGCTCAGTTTAATAAGAATAAGAAGAGTCTTCGGAATATTTATATTTTTCTGATCACAAGACCATGGAAACCAGCAAAATTTTTGTGTAATTTAAGTAAACAGAGAAAGAGGGAAGATCAGTATGTGGTACAGCTGGTTGGTCCTTAAGGAAGTGTTTCATGGGAATTGAGGAAGGAATGCATAATTTTATCACGGGGGAGTTTGGGGACTTAAAATAAAAAATAATGCATGCAAGAATATGCACACATGGAAACTAAGGTGTTGCTGACTTGATTGTTGACTCGATCAGAGATATTAGATTAAAAGCATCTGATATCTATTTTACATCACTTCTTCTACCCAGTAGCTACTGGGAGAAAGAGCACAAGTAGTTAAAATGGAGTTTCTCATGATAATTGCTTTTTGAAAATTGATTTGAATTTTGGAAACAACAATAACCTGCTGGTGTGATGATTCATTTTGGTGTACTCTCACTGAGAGTTTCTCTGCCTTTCAGTGTAATACCTTTTAAAATGCATAAAACATAAGATAAAAAATTAAAAAGAGAAAATTAGAATTATTCAGAACATTAGTCCCATACTATTTGACATATTTTGTATAATATTTTGAAGTATTTTCCCACTTTATATGAGTACATATTAATATATTTGGAGTTACTATGCACCTTGTTCTATAGCCTCATTTCTATGTTTAAAATACTTGTGAACTTTTTGAGTCTATAAATGTAGTTCTCAAAATGGCTCTTAATGACTTAAGCTTCCACAAGCAAAATGTACCATTAATCTTTCAACAAATATTTTATTGTTGAACATTAATGTTATTTTCAAGTTGTACTATTAGAATTAAGCTTATACTAAATATAAAAAGTGCACTCTAGTATTTATATATTTAATTAAGATTAATTAGTATTTAATTGAGATTAAATATTTAATCTTTTTCTTAACAGAAAAATATAGGCCCATTGTAAATCAGCTGAGTTCTATGAATTTTAATTCAATATGTTAGGTCAAGAAATCTGAGTTTTCATTCTGTGAATAGTACCTAAATAGTCACAGAGTTAATTTAATTTTAATACTTGAATATTACATGTTTTCTAGAATATGCAAAGGCCAAAAATAACTTGGAACACTCTACTTCTGGTCTTCCTCCTCTCCTAAGATCCACGCAAAGAGAGATAGAGAGAGAGAAAGAGACTGAGAGAGAGAGGTGGCCGGGTGGGAAAGGGAGAGAGAAGGGCTCTGACTGTGGCATTTTTCATGTTTATTCTAAAAATTTCTGGTGAATGAATTCTAAAGATATCAGGTAAGTTTTTGACATGATACTGTATTATTTCTTAGGGCTTATTCTGTCCTTTTCCGTAAATGCCCTGCCTCAATATGACATCCCAATTTTCTGGTATGAATTACTTCCTCCTGAGGGTATGATAAGGCTATAGATTTTCCATTAAGTTTGTTTTCAAAGAGCTTCATTTATTTAACCTACACCATTGAAAATGGTTTGAAGAATTTCTACTCATAATCTTTCTGAGTGGAGAGTTTGGCTAGTTTTGCTGAAAATATTTCTTCTGGCAATGTACTCACGTTTTGATAATCTGTCTAATGTCTTTTCCAAAAGCTTTCTATACATACATCACATGCTCTTTTTAAAAAAATTTAATTGATATTATTTTCCCAAGCAGATGAATAATGTGTTAATTTACTTGTTATGAGTCTTTGTAGCTGTGGAAAAAACAAGTGTGATGCTTTTATGAACTATCAACCTAAATAAACCTAGGAGGCAATAATCAAGCAAAAAGTATTTATTTGGGATCAGACTGTAGTTTGGGGGCACACAGATTCAGGTAGCAAGCCAAACAGCATCCTGCTAGGGAGTAAAATCAGGAGCTTTTAAAGGCAGAGAGGAAGGTTTTCATTATAAAGAATTATAATTGGAGTTGGAGGCTGAAGCTAGTCTTGGCTAAATGTGATTGAGAGCTAAGGCTATCACTAGAGGGAGGTAAAAATCCATTACTTCGGCAATTCGCAGATGTTCTTGCAGAGTCCTTGGAGTATTTGTTGTTTGGCCCAGTTCAGAAGTTCATGGTTCCACTCAAAGAGGACGTGTGTAAAGTCTATTTAATGGCCTCTTGGCTCAATTTTAAAACTCCTTAATGTAGTGACTCCATTTTATTTCACATTTTATAGTGCATTTAAAATATCTGTCTCTAAACAACCTATGAACATGTATATTTACTTTTTGAACATGGTGGTCATGATGGCAAACTTATCTCACTAAAGATTTTGCCTATAGATTCACGTTAATAAGATGAAGATTACAGTAGAATGTAATGATAGATTAAAGGATTATTAAGAAATGTGTCATTTTGGCAAGTTTCTTGACATAGCTTAATGCATATTACCTTAACATTTACATAGTTGCTTTATTTTTTATTTCAATATTACACATACTCTCAAAAGTGGTGATTTCTGCATAACTTTGCACAGGAAATAGCAAGGTCTTTTATTTGACTTAAACAGTAAAAAGCTGATAGTACCAAGCTTGGCCTTTTAAGTCGAAGGCTTCTTTTTCTTTATTGCATGTAATAAACCAAAACTAGATGCAGAAGCATTTCTTGTGGCTATTGTTCTTTCACCCTCCCCAGATTGAAACTGCTATCCTATTTCTATCATCTTACATTAGTTTTTCTTCTTTTAAACTATGCACACATTTATAAATACCGTATCCATTCTCATGTCTCATTCCTTTGCCAATATTATGCTTATGAAATTTATAATTGTTTTTGTGTGTAGTGGTTTATAAACGTGCATTTTGAAATAGTATTTCATTATATTAATATAGCTCAATACATTTATGCATTCTATTGTTGATGAATAGTTGGTGGTTTCCAATATTCTAGTATTTATGAATAATACTGCTCTGAACATCTTGTACATGTCTTTTGGTTTAATTTCTGTTGGATATACACCTAGAAGTAAAATTGCTTGTATTTGGATGTACTTATGTTCAGCTTTAGTAGATACTGCCAAATAGTTCTCTAAAGTAAGTGTAAAAATGTACACTCTTAGAGGACTCAGAAAAACTGCCTAGGACATCCTACTGCCTACCTCACTTTAGGATATCATTGTAGGATATTTCCCTTTGGGAAAGATATGGGTGCATTTCTGGCTCTTAGATGAATAATTGGACTTTGTAGGAATTGAATGTAAGGGAAGGAGGGCATGTGTGTATGTGTTTGTGTGTGTGTGTGTGCGCGTGCATGCACGTGCGTGCACTGGCACAGATAAGAAGCAAAATGTAGTTGAGAAAATTAGAAGTTTGTCCAGGCTCCTTGTTCACTGAAAACTGTCCCTCTACCTTCAACTTAGTGACAGCAGGGCCCTCTTTAGCATTATTGAATTGATCCCAATGTGGACATTTAACCAAGCTTGGTAACCTTTTCCTTGGAATTATGAATCAGAGCTGAGGCCTGTTTTGGGGTTACTGGCCTCATCAACTAGAAGAGAATGAGAACTGTAGCGGTTGAATTCTGTCACCCTTTATATGGTGCAGAAACATTCTTGATGTTCAGAAATAAGAAGTAATTGTGCAGATATGAAGAAAGAAGTAAAACATCACATGCCACATTACATCAGAATTGTTAATTTGGCCAAATTATTTTTTTGTGTCTGAAGTCTCTTGTCTTTTACTACTTAACCTCTGTCCTCCATACTTTACGTTTTTGTTTCAATGGTTCTTACCTCCTTTCCTACTTAAAAACCGTCCTCAAGAAATAATGTGAAAAAGTGGTTCCCAATGACTTTTGATTCACTGATAAAGCTTAAAAATTTCACAACTATTTTCATATATCAAAGCCATCACAGCTTTTTAAGTTTTTACCCAACATCATAAAAATATATATGTTGAGTCCTTTGCACTAGAAAAAGGTTGAAAACATGTTTTAAGGACGTGAGACCCTTCTTATGGCTCCCTTTTCACTCTGGAGAACAGGTGTTGCACTTCCCAGTCTAAACTATGAATGCAATAATGATTTTAAGAAAAATGATATGATACCTTTCACATTAAAAAATATCTGAGCATACAAATCAATCCTGAAACTGTGTAGCTTAAAAGCCACAAACTACATCAGTAGTCATTAAACTCATTAATGTAAGACTAGAGTTATTCTAAATCCTATCGTGCTTTTAGGAAGGTGATGGGATTGAGAATTATGTTCCAGCAGACACTAGGCTCACACTTCTGTGAGGCCCTGTTTAAATGAAAAGGTTTCTTGTCCACAGTGTGAGAAGCATTGTTCTAAAGAAACACAAAAGGGCTTATATTTTGCTGTAGCTCTTATCATGACCATAGCCAACAGGTTTAAATTTTGTAGGAGGCTTTTCTGTACTAAGGCACTTGTTTAAAGCAACACTTTTTTTTTGACTGTTCACCTCCAGAACTCTATGAAAAGTTCAAAATATTTAATATTGATGTAGCCTGCCAGGGGCTTGATAGCTGGACCATCAATCAATAGCGACAATTCCCAATTTTCATTTTATCAAATGCAACAACACCCATTGAAGACATCTGTTTTGTGATATGTTAAGTGAATTGCCATACACATTTATTTGGTTCTCTTTTCAAGCATGAGCTTTACTACACACTGAAAATAATTTACTAGAAAGATGGTTATTTAAGTATGTATAACTTGGCAAAAAAGACATCAAAATAGATGGATTTTTAATTTATGCATGCCTGAATTTTACATCTCATCCAGACATAAATTACTTTAAGCCAGCGTATTGTGCAGACCTATGTTGTATCTTAGATATAGAAATATCTACAGTATGTGGAAAATATAGCCAAGAATAAAAGTCTGAAACAACTCATTCTTCTTCTCAATATAATTCATATTAAATATTTTTAAAATATTGAGATGATACATAAATATAATAATCTAAAGATATTTGGATATAATATGTTTGAATTTATTAGCTATTGATATTCAGGATCAATATTCCATAGCATTTAATATAGGCAGATAAGAATTTTATGTCCTCCAAACCTCTGGGCTCTCTTTTCACTTTCTGACCTCCCTGACCTCCTATTACATTCCAGTACCCACTAAGCCCCTAAGTAGCTCCTTGAATATGTTGTAGATTTTCCTTGCCACACAACATGTGTTTTACAAACACTGATTAAGTGTTTGATATGTAATGGGTATTTCAACACAGACAAGGATAATGACATGCTCCATTCATAATGTTGCCATATGTAGAAGATAAAAATATATGACCACCACCTAAAAGTGAATTTCAGAAGAACAAAAAATACTTCTTTTAGGCTCTGGGACATACTTATTATGAAAAATGATTTGTTGTTTATCTAAAATTACATTTTACTGGGTGTCCTGTATTCTATCTTTCAATCCTAACCTGTCTTCAAGGTCACCACTTGCTTGGGAAGTCAGTCACATGCAAAAAACAACTGTAATGAAATATAAGAAATATAATGAAATATAAGAAAAATAAGTTCATATTCTTTATTATTGCAGTATTCTCAGTGTATAAAACAGTGCCTGGAATTTTATAGGTGCTTAATAAATATTTATTGCTTAAATTAATGAATAAACATTTTCTGGCATTTATAGTCTAATGTGGCCTATAGACAGTCTAATGTGGTATGCCACAAAATCATATGGTATGTGCCACAATACAGGAAATGCAGAGAGCTTTGGATCACACAAAAATATTTCCTACTTCAAATACAGGGAAATAGCAGCAGGCTTTTTGAAGGAACTGTAATCCTATAAGAATTAATCTGTATCATTGAGCTATTATGAATCAAAACAGTCAATGAATGATACACTTGAGTGAGAAACTGTCATTAGTTCTCAAATCATAAGAGAATAAGAGAGGCAGTTGTATGACCTGATTTCCAGTAGGGCTAACCTCATTATCATGTACAATATCAATTAGATGATTAATTATATGCTACATGAGATATAGTTACCAATTGTATATATAATTGGTATATATATATTAAACATACATATGTTTAATCAAGCTTCATTATGTTTTTGTTTATAGTCCAAATTGGTCCTGCCTTATATATTATATATATATAATATATATTATATATATATTATATATATTTTTTCCTTTTCCTTTTTTGCTATTTTGCTGAGCAAATTCAGACATAAAACATTTTCACAAAGTAGGCCTGAAGTGTAAAATCCCAATTCTTGCCACATAAGCAATACATATAAATAATAGTATAGCTAATGTATTTTCACAGATACTGAAATAAATTTTAAAAACAACACATATGCCATTGCTTTCAATTAGATTCTAACCCAATTTCTTGAAGAATTGTAAATTAAAAGGCTCCTTCTTCTCATAAACATCCAATAGTTATTATGACCAGAAAAGCATCTATCTCTGTACAGAGTACTACCAAAATAAGGTTTTCTATAGATACATTTGAAAAATAAATAGGTAATATCATGGCAAATAAAAAAAATCATTCATGTTTCAATTTTAGATTTTATTTTAGAATAATTTTTATTTTCCATTTATGCTATAGGAAGATGAAATTTTAGGTATTTAGCAATAAACTCTTATTATACTCTTCCCTTGGGCCAATATCATAAGCTCTGAAGGATGATTATGAAAAATATTATTCCCCCAAAATTACCAGGAATTTATATCTACTAGATTATCTAAAATTATTTAGACACTCCAACTATACCTACTAGTTGGTAATATCTTCTGTTGTGTTTCTATTTACCTATATTTCCTAAAAGTGCAATCTTCCCCAAAATAATAGATGAAACTTAGCACAAAGGAAGAAGTGCTTAATTTATTACAGTAGAATGTTTGTTTTATTTATGTTTTTATAATTTACTCCACATCCTGATGTCTGACATTAGATAAATAAATGAACAAAAATGGCAGATAAGGATTTTCAAGTAATAAGACTAGTTATTAGTATTAAAAAATGAAATATTTGTACAGGTGCATTTTCAAAATGGTATGTGTTGGGCAGCATGCAAACTAAATAAAGGAAATGCATGCTAAAATACAACCATATTTGTATAACATTCTAATTTTTGTGTAGCTTGATTCAGAGGGAACAAAGTAGCTCTCTAAGAAGATAAATATATGAAATTAAAAATACAGTGGAATTACCCTGAGGGCAAATATTTACAACATTGCAATTAAGAGAGTAAGTTTTGGCAAGCCTCAGAGTTCTGGAGCTGATCCTGGGACACCTGGCCTACACCAGGATCTTCATGATAATAGGTGATGGTAAAAGCAGAATTAAGAGGAAAAGAAAATTCTAGTGAAAGCATGCTCAGTGTAGGTACTCAATTTACGTTTTCAATAGTTCAAAATCTACTAAGTAGAAGATTTAAATCCAGGATAACTAAGCATAGAATGACAAAAATTACAAAGTAATAAACAGTTAAATAACAAATTCTTACCCCCAAAGATTTCATAAATTAGAATCAATACGGTATCAAATACAGTATATAATATCACTGCATGTGAAATGGTTAAAGAAATTAAAACTGGAAATACAAAAATAAGCAAGAAACAAAGACTAAAATATAACCATACAGACTTGTAAAAGAACTAAATGGAATATTTTAAAGGTAATGATTTAAATTTAAAATTAACAAATTATTTAAATAACAGTTTCAAGACAGCTGAAATTGAAATAGTAAATTGGAAGATATACTGAAAAAAATTACTGATGATGCAGCTCAAAGACAGGAAGATGGAAAAGGATAAAAAAGAGATTAACAAAAGAGACAGAATAAGATAGTGTAACAAACATCAAAGTAGATTTTCAGGAAAGAATAAAGAAAATAAGAAAAACTATTATTTGAGCGGATAGTGGATGGGAACTTTACAAAACATTTGAAAAATACAAACTTCAAATGCAGTTAAGACCGATAAGTTGCAAGCAATGCAAATAAGATATCCACCTTTAGGCATATTGTAATGAAACATCAATGACCTAAAACACATCAAAGACAAAGAAAAGATCTTAGACATGACCAGAGAAAAGGGAATAGCAATTAAACTGACAATATTATTTTTAGCAGCAAATATAGAAGTCAGAAGAAAGTGGAGTAATATCTTCAAACCACTGAGATAAAATAACCTGCAAAACTTTCTTTAACAGTTGAAATAAAAGAACAACATATTCTGGTAAACAAAACCTGAGAGATTTTAACAGCAACAGCCTTAAGCTGGAATAAATTGTAAAAAATGTCTTTGGGGAGAACACAAATGATTCTAGAGGGAAGTTTTAAATTGAAGTAATAAATGTTAATAAATAAGAATAATTAATAAATATGGAGGTAAATCTAAGCACATATTATCTACTGTGCAGCGTAATAATTAAAAACATGTTACATGCCTAAACAGTCTGATTTTTAAGTCACCTCTTGTACTCATTAGATTATTAACATGAGTAAAGTTATTTATCTACTCTGTGCCTCAGCTTCCTCACCGGTATAATGAAGGTTAATAATAGCTTATTCTAGAGGGGTTTTGTGAGGATTAAATCACTAAACAGACTACAGTATGTGATTGATGCATAGAAAGCTCCATATGTGTTAGATACTGATATTACTACAACTACTACTTTATTGAAATTACAATAACATGTAAAATTTTTTTTTTAAACTTAAATATTAGATAAGAATCACTTGTAAAATGGAGAGAAGGATTTGAAATAAAATGTTTTAAGGCCATTTCACTTTGGGGAGAATGAAATTATTAACCTTAGATTTTACTAGATATGCATTATAAATTTTAAAGTAATCATCAATATGTAATTGCTAAATTTTGTATGATGGCCAAAGAAGTAGAGAAATAAAAATAGAATAAGAACAAACAAGCAAATATCACTGAATTATTTTATTTCCTATTTTATTTTTTAATTTATTTTTTAAAAGTTTTAGTGAAGTATAGTTTTACAGTATTATATAAGTTACAGGTGTGCAATATAGTGATTCAAAATTTTTAAAGGTTATACTCCATTTATAGTCATTATAAAATATTGTCTATATTCTCTGTGTTGCACAATATATCCTTGTAGCTTATTTTATACATAATAGTTTGTGCGTTTCAGTCTCTACCCTTATATTGCCCCTCCCTCCTTTCCTCTCCCCATGGGATACCACTAATTTGTTCTCTATATCTGTAAGTCTGCTTCTTTTTTGTAATTGTTTGTTGTATTGTTTAGATTCCACGTATGAGAGATATTATACAGTATTTGTCTTTCTCTGTCTTATTTCACTTAGCATAATACTCTCCAGTCTATCCATGATGTTGCAAATGCCAAAATTTCATTCTTTTTTATGGCTGAGTAGTATTCTGTTGTATATACTACATCTTCTTTGTTCATTCATCTGTTGGTGGACACTTAGGTTGCCTCCATATCTTGGCAATTGTAAATAATGCTGCTATAAACATTGAAGTGTGTATATCTTTTCAAGTTAGTGTTTTTGTTTTTTTTCAGATACATACCCAGGAGTCGAATTGAAGGGTCATATGGTAGTTCTATTTTTAGTTTTTTGAGAAACCTCCATAATGTTTTCCACAGTGGTTGCACCCACAAAAGAGTACAAAAAGTTCCCTTTTCTCCACATCTTCCCCAACATTTGTTATTTGTGTCATTTTTAATGATAGCCATTACAACAAGCATGATGTGATATCTCATTGTGGTTTTAATTTGCATTTCGCTGATGATTAGTGATGTTGAGCATCTTTTCATATGCCAGTTGGCCATCTTCATATCATCTTTGGAAAAATGTCTATTCAGTTCTTCTGCCCATTTTTAATTGGGTTGTTTGGTTTTTTGTTTTCGGGTTTTTTTTTGATGTTGAACTGTTTGAGCTGATCATATATTTTGGATATAGGTCCTTTATCTGTCATACCATTTGCAAATATTTTCTCCCATTCCATAGGTTGTCTTTTTTGTTTTTTTGAAGATTTTCTTTGCTGTTCAAAAGCTGTTAAGTTTTTTTTGTTTTTTGGTTTTTTTTTTAGTACACGGGCCTCTCACTGTTGTGGTCTCTCCCATTGAGGAGCACAGGCTCCAGACGCGCAGGCTCAGTGGCCATGGCTCATGGGCCTAGCCACTCCGTGGCATGTGGGATCTTCCCAGACCGGGGTACGAACCCATGTCCCCTGCATCGGCAGGCCGACTCTCAACCACTGCACCACCAGGGAAGCCCCAAAGCTTTTAAGTTTAATTAGGTCCCCCCACTGAATTATATTAAAGGGTAAAAAGGAGAGAAAAAACACCACAGAAAAATAGGAAAATACACAGGAGAGTAATTGAGAAAATACAAGTGTATCAGTAATCATAGTAAATGTAATTGGAATAATTCAACAGGTAACTGGTAGAGGTAACCTCACTATCATGTACAATATCAATAAGATGATTAATTGTATGCTGCATGTTATGTAGTTACTAATTATATATATATATTTGTTTAATCAAGTATCATTATATTTTTGTTTATAATCCAAATTTGTCCTGTATATGTTATATTATCTTTGTTTTCCTTTTTTGGTATTTTACTGAACATATTCAGATATAAAAATTATTTTGGGACTTCCCTGGTGGCGCAGTGGTTGGGAGTCTGCCTGCCGATGCTGGGGACATGGGTTCGTGCCCCGGTCCGGGAAGATCCCACATGCCGCAGAGCGGCTGGGCCTGTGAGCCATGGCCGCTGAGCCTGCGCGTCCAGAGCCTGTGCTCTGCAATGGGAGAGGCCACAACAGTGAGAGGCCCATGTACCAAAAAAAAAAAAAAAAAAAAATTTGTACTATAGTAGTTGACATAAATTCTCTGGAAATAATTTTGTCTCCATGTTTTGAAATTCAACATTTGTATACCATATCCAGTATTTCTTCTAGAGAATATGTACTTTAGAGAATTATTTTACACATATTCCCTAGACAACATGTACACAGGTAATCCTTAGCATTCACACTAATGCTCAAAACAGAAGCAAAAATCTACATGCAACAACACAGAAATTTTTTGAAAATAAATATTATTTAAGAAGCATGATGTAAATAGAATATTGTTTTTAGAAACCTCAAAATCAAGCAAAGGAAAACAATGTATTGTTTATAAATACATAGCTGTATGCTGCAATAAAGCTGTTTAAAGTTCAGATGGTGGAGACAGGGAAGAAGGTACAAGGCATATCTAGATTCGTGTGATGATAGTGACAATTTTCTAGTTTTTTGCTGAGTGATAGGTTCACTTTTTCATGTTATTTTATTATTGTGCTTCATAATTTTTATATAAGTTGCATTTTTGTTTGTATCAAATTTTATATGATATTTGAAAATGACATTTTATCAGTCAAGGTCCCAGCAAAAAGAGATGACACTTTTAAATTAGTACAATTTGGAGACAGTTTAATAAAGGTAATATCTACAAGGTTTGGGCAATAAGAAAACCATAAATAATAATGCAATTCCCAAGTTAGTAATATTCAGGAACCATTTCTAGACCTGAAGGTGTCGTGAGAGGGAGTGGTTACCACATCCAAGAGACAGAGAGGTCTATATAGAGAGTATTATCTGACAGGAGGTGGAAAGGCATAGCCAGCCTTCAGCAACTTTTCAAAAGTGAGCCAGAGGAATAAATTCCTGACCTCACTCTCCCGCAGTCTAATCTTCTTGTACTTTGTGTTGGCTGGATCATAGGAAAAGAGAAGGAAAAAGAGATCCTTGTCATGCAACCTATACACCTCAGCTTCTCAGAAAACAGACCCAGGTAGGGAGAAATAGAGTCTGCATCTGGAGAGGGGGCATAAATGGAAGTTTCCAGCTCGGTGTCTGGCAATATGATACAGCCAAAATCACTGCATAAACTCCGATATTCAGAACTTCTTCTTCAAAACTAAACTTGCCTCTTTAGAATGTAATTTGTAATGCAAAATTGCCTTAATTCAACAACATATGGATTGTAGCCAATCTTCCACAAAATGTGGAAAGTGTTTAGGAATATAAACTAAGGGTTGGAATAGTTACTGCTTTCTAGTTCCTTAATTTTTGTCTTTTAAGCTTCTATATCCTTCTCAAAATTGAGGTGACTTTAAACAAGAAAATGTATGAAAATGAACAAGCTACACATTAAAACTACTCTATAAAGGACTTTTTCTAAAATAGAAAACTTCTGTTGGTTCTTATAAGGTAAATTTAAATTTGTCTTGCCCCATGGCACTCTAAAAGATTGTATGTCTCATTTATCTTCATAAAGACCAAACGCTTTAACAGAGCAGCCATTTGTTGTACAACAAAGTAAATTATTTTTAAACTATTCTCCTCTTGTCACCAAACATCTTTAAAGTCACCTTAAAATCAATATGTTATTTTTTAAATTTTTTATTTGTTTGTGGTGCACGGGCCTCTCACTCTTGTGGCCTCTCTTGTTACGGAGCACAGGCTCAGCAGCCATGGCTCATGGGCCCAGACACTCCGTGGCATGTGGGATCTTCCCAGACCGGGGCACAAACCTGTGTCCCCTGCATCGGCAGGCGGACTCTCAACCACTGCGCCACCAGGGAAGCCCAATATGTTATCTTTTTTATAAACTTTCACAATATCCACTTTGTTGTGAGGTTTAGAATATTTCTTAGGTGTATAGTTCTTGTTTCCATACAAAGAAGTGTGTGTAAAGTTAAATAGAATAAGAGAGTAGTGAGAATTAAATGTCTGTTCTAGCTCTTACAATGAATTATTGACTTTTGATAAGCTGTTTAATTTATATGATCTTCAGATCATCTTTAAAAGGAAGAATTTGGATTAAGATTCCTCTGAATCTTACTACATTAAAGTTTTCTAACACACACACACACACACACACACACACACACTGGGGTCCACGATTACATGTGCTCAGGCTGATCTAGCTCCAATTTTTTTTAAATTTCTCTTTCTTTTTAGTTTTTAAAAATGAATTTTTACTTTTAAGTGCTTTGGTCAACATTTTTTAAAACCCAATTTATAAATGGGCAAAGAACTTGCACAGACACTTCACTAAAAAGAATACGTTAATGGCAAAACACATCAAAAGATACTCAACATTATTAGCCAACAGAGAATGTAAATTAAAACCATGATGAACTGTTACTACATTTCTATTAGGATGGGTAGAAGCAGAAATACTGTCAATACCAAATGATGACAACAATGTGGAGCACCTGAATCTCTCATATATTACTGCTGGGAATGCAAACTGGTACAGCCACTATCGAAAACATTTGACATTTTTCTTTTAAGTGTTACAAACTTAACAGCATGTCTCAGCAATTTCATTTTTAGGTATTTACCATAGAAAAATTAAAACTTAAATTCTCACAAAAACCCATATACACATTTATATAGTGACTATTCATAATCACCCCAAACAGGACTCAAAGCAAAACCCTTCAATTGAAAAACAAATGGTGAAACCACCATATAATAAAATTCTACTCTGCCAAAAAATGACTGAAATATTGATACACACAAAAAATTGGGATGAATCTCAAGAGCATTATGCTGAGTGAATAAAACTGGTCTGTAAAGGTACATACTTTATAATTTCATTTGTATGGCATTTTCTAAAAGACAAAATTATAGTGATGCAGAATAGATTACTGTTTGCCAGAGGTTGGGTCAAGGGAGGATGGGAGTAAAAGACATAGCAAGACAAAGCTGTCTTGGGTGAAGGAAACCTTTTGATTGTAGTAGTGTTAAAATTTGTAGGACTGTACACATGCAAACAGACACACAATTCAATTATATTGTATGTGAATTTTTTAAAAACCTTGAGCAATATCAACAAAGATGGTAATAAAATCTTGGGTCATTTAATGTAGAAGCAGGTCACTATACTCCTTAGTGGAAATAAAGATAATTACTCTGGTAAATAACACTTTTTAATGCTGATAGTCCTGAAAGATGTAAACATAAATAAATCATCTTCACTATAGGCTTTGTTGGAGTCATAAGATTCACAGAAACATAAAAAAACTGTAGATTTGAGATCTTAAAGCATCATATTGATTAAATTGAACCTTTGTTATACAGATGATTCCTCTCTCAACTTTAGATAAGAAACTAGTAAATTTAAAATAATGACACATAAGTTATTGTGTTTAAATGTTTTATAAACTTACAGTGGCAACTATCATTTTTTAACCTAGTTTGAAATCTTCTGTTTAATGGTCCCTCCCCACAGAAAAATACCCCCACAGTTACATGAAAAGAGAACCTTTTCCTTTGGGAGGTCTGAAAATGTAAGGATGAAGTAATGAATGAATCATCAAGCCTCTGGCTTACAGAGGAAAAGTACCTTAACAAGCAATTTAAAAATGCCTTGAACCTTCTCTCTGCTTAAATATAACAGAAATTTAAACTCAGTGAATGCCTGGTAGCTTTTTTTATGAAACTATATTGAGGCCTGATATATTTCTACATTCATTAAAAAATAATACAACTTTCAACTTTTTGTATTTTACACTCGGCAATTGTATTTATAATTAAATCCTGGTTATCATTAGGCAATCAATTGATTTTTAAGTGGCACTCAGTTTAGGTGATCCCTAAGAAACAAAATCCCTATTTCATTCTCCGTGTAAGGAAGTTATTTTCTAGAATCTGAGTACACTTAAACTACATTTGCACAGAATGTGTTCACCTTGTATTGCCTATTTGATAACTTTTTAATTGCTACTGAACAAAAAACAAGCAGCTTAAAGAAACACATTTAAAACACTTGGCAATTAGGGATATCTTTTTCTTATATTTACTTTTATTTTTAAACATTTTACTTTGCTTTTAAAACCAGGGAAAAAAATAAAATCTATACTATTTTAAAAATGCATATTTCTTCTCTGAGTGTGACTGTTTTAAAAAAATAGGAAAATAATTCCTGAAAATATCGTTGGATTACACAATTTAAGTTTTGCATTCAGATTTTAAAAGTATTCTGTTCAAAGATAAATATGAATTGAAACAGTTGGAAGTTTCATTGAAATTTCATAACAAAGGACTTCAGAAAAAAAAAAGACAAAAAGACTTCAAATGTTATAATGTATTGAAAGGGAAATCATTATGGTATATAGTCTATTTCTATTTTATATAGAAATAAAACTTTTTCCAAGTTACTTAGAGACAAATCAAACGTTCAGATTTGGGATCCCAACCTTCCTTTAAAAGTGGCAAATTTTAATTCATAGTTAAACATTCCCAGAATTAATGTCCCCAATCTATTATATTCATATCATAAATATGAGGATAAACGTTTTGGTTTATGATAGAACTTGTACTTCTTACTCTGACAAGAGTTGTGTCTTATACTAATATCTTGGTAAAATTTTAAATTTTATTTTCTAAAGATAAAAGCATAGGTAGTATTTTGTTGTTTTATGACCACCACCAGTATCTATTGAGCATTAAATATTCTTCAATCACATTGTTTCTCTGAAGTAGATCCAAATATTAAATTTTATTGTGCTCCTCATTTGTATAATAATGTGAAACCTATAGAATAGTAAATAGTGAGAATGTAACATATTGAGAATAACTTATAGCACAATGGCTTATATATAGCACTGAAATAATAATGAGCCCTTGTTTCAAAATTAAACAAAATGATTTTTTTCCTTTATAACTATGAATAGTTTCTAGTTCTCTATTTTTTCCTTCCTTTTTTAAAAAAATTATAATAGCACTCACTATTTTTATCAATCTGTCTCCATTGCTTCAAATCTTCCATATTTTCTGTCTCATCAGTAGGGCCATATAACTTTTGAATACTTTATTATAATAGAGAAGACCTGAGTATAGAATCCAGCTCTAACTTTTAACTGTAAATTGGTCTTCTGCATTGAGGAACATCTAGATGCAAGGTTTTGGAGTCATTATTAATGACCTTCTCTTTCTTGCTTACTTTTCAAAATATTATGATTTTTAATGTCTTTTTCAAAGTTGTAACTTTTCCCTCTGCTCCTCTCTCTCTCTCTCTCCCACATCTCTTCCTCTCTATCTCTTCCTCCAAATTGTATAAATCCTAATTACAAATGCTTTTACTCAATTATATCTTTGTGAGAGACCAAATATTTTTGCAAAAAAAAATCTAAAATATTCAAGAGAACCAACTGTAAAAATTGTATAATAAGAGAGTCAGTAAATAGGGTAGATAAAAGAGCAACACAAACTAATGGTTTTCTGTACAAAACCAAAAACACATTAAAAGATGTAATGAAAATATTCTCATAACAACACAATAAGATAATTCCTAGAAATATACATATTATATTGTGAGACACAAATGAATAAAATTTAAAACTTTACTGAATATCAGCTCTGCTATATATTAATTCTATGACTTTAGCAAAAATTATTTAAATTCTCTAATCTTTAGTTTCTTCACATAAAAAATAAGATTGATGGCTTCTAACTCAAATGACAGTTGTTGAGATAAACAAGCAAACTATAAACCCTGACATGTATCTGTACCCATTAAAAAACAAAATCACTGCTTGCACAGGTAACGACTATATATCTCTCAATCTGATTTTCTGGTGATAGTGTTTTTGACCTCTACCTTAAGAAGCACTATTCTTTTGAACAAATGTGAGAACAATTTAAATCTGTGTAACAATATAAAGGGTTTAAAATTAAATTTGGGATTATGCTCAATTTTTCCCTACTATAATTCTCATGTTAAATAATAATTAATTATTATTAGACATTATTAGAAATGTCTTTTTAAAATTCTCAAATTTCATCTTTCTTTTCTTTATTAATGGCAGCTCAGAAGAGTGAAAATGGCTGGAGATTGTTTAAATTGGTAGAAATCCTTTAGGAAACTATATGGTGGTACAGGGAGAGATTTAGAGACATCTCTACTCTTGGCCCTGTTGAAATTGTTTATAGAAACTTAAAAAAAAAAAATAACTGAAAAGGTTTTAAAATACACTGAATAATTATTTATAAAGTTTAATATAAGAAAGATTAAAAATACTAATAATGCATAATTTATCACATAAATGACAAGGTATATTTAAGGCTATTAAATATGCAGAACCATTCATCTTAAATACATTTTAACAACATGGACATTAATATTGATATACATACATGCATACACACATGCAAAATTACAAAGAGAGTTATCTACTCTATCATCATTCCTATTTAAAAGAAAAATGTGGAGGAGACCTTCAAGATGGCAGAGGAGTAAGACATGGAGATCATCTTCCTCTACAGAAATACATCAGAAATACATCTACATGTGGAACAACTCCTACAGCACACCTACTGAATGCTGGCAGAAGACCTCAGACTTCCCAAAAGGCAAGAAACTCCCCACGTACCTGGGTAGGGCAAAAGAAAAAAGAAAAAACAGAGACAAAAGAATAGGGATGGGACCTGCACCTCTGGGAGGGAGCTGTGAAGGAGGAAAAATTTCCACACATTAGGAAGCCCCTTCACTGGCAGAATGGGGGGTGGCATGGGGGAAGCTTTGGAGCCATGAGGACAGTGCAGCAACAGTGGTGCATAGAGCAAAGTGGAGAGATTCCCACACAGAAGATCAGTTTTGACCAGCACTCACCAGCCCCAGAGGCTTGTCTGCTCACCTGACAGGGTGGGTGGGGTCTGGGAACTGAGGCTATGAGTTCGGAGGTCAGATCCCAGGGAGAGGACCGGGGTTGGCTGCATGAACACAGGCTGAAGGGGGCTATGTGCCACAGCTAGCCGGGAGACAGTCTGGGAAAAAGTCTGGACCTGCTGAAGAGGCAAGAGACCATTGTTCCGGGGTGCATAAAGAGAGGGGATTCAGAGCACCACCTAAATGACCTCCAGAGATGGATGCCAGCCATGGCTATCAGCGCGGACCCCAGAGACTGGCATGAAACACTAAGGCTGCTGCTGCAGCCACCAAGAAACATGTGTGCAAGCACAGGTCACTATCCATACCTCCCCTCCCGGAAGCCTGTGCAGCCTGCCACTGCCAGGGTCCTGTGATCCACGGACAATTTCCCCAGGAGAACACACAGCACACCTCAGGCTGTTGCAATGTCATGACGGCCTCTGCTACTACAGGCTCGTCCCGCATTCTGTACCCCTCCCTCCCCACAGCCTGAGCCAAAGCTCCTGAATCAGCTGCTACGATAACCCTGTGCTGTGTGAGTGAAGAACAGACGCCCTCAGGCGACCTACGGGCAGAGGTGGGGCCAAATCCAAAGCTGAACCCCAGGAGCTGTGCAAACAAAGAAGAGAAAGGGAAATTTCTACCAGCAGCCTCAGGAATAGCGGATTAAATCTCCACAATCACCTTGATGTACCCTGCATCTCTGGAATACCAGAATAGAAAACAAATCATGCTAAAATTGAAGTGGAAGACATTGAGAGCAACTGTATACCTCCAGTTTGCTTTCTGTACCTCATTTGTTTCTGGTTTTATGTTTATCTTAGTTTAGTATTTGGAGTTTATTATCATTGGTAGATTTGTTTATTGATTTGGTTCTCTTCCTTTTTTGTTTTATATCTATATATATATATATTTTTTTCCTTTTTCTCTCTTTGTGAGTGTGCATATGTATGCTTCCTTGTTTGAGTTTGTCTGTATAGCTTTGCTTTTAACATTTGTTCTAGGGTTCTGTCTGTCCATTTTGTTTGTTTGTTTGTTTCTTTTTAGTTCATTTTAGTATAATTTTTAGCACTTCATATAATTGGTGGATTTGTTTTTTGGTTTGGTTGTTCTCTTCTTCCTTTCCTTTTTTCTTAAATACTTTTCAATTTTTAATAATTCTTTTATTTTTTATTTAAATAACTTTATTTTATTGTATTTTATGTTCTTTCTTTTTTTTGCCACTTTTATTCTGAGCCGTGTGGCTCACAGGGTCTCTGTGCTCCGGCTGGGTGTCAGGGCTGTGCCTCTGAGGTGGGAGACCTGAGGTCAGGACATTTGTCCACCAGAGACCTCCCGGATCCACATAATATCAAATGGCAAAAGCTCTCCCAGAGATCTCCATCTGAACACTAAGACCCAGCTCCACTCAACGACCTGCAGGCTCACAGGGTCTCTGTGCTCCGGCTGGGTGTCAGGGCTGTGCCTCTGAGGTGGGAGACCTGAGGTCAGGACATTTGTCCACCAGAGACCTCCCGGATCCACATAATATCAAATGGCAAAAGCTCTCCCAGACATCTCCATCTGAACACTAAGACCCAGCTCCACTCAACGACCAGCAAGCTACAATGCTGGACACACTATGCCAAACAACTAACAAGACAGGAACACACCCCATCCATTAGAAGAGAGACTGCCTAAAATCATAATAAGTTCACAGACACCCCAAAACACACCGCCAGTTGCAGCCCTGCCCACCAGAAAGACAAGATTCAGCCTCATCCACCAGGAAACAGGCACCAGTCCTCTCCACCAGGAAGCCTACACAAGCCAATGAACCAACATCACTCAGTGGAGGCAGACACCAAAAACAATGGGAACCATGAACCTGAAGCCTGTGAAAAGGAGACCCCAAACACAGTAAGTTAAGCAAAATGAGAAAACAGAGAAACACACAGCAGATGAAGGAGCAAGACAAAAACTCACCAGACCAAACAATTGAAGAGGAAATAAGCAGTCCACCTGTAAAAGAATCAGAGTAATGATAGTAAAGATGATCCAAAATCTTGCAAACAGAAAGGAGAAAATACAAGAAACGTATAATAAGGACCTAGAAGAACTAAAGAGCAAACAAACAATGATGAGCAACACAATAAATGAAATTAAAAACTCTCTAGAAGGAATCAATAGCAGAATAGATAAGGCAGAAGAACGGATAAGTGAACTGGAAGATAAAATAGTAGAAATATCTACCACAGAGCAGAATAAAGGAAAAAGAATGAAAAGAATTGAGGACAGTCTCAGAGACCTCTGGGACAACATTAAATGCACCAACATTCAAATTATAGGCCTCCCAGAAGAAGAAGAAAAAAAGAAAGGGACTGAGACAATATTTGAAGAGATTATAGCTGAAACTTCCCTAATATGGGAAAGGAAATAGTCAATCAAGTCCAGGAAGCACAGAGATCCCATACAGGAAAAATCCAAGGCAAAACACACCTAGACACATATTAATCAAACTATCAAAAATTAAATACAAGAAAAAATATTAAAAGCAGGAAGGGAAACACACCTAGACACATATTAATCAAACTATCAAAAATTAAATACAAGAAAAAAAATTAAAAGCAGGAAGGGGAGGGGCTTCCCTGGTGGCACAGTGGTTGGGAGTCCACCTGCCAATGCAGGGGACACGGGATTGTGCCCCGATCTGTGAGGATCCCACATGCCATGGAGCGGCTGGGCCCATGAGCCATGGCTGCTGATCCTGCATGTCCAGAGCCTGTGCTCTGCAATGGGAGAGACCACAATAGTGAGAGGCCCACGTACAGAAAAAAAAAAAGCAAAGCTGGAAGGGGAAAACAACAAATAATATACAACGGAATCCCCATAAGGTTAACAGCTGATCTTTCAGCAGAAACTATGCAAACCAGAAGGGAGCATCAGGACATATTTACAGTGTTGAAAGGGAAAAAACAACAAACAAGATTACTCTACCCAGCAAGGATCTCATTCAGATTTGATGGAGAAATTAAAATCTTTACAGACAAGCAAAAGCTAAGAGAATTCAGCACCACCAAACCAGCTCTACAAGAAATGCTAAAGAAACTTCTCTAGGCAGGGAACACAAGATAAGGAAAAGACCTACAATAACAAACCCAAAACAATTAAGTAAATGATAATAGGAATATACATATCAATAATTACCTTAAATGGATTAAATGCTCCAACCAAAAGACATAGACTGGCTCAATGGATACAAAAACAAGACCTCTATATATGCTGTTTACAAGAGACCCACTTCAGACCTAGGGACACCTACAGACTGAAAGTGAGGGGATGGAAAAATATATTGCATGCAAATGAAAATCAAAAGAAAGCTCGAGTAGCAATTCTCATATCAGAAAAAATAGGATTTAAAATAAAGACTTTTACAGGAGACAAAGAAGGACACAACATAATGATCAAGAGATCCAAGAGGAAGATATAACAATTGTAAATATTTATGCACACGATATAGGAGCACCTCAATACATAAGGCAAATGCTAACAGCCATAAAAGGGGAGATTGACAGTAACACAAACCTAGTAAGGGATTTTAACAACCTACATTCACCAATGGACAGATCATCCAAAATGAAAATAAATAAGGAAACACAAGCTTTAAATGATACATTAAACAAGATGGACTTCATTGATATTTATAGGATACTCTATCCAAAAACAACAGAATACACTTTCTTCTCAAGTGCTCATGGAACATTCTCCAGGATACATCATATCTTGGGTCACAAATCAAGCCTTGGTAAATTTAAGAAAATTGAAATTGTATCAAGTATATTTTCCGAAGACAACACTATGAGATTAGATATCAATTACAGGAAAAAAATCTGTAAACAATACAAACACGTGGAGGCTAAACAATACACTACTAAATAACCAAGAGTTCACTGCAGAAATCAAAGAGGAAATGAAAAAATACCTAGATACAAATGACAATGAAAACATGACAACCCAAAACCTCTGGGATGCAGCAAAAGCAGTTCTAAGAGGGAAGTTTATAGCAATACAATTCTACCTCAAGAAACAAGAAACATTACACCTAAAGCAATTAGAGAAACAAGAACCAAAAAACCCCAAAGTTTGCAGAAGGAAAGAAATCATAAATAAAAGATCAAATAAATGAAAAAGAAATGAAGGAAACAATAGCAAAATCAACAAAACAAAAAGCTGGTTCTTTTTTTAAACATTTTTTTTTTTTTTTTTTTTTTTTGTGGTATGCGGGCCTCCCTCTGTCGTGGCCTCTCCCGTTGCGGAGCACAGCGGTTCCCCTGCATCGGCAGGCGGACGCGCAACCACTGCGCCACCAGGGAAGCCCAAAAGCTGGTTCTTTGAGAAGATAAAATTGATAAACCATTAGCCAGACTCATCAAGAAAACAAGGGAGAACACTCAAATCAATAGAATTAGAAATGAGAAAGAGAAGTAACAACTGACACTGGAGAATACAAAGGATCATGAGAGATTACTACAAGAAACTATATACTAATAAAATGGACAACCTGGAAGAAATGGACAAATTCATAGAAAAGCACAACCTTCTGAGACTGAACTAGGAAGAAATAGAAAATATAAAAAGACCAATCACAAGGACTGAAATTGAGACTGTGATTAAAAATCTTCCAAAAATCAAAAGCCCAGAAGCAGACAGCTTCACAGGCGAATTCTATCAAATATTTAGAGAAGTGGTAACACCTCTCCTTCTCAAACTCTTTCAAAATATAGCAGAGGGAGGAACACTCCAAAACTCATTCTACACGACCACAATCACCTTGATACCAAAAGCAGACAAAGCTGTCACAAAGAAAGAAAACTACAGACCAATACCACTGATGAACATAGATGCAAAAATCCTCAACAAAATACTAGCAAACAGAATCCAATAACACACTAAAAGGATCATACACCATGATCAAGTGGGTTTTATCCCAGGAATGCAAACGTTCTTCAATATATGCAAATCAATCAATGAGATACACCATATTAACAAATTGAAGGAGAAAAACCATATGATTATCTCGATACATGCAGAAAAAGCTTTTGACAAAATTGAACACCGATTTTAGATAAAAACCCTTCAGAAAGTAGACATAGAGGGAACTTACCTCAACATAATAAAGGCCATATATGGCAAACCCACAGCTGACATCGTTCTCAATGGTGAAAAACTGAAACCATTTCCTCTAAGATCAGGAACAAGACAAGGTTGTCCACTCTCACCACTATTATTCAACATACTTTTGGAAGTTTTAGCCACAGCAATCAGAGAAGAAAAAGAAATAAACGGAATCCAAATCAGAAAAGAAAAAGTAAAGCTGTCACTGTTTGCAGATGACATGATACCATACATAGAGAATCCTAAAGATGCTACCAGAAAACTACTAGAGCTAATCAATGAATTTGGTAAAGTAGCAGCACACAGAATTGATGCACACAAATCTCTTGCATCCCTGTACACTAACGATGAAAAATCTGAAGAGAAATTAAGGAAACACTCCCATTTACCATTGCAACAAGAAGAATAGAATATCTAGGAATAAACCTATGTAAAGAGACAAAAGACCTGTATACAGAAAACTATAAGACACTGATGAAAGAAATTAAAGATGATACTAACAGATGGAGAGATATACCATGTTCTTGGACTGGAAAAATCAACATTGTGAAAATGACTATACTACCCAAAGCAATCTACAGATTCAATGCAATCCCTATCAAACTACCAATGGCATTTTTCACAGAACTAGAACAAAAAATTTCACAACTTTTATGGAAACACAAAAGAACCTGAATACCCAAGGCAAACCTGAGAAAGAAAAACAGAGCTGGAGGAATCAGGCTCCTGGGCTTCAGATTATACTACAAAGCTACACTAATCAAGACAGTATGGTACTAGCACAAAAAAAGAAATATAGATCAATGGAACAGGATAGAAAGCCCAGAGATAAACCCACGCACATATGGTCACTTTATTTTTGATAAAGGAGGCAAGAATATACAATGGAGAAAAGACAGCCGCTTCAATAAATGGTGCTGGGAAAACTGGAAAGCTACATGTAAAAGAATGAAATTAGAACACTCCCTAACACCATACACAAAAATAAACTCAAAATGGATTAAAGACTTAAATGTAAGGTCAGACACTATAAAAGTCTTAGAGGAAATCATTTGCAGAGCACTCTATGACAAAATCACAGCAAGATCCTTTTTGACCCACCTCCTAGAGAAATGGCAATAAAAACAAAAATAAACAAGTGGGGCCTATTGAAAGTTAAAAGCTTTTGCACAGCAAAGGAAACCACAAATAAGACAAAAAGACAACCCTCAGAATGAGAGAAAATCTTTGCAAATGAAGCAACTGGCAAAGGATTAATCTCCAAAATTTACAAACAGCTCATGCAGCTCAATATCAAAACAACAAACAACCCAATCCAAAAATGGACAGAAGACCTAAATAGACATTTCTCCAAAGAAGATATACAGATTGCCAACCAACATATGAAATGATGCTCAACATCACTAATCATTAGAGAAATGCAAATCAAAACTACAATGAGGTATCACCTCACACCAGTCAGAATGGCCATCATAAAAAATCTACAAACAATAAATGC
>NC_041214.2:58115172-58121405 GCF_002837175.3 Physeter macrocephalus
ATGTACCACAATGTTCATTGCAGCTCTATTTACAATAGCCAGGACATGGAAGCAACCTAAGTGTCCATCAACAGAAGAATGGATAAAGAAGCTATGGCACATATATACAATGGAATATTACTCAGCCATAAAAAGAAATGAAACTGAGTTATTTGTAGTGAGGTGGATGGACTTAGAGTCTGTCATACAGAGTGAAGTAAGTCAGAAAGGGAAAAACAAATACCGTATGCTAGCACATATATATGGAATCTAAAAAACAAAAAAAGAGAAATAAGTTTCTGAAGAACCTAGTGGCAGAACAGGAATAAAGCCTCAGACATAGATAATGGAATGAGGACATGGGGAGGGGGAAGGGTAAGCTGAGATGAAGTGAGAGGGTGTCATGGACATATATACACTACCAAATGTAAAATAGATAGCTACTGTGAAGAAGCCACATAGCACAGGGAGATCAGCTCGGTGCTCTGTGACCACCTAGAGGCATGGGATAGGGAGGGTGGGAGGGAGACACAAGAGGGAGGAGATATGGAGATATATGTATATGTATGCCTGATTCACTTTATTATAAAGCAGAAACTAACACACCATTGTAGAGTAATTATACTCTAATAAAGATGTTTTAAAAAAATAAAAGATACATATATGTGAGCAACAGAAAAATAAGAAAAAATAAAACAGTCATATGAGGAAGTGGGATTAAAATAGTATTTAATTTTTTTCCAAGAACATATAGAAGTATTATAAGTTTGAAATTCACTTCATGTAATTTAATAAAATAATGCTATAGGGACTTCCCTGGAGTTCTAGTGGTTAAGACTCTGTGCTCCCAGTGCAGGGGGCCTGGGTTTGATCCCTGGTCAGGGAAACTAAGATCTCTCATGCCTCACAGTGCAACCGATAAATAAATTAATTTAAAAAATAAAAATAATGCTCTAAAGTTTTAGACAACTCTAAAATGCTCCAGTTATAGCCTCTGTAAAGTTGATTTTTTTAAACCTTGTGATTCTAACCAATATTCCTCTTATTTGTGCTTTTATTCACCAACCTAACCTACTTTGTGAACCACTTCTTAAATATATTGCAATAAATTAAGCAAACATTATTGACCTTCCCCTATTTGAGTTTATTAAGCAACTCCCATAGGTCAAGTATATTCATTTTAAACTTCACAGACTGATACTGATTTCTCTAAAAGAGTTTTTTCTCACCATCTCAATGACTTATTTTTTTCATTTCTCTTCTATGTGGGCTCCACACTTCCCATTTTCTTTTTAATTCAGTGTGTTTACTGTCTCCAAGCTTTGGCTTAAGTAATTTTTCCCTCCCGCAGTACTTCTTCCTTTCTCTAATATCTATTCTTTCAACTTATTCAAGGAAGTTTCCTAATAATAGTTCAATACTTATTATCTACCCTATTTGTATCTAATGCTGGGTATAAAGTCCATTAACATTCATTCTGTATAACTAGTCTTTGGTCTTCTTCACATGAAGTAAATTTCCAACTTGACTGCAAGCTTTACTGTGGTCAACATCAGGCCTGGTTTCATTTATATCTACCACTTTGCCCTGATAAAGTGGAATCTCATTAAATGTTGCAACAAATATTTTGTTGGACAACTTAATAATCCTCCAACTATTGTATAATTTCAGTTGAATCCTTATCTGTATTGTCCCATTGATCTTGGAGAAGCAGCAGTGAGTGTGGCACAAAGCGAGATTTTAATTCTCTGCCCATGAATTGAACCTGGGTAGCCTGGATGAAAACCAGAAATCCTAGCCACCAGACAAGCAAGGGCTAGAGGCTAGGAGCCGTTTTTCCCTGGCTCTTGCCCCCAGTGAAAAATGCATTTTTCACAGAAGCAAAAAACTGTAAAAAACAGGTACAAAGTTTATTATTAGAGACATAGTACAACAACAAGTGGGAGAGCACACAGAGAAACAGTTTGTTTAGTTAAGATAGAAGCAAGGCAGAGATGCACACCCGAAAAGAAAAGGTGAGGGCATCCTCCCTAACGAGGAGGAGCGCAGTAGGTGGTTAAGTCATTTATATAGGGCAGTTCTTCTGGGTCTTGGTTTTTCTTCTGGCCAATCGTCTTGTTTAGTCCTCCCTGGCTAATTTGTTTCAGGACCCTCCCCCTATGTGCTCATGCACCTCTCAGCCAAGATGGGTCTCAGTGCAAGGGCATCTGGGAGAACGAAGACTCATATGGCCTGACATTGTCCCCTGACTTTTGACCCTCAAGGAGCTGTTTTGCGCACGTGTAGTGTCTCCCTTGTGCCAGGGAGGGGTGGGGCAGGAATATGTGATCTCTTGATCCTTTACTCAAGCAAGATTTTGCCCCTCTCTTTTCCTGCTATGACTGTTATCTTAAGGTGTCCACAGGAGACAAAGCCTGGCTATTTACCCTGTTTCTGTTGTTACTTCCATTTCAGAGGGCAAACAGGAGGCTGATTGTAAATGCTTAACCTGGAGCCCACCTATCTCCTGTCTCAGGAAAGGCAAACAATAGGCTGGTTGTCAGTATCCCACCTGAAGCCCATCTTCTTCTCACCCCCAAGAAATGTAAAGAGGAGGCCAGTTGTAAATGACTAGCCTGGAGCCTATCTCCTGCCTCAACAACATCTTGCAAATCCCTGAAACCCATTATACTTCTTACCTTGTGATTTGTGGGTGATTTGGCTACAATTTGTAATCCCATTGATTTCTAGAGCCGTTTTGTCTGTCTAGATGGCTATACTCATCCCCAGGTAATACGGGAGTGAAATGCTCTTTTTCGGGTCAGAGAGTAAGAGTAGATATGTTCATTTTCCAAGACCTCCAAACAAGCTCTCAAATTCTATATGATAAGTTTATTTTGATGCTTTTATTATAACTTGTTACAGAAACGTATATCATATTTCCCAGAACTGTTCCTGTCACCTGTATCCTGTGAATATTCAAGATGTCTTAGAGTTTTGGCATTCTTTTTCTTTTAACATAAATTTTTATTTAGTAGTTATATAGAAAATAATAACTGTATGTGTTGCCCAAACATGAACACTATTGTACACATGATTACCTAAAAGAAATAGAGGTCTTAACAAATGTAATCTAAAGGTCATACAATTTCCAAAATGTTTTAGAAATTACTACTGATCCTGTAAAAACTTGAAGTAAAAAGTTCATCATTCAAATATCAGATTTAAATTGGAGTTTTCATTTTCACTTTGCCATTATTGTTGTTGTTTTAATTTAATAAAGGTATTCTAGCAAGGCTAAACAGTTATGTTTTACTATGTTGAAATTTACCAGCTGGGGAAAATTAGTGTTTTTTGACTAATTTAGGCTTTGTTTTCAAATATTTGAAGGAAAAACCAATGACTGCTTATTATGGAGCATCCACCTCTCTTCTTTTTGGTTTATTAGTATCCCTTCCAGGAAACAATTTGATCCCACCATCCTCCATTGTTACGGTTTCACAGAGTAGTTCCTCCTGACTCTCTGCCTCCCTTACCTCCAGGGGTTAGAGGAGTGTTAAAGTGTTAGGCTCATTTTAATAATGATTGCTGATATCATTGTATGTGTCTCTCTTACTCTCTTCTAATTTCTCCAACTTTAATGATCACATAGCTCATTCCTTTCTTTTCTCATATTTCTTTACCCCTAGCCATCTTCTTTTGATTCTGTCCTATGGAAACCTCTCTAATTTTAGTAAGCTGCTCAGCAGATGTGGTTCATTTTTATGACAACATTTTCTTTCTTGTCAAACCTGAAAATATAGTTATCCCTAATAGTTTTAAAGATGAATCATTATTCATTTTTCTTTTTTACAAGACTACAAAGAATGGTCTGAATTTAATGTTCCTTTCCCATCACTACACATTTTCTCCACATTCTTTGCTTATTAATCCTTATTTTTCAAAATCTTGCTTTTCATTTTAAGACCCTGTCTTTGAGCAAAAAACAAAACAAAACAAAACAAAATAATATCTGTTAATATTTAGCACTTACTCTGTATCAGATACTATTCAGCAAAATATACTTTCATTATCCCATTATAAATACAGGGAAACATGCACTGAAAAATTGAGATTGCCCAAAACATGGAAGTCATAGTGCAGGTATTTGAGCTAGGAAGTCTGGCTCCTGAATTCCAACTCTCATTTTCTTTTAACCTAAAAGCCATGTATAAACATTTAAGACTCTTCCAAGACTCTTACTCCCTTTCTTCAAAATCACTAATATCTAGTCCAGAAGAAACAACTTCAGCATACCCAATGCAGAAGTAATAAACTTTCTCTCCTATACAATCAAGTCTTCATTGTGTCTCTTTTCTCTATTTATGTTCATTCACTCAAGAAAATGCCAAAATGCTATTCCTACAGTTACTCTGGCATATCTATTTATTTCAATTTCAGGTCTTCATTTATTCTTATCTGGATTTTTTTTTGTCTCTAGTCTCAGTATTTGAATCTATTCTGTATAAAATCTTACATTGCATGAGTCCTAAACAACTTTTCTCACAAAAATGTGTGTCCATAGGTCTGGGTGAAATTCTACTCTTGCACTCATGTTTTGAAGGTTTGGACAGTGATTTGGGCCTTGGCTTGATCATTCATTGGCCTTCTGGCCAATGGTATGGTTATGTACTATGTTTGGTATAAGTTTGTTTTATTGTTTCCCTACTAAGAACTTTTAAAAAATGTGATGTATATATATTTCTATATCTATATCTATATCTATATATATCTATCTATATATATATATCTTCTTCCTTCTTCTTTCTGTGAAAAATAAGGATGATATCTTTATCTGCCTCACCCACCTCACAGTGCTGTTTTAGAGATAAAATAAGACAATATATGTAAATGCAGTTTAAAACTTTAAAGTATAAAATACACAAATATTTGGAAAAGACAAAAACCCTCTGCTAACAAAAACCCTGCTATCATGAGTCAGAATATCAAAATAGTTCTGTGGTACTCACATCTGCAGTTATCATTCACTACAAGATACAGACTCTTTTATCTTTATTGGACTATTTTTTTATAGGTTCCCTGACCTATGAAACCAACAGAACATTCATATTTTTAGACTGAATATTCAGAAGCAAAAAATGTCCTTGTCTCTGCTCCCTCATATTCACCCCTCTTTTTACTCACATAATGATGACACTTCCTGACATTTTCTTTCCAGGGACTTGTTTTTATTCTCATTTTCAGCTCAAACTCTAAGATATTTTCATTCACTTGTTTTATTTATTATCACTTAGCATTGGATATAAGTTCTGTACCATATGTTCCTTTCCTTTCCCAGGAAAGTCCTTCCCGCATTAATTTCTCTTGAAAGGTAATTATAATCCTCTCTTCAATATTGCACCTCTAGTTTATTTTCTTATTCAAAGATTCTAGCAGCTATTATATACTGTGTCAATTATTCCTGCACAAGGCATTTAGGAGAATGAGAAAGTGGTCTGTTCTTCTAGAGTGGAAGTTCTGTGCTTCCTGGAAAACTGGAGAATTACTATCACACTATCACCTAAGACGCTGCTATTTCACTTACTGTGAATTTAAGTCAGGAATCTGGGTTGAAATCCAGTATCTTTCAGTTCAAATAGGCAAATTACTTAATATTTCTGTGTCTTAATTCTTTCGTCTGCAAAGAATAAGGGCCTGATTCTTAGGGCTAAAATGAGGATTGAAGGAACTTTTTCACATGAGGTGTATGAATAGGAGCATGAAGAATATGAGCACATATTAAAGGCTCACTGAATGTTGTGTATTTTACTTTGGCATTATAGAGAAGAAAGTTACCAAAGCACAAAGAAATTTCTGTTTGTTTTAGCCATGGAAGAATTTTTTTCAAATGAAGTCTTAATACAAATATTAACATACCAAAGCTAAAAATGAAAAACTCTTTCAATAATAAATGGGCTGGGCATAGAAATTTATATATTTAGCCTCCTAAACTTTCCCTTACATCTAATTCAACCCCATGATGAGGTCCCTTGAGATATAGCTACAAGAACCCTCAGATTTACTTATGTAAAAAGTACTTGTCAAACTATAAAACTCTTAGAGGAAAACATAGGCAGAACACTATGACATAAATCACAGCAAGATCTTTTTTGACCCACCTCCTAGTGAAATGAAAATAAAAACAAAAATAAACAAATGGGACCTAATGAAACTTAAAAGCTTTGGCACAGCAAAGGAAACCATAAACAAGAAGAAAAGACAACCCTCAGAATGGG
>NC_041214.2:58121550-58143960 GCF_002837175.3 Physeter macrocephalus
CAAAAAATCTACAAACAGTAAATGCTGGAGAGGGTGTGGAGAAAAGGGAACCCTCTTGCACTGTTGGTGGGAATGTAAACTGATACAGCCACTATGGAGAACAGTATGGAGGTTACTTAAAAATCTAAAAATAGAACTACCATATGACCCAGCAATCTCACTACTGGACATACACCCTGAGAAAAGCATAATTCAAAAAGAGTAATGTACCACAATGTTCATTGCAGCTCTATTTACAATAGCCAGGACATGGAAGCAACCTAAGTGCCTCTCAACAGAAGAATGGATAAAGAAGCTATGGCACAATGGAATATTACTCAGCCATAAAAAGAAACAAAATTGAGTTATTTGTAGTGAGGTGGATGGACTTAGAGTCTGTCATACAGAGTGAAGTATGTCAGAAAGAGAAAAACAAATACCATATGCTAACACATATATATGGAAAAAAAAGAAAAAAATGGTTCTGAAGAACGTAGGGGCAGGAAAAGAATAAAGACACAGATGTAGAGAATGGACTTGATACACGGGGAAGGGGCAGGGTAAGTTGGGACAAAGTGAGAGAGGGACATGGACTTATATATACTATAAAATGTAAAATAGATAGCTAGTGGGAAGCAGCCACATAGCACAGGGAGATCAGCTCAGTGCTTTGTGACCACCTAGAGGGGTGGGATAGGGAGGGTGAAAAAGAGATGCAAGAGGGAGGAGGTATGGGTATATATTTATATGTATAGCTGATTCACTTTGTTATAAAGCAGAAACTAACATACCATTGTAAAGTAATTATACTCCAATAAAGGTGTTCAAAAATAAAAAAGTACTTGTCAAAAATATTTTAGATGTTATTCAACCATTTTATATTTATTTGTATATATATATATATATACATATGTGCATAAATAGGTTTATTAACTTATAAAATTATTTGCTAAACACTTCTTGAACAAAAGCAGTTTGCTAGACATTTGGAATATGAGAAAATTAATACATTGTTCCAAATCTAGATAGCTTAATATCTAGTAGGAGAGACATGTAAGCAATCAATCTTCTTCTTCTCTCTTGTTCCAAATCTAGATAGCTTAATATCTAGTAGGAGAGACATGTAAGCAATCAATCTTTTTCCTCTCTGTCACTCTCCCTTCCTCCTTCCTTCTCTCTCCCTTTCCCTCCCCTCTTCCACCCCTTCTCCCTCTCCCTGTCTCTCTCTCACTATCACCTATCAATAATTTGTCTTTTTCCCTCTCCATTTATGTATTGATTTATGTATCATTTGATCATCTATCTACTGAGCTATCCAAGTGTAAAAAGAGGATGTCTGGGACCACACCAGAAAAGCAGCTAATTATGTTTAAGGTTAGGACTGAGTTCCTAGAAGAGGTCACTTCTAACCTAAAATTTGAATGACAGGTAGCTTTGTATGGAGGCTATACACATCCAAATGACCAAGAGAGCTACTAAGGGGCTTTGAACAAATCCTAGAGTTAATAATTTTATTTATTTAATCTTCAGTTTTGAACAATTTTAGACGTACAGAAATTTTTAAAGTTTGGTGCAATGAACACTCTATATGCCTTTCTTAGGCTCACTGCTTGTTCACATTTGGCCACACATTATTTTCTCTCATGTATGTATTTGTTTCAAGTATGTATTTGTGCATGTATGCATAAAATATTATATTATTAACATATATTTATATATGTTTATACATATTTCCTATTTGCATAATTATTTTAAAGTACTATATTCAAACATTGTGACATTTAACCTTTAGCTACTAAATCTCTAAATACTTTAAACATGTGTCTTCTAAGAATAAGGAGAATATACAAAAAATTCCTATATTACCACTAGAATTCCCCAATTGTTAACATTTTCCTAATTTGTTTTGTAATTCTCTCCATATATAACTCATTATTATTATTATTATTATTTTTTTTTCGGTATGCGAGCCTTCCACTGTTGCGGCCTCTCCCATTACGGAGCACAGGCTCCGGACGCGCAGGCCCAGCAGCCATGGCCCACGGGCCCAGCCGCTCTGCGGCAGGTGGGATCCTCCCGGACCGGGGCACAAACCCGCGTTCCCTGCATCGGCAGGCGGACTCTCAACCACTGCGCCACCAGGGAAGCCCATAACTCATTATTTTTAACTATTTGAGAGCAAATTGTAAAAATGATGTCCTTTTACCCCTCAAAATTCATTGTATTTCACAAAAACAGATTCCCTTACATAACCATAGTATAATGATAATTTACTGATCTAATGTCTTGCTTGAGCCTAATTTGTAGACCTTAATCAGATTTCTCAACTTGTCCCAAATATGGTCTTTATAGAAAAAAAAACAAACAAAGTTTTCAATTCAAGATCACATATGCTACATTTATTTATGTCTCTTTATTCTACTTTACTCTGGAGCAGTTAGTCAGCCTTTCTTTGTCTTTCATGAGCTTGCTTTCAGGGACTTCTCCCTATAACCTTGACATTGACTTTTTTTTTTAGATGTTGGGGGTAGGAGTTTATTAATTTATTTTTGCTGTGTTAAGTCTTCATTTCTGTGCAAGGGATTTCTTAAATTGTGGCAAACGGGGGCCACTCTTCATCACGGTGCGCGGGCCTCTCAGTATCACGGCCTCTCTTGTTGCGGAGCACAGGCTCCAGACGCGCAGGCTCAGTAGTTGTGGCTCACGGGCCTAGTTGCTCTGCGGCATGTGGGATCTTCCCAGACCAGGGCTCGAACCCGTGTCCCCTGCATTAGCAGGCAGATTCTCAACCACTGCGCCACCAGGGAAGCCCCTACATTGACATTTTTTAAAGAGTGCAAGACAGTTATTTGTATAATCAACTGCAAATTAGAGTGGTCTAATGTTGGAATGTTGCCAATGTGCTATTTTGTTCTCAGTGCATCTATTCAGAGTCATGTTATGCTCATTTTTCCAATTACTGATGACGTTCACTTTGATCATGTGTTCTCCACTATAAAGTTACTACTTTTCCCTTTATTACTAATAAGTCTCTTGTGGGGAAATATTTTGAGACTGTATAAATGTGTTTTTCTCCACCAAACTTTCACCCACTAATTACAGCATGTATTTTTGATCCTTGTAAATCAACTTTTAGAATGAAGGATTCCAAGTAGTGATTTACTATGTCTTTCATTATACTTTTCTTTAGCATACTATTTGAAGGATGAGGTTTTCTTTATCCCCTATTTATTTGATTAGTGACTTACATGTATATGGACTCATGACTTCATGTTTTGTTAAACTGGTTATAATGTGTTATTATCGGTTTTTAGTTTTGATAATCAAATTATTTCAAATTTGCTCAGTAGGAGACCTATCAAACTGAGTCCTGTGTTCTTTTGTTTTGTAAAGTCTTTTTTTTTTTAACATCTTTATTGGAGTATAATTGCTTTACAATGGTGTGTTAGTTTCTGCTTTACAACAAAGTGAATCAGTTATACATATACATATGTTCCCATATCTCTTCCCTCTTGCGTCTCCCTCCCTCCCACAGGCATTAGCTTTTGAACATATGAATTGAGGGAGACACAAACGCTGAGACCATAGCAGTATCTATTTCAGGAAATTGAATTAGAAATATTTTATGGAAAAAATAGGGACTTCCCTGGTGGCGCAGTGGTTAAGAATCCACCTGCCAATGCAGGGGACTCAGGTTCGATCTCTGGTCCTGGAAGATCCCACATGCCTCGGAGCAACTAAGCCAGTGCGCCACGACTACTGAGCCCGTGCTCTAGAACCCGTGAGCCACAACTACTGAAGCCTGCGCGCCTAGAGCCCGTGCTCCACAACAAGAGAAACCCCTGCTCGCCACTAGTTTTTTAAGGAACCTCCATACTGTTCTCCATAGTGGCTGTATCAATTTACATTCCCACCAACAGTGCAAGAGTGTTCCCTTTTCTCCACACCCTCTCCAGCATTTATTGTTTCTAGATTTTTTGATGACAGCCATTCTGACCAGTGTGAGATGATATATCATTGTAGTTTTGATTTGCATTTCTCTAATGATTAATGATGTTGAGCATTCTTTCATGTAAAGTCTTTGGTGGTAGATTTGTAAATTGCCATAAAAAGAGGAAGGAGGTGTTTGATTTAAAGTATTTGCTGATTTCCATGGTGTAAATACTCCTACCATGGATGGTTTTAAGATACCAACATGACATCACTGAACATGAGGTTGGGAAAACAGATTTACAGTCAGCTATTTACAGCCTGAAGATGAAATTGGGGAAAAAATGTGCACAGTGAGCTCTCACAAGTCAGTATAAGCCAGGTCCAGTATATTGCATATCTCCATTATGTTTTGATAACTTCTTTACTTTCTGATGAAATAAGATATTCCAGGTTTATCTTGAGTTTTCCCCTTCCAAGCTCAAGAGCCACCCATTTTCTTCCAGGGGCCTTGGGGTAACTGGTCCAACTTAGCTGACTCTTTTCCCACATATTTCTCATCCTCACACAACCTAGCCTAAGTGTGATATATGACAATGACAAAAGGGCAAGAGGAGAGCAAGTCCACATTTTCAAGTGCTTTTCAAGCTGTTTCTTGTCTTATATCTGCTGTGATTGAGTATCCAAAGCAAGTCATAAGGTCAAACTCAGACTTAAAGAGGTAGAATAGATTGATTCTCCAGTGGGAAGACACTATAAAGTTACATGGCAAAGGGTATTGGTACAGGAGGTGTGAATAATTGTTGCCAAAGATTCAATCTAACAGATGATTACGTATTTTGGTCTGATCATTGCCTTAACTATGTCCCAAGATATTGCTATATAGCATTTTTTTATCTTTATTTTTAGAAATACTGCAATTTGATGGTGTATTTCCCCTATCAAGAAGAATTGAAAAGAGCATTTATAATATATAAGTAATTTATATATAAGTAAATATATATGTAACACATATATATTAATTTTCAAATGAAAGGGCATTTTATTTTTAATTTGGCAATTAATTTTTAGTTTCATTGCATGGTGATTAAAGGTTGTTTTCTGTATTAATTTATTTAATTAACTGAGATTTTATATGTTGCTTATATGACAAAATACTTTATCTGTTCCACCTGTGCTTTAGGAGAAGTTATAACCTTCATTATTTATCCATAAAAGTGTCTTATTAATGTTGTTTAGGTCTTTTATAGATTTACTTTTCTTCATTCACTTGATCTACCTTGGACTGAGGACATTGAGTTGAAATTTTCAATTATTTGTAATTCTATTCATTTCTCCTTACACTTAAAAAAAATTTATGATTTATAGAGGTGCTTAGTTTTATAGATATTCTTAACTGTTCCATCTTCATTATCAAATAAAACCTTTCATATGATGAAGCTCCCATCTTTGTCCAGTTAGCTCCTTTTTGGTCTGAATTTAAACTGATCTAATATCAGAATCACTCTTTTATTATTTACATTACTTACCATTTATTCTTAATCTTTATGAATCCCTTTTTTAGGTCTGGCTTTTATACAGCAAACGATTTTGCTATGTAAGATATCTAATTGTTTTTATTAAATAGGAGAGTCAGATCTATTTATATGTATTAATAACACTAGAACTGTTGGTTCCTATACTGTCATACTATATTTTTATATGGTTTATGCTTCACTTGCTATGCTTATATTTACTCATTTTCTTTCTATATATTTTTAATTAATATTTTAAATTTTGTTTTGGTATTTAAGGAGGGTTTATTTTATCTATTAGCTATATTTATAATAAACCTTCCATAAAGCTCTAGTCTTCCTTTGCTTTTCTTAAACTTCAAGTGTTTTGTCAGTTTTAAATGATATCTTTTGAATTTCATTTAATAAAATCTCTGCATCATTCTAACTTCTATTTTTCCCTTGTTTTCTCTCTTCTCTTATCAATTTTTAGTAGAATTTTATTTTCTAATTATATCATAACATGAAATTTTCATAATATTCTTACATTTTTTTCCATGTTGCTTTAGTGTTAGAGTTAAACATATTTAATCATCATCTTCAGTTCTTTTGTGATTTTTTTTTTCCCATATCTAGTTAGTGAGGTATTTCTTCTGGTTGTCTTCAAGGAAGGATTCATGAATATGGTTTTTCCTGAACTCTTACACGCTTAAAAATGTTTGTTTGATTTTCTGTAGTCCTGAAGAACAGCTTAGGGAGTATAAAATTCTTAATTTACGTGCTCTTTCCTTGAGTTTCATAAAAATTCATTCCCTCATGCCTTGCTTGCTGAAGAGAAGGCTGAGATAAACTGATATTCTCTTTCTTATTAGACTTAATCTACTTTACATGGAGCCCAAAACCAAAGGATTTTATTTTTGGTATTAACATCTAATAATTTAGCTAGTATGTGTCTGAGAGTTGACCATTCTGGGCCACTGTTGGGATAGGAAGTAATTTTTAAAAATATTTTCTATCAGTTACTCCAACTAGATACTTATTAGATATTTTTACCTGCCTTATCTATCAATTTCTAACTGACATCTTTTAGTTTTAAATTTCATTTCTATTAATTTTGGAAATTTTTCTTTTTATAGTTCTTGTCTGATGTATTATCTCTTGAGAAATTTGTGATTTAGTATTTATTTCTGGTTTGACTTTGTCCTTTTTAATATTTCTGTTTTCCAAATTTATTTCTCTTATTCTACATTAAGATGTTTTCTTTTTGTACACGTCTTTTCTGAGTTTTTGAATTTCTGATTTGAGGTATTTTTGCATATCTATATATAGTGTTTAAAGATGTATAATTTAGGTTGCAGTATACTGTTTTAGTTTTTCTATGCTCTTGGTTACTCTTCAGAGATGATTTTCATCTGGGAAAATGGCTAACTTCTGGACTTAGGAAGAAAAAATACAAGATTAGCCTGAAACATCTTGTTCCAGCAAAAAGTAAAGAAGGATCAAAAAATGATGGAGACAGGCAGTACTTTCTAAACTAACACTAACAGGATTATTCATCATATTTCTAACTATATTTCTTAGTTCGAGTGCTTTCTTTTGTTGTCAAAGTGAAGTGCAGTTTCTTTAATCAATTGTGCCATTTTAAGGAGTTGAATTTGCTTGTCTTCTGATTTTTGTAATCCTATTTTGTTTCTGCCTGATTCATTTCCACCTTTGCTTCCTTCTTTTCCTTTACACCAAACCTCCAAGAGACCCCTTTGTCTATTCAAGTAAACCCAATTCCCTGGAATCAGTGCCTTTCCTATACTTCAAACTCAAGCCCTTTCTTTTGATTCCCCAGTTGCCAATATCTAAGCCTGTAGATATTACCCCTGTTCCAAACATTTTTCTACAACTATATGGGTCCCTTTTTCTGCAGATAGTTTAATATGAAGCCCAACATTCATAATATGATGCTCAATCAATCCTATTTTCTATGCAATTTCCACCTAGCCCGTCTCTGGAATGGTCTCTGGAGTATGCTTTGCTATTTTTGGATATTTTGCTACTATCAATAGGTGTATGAGTAGTTTATAATATTTGCTTGATATGTGTGTCTATTGAGAGTGCAGAGATATGGATCTCAGCAGTCACCATTATTCTATGAAAACCTAGATTTTTGTTTTTAAAATATTGCTCTGGCTGAACTTTGACATGAAATAGAAGATGGGGAAAGAGGGAATCCTTAGAGCAGAGTAAAATTTTGAATATATTACAACAATTAGAGAAGCAAAATAACTGTGCCCAGAAAATATGAAGATGTCTATAATGAGATAATTTAAATAAAAGAAAAAAATGATCAATCCTTGTTATTAGTCTACCTGGAATGTCAGCTAAATGATACCACCTGTCTCAACTCTATCTGTGCATCTGTAAGTGAATGAAAAATTTAAGCTACATTAAAAAGAAACCAAATATCTATTTTTGTGATATGCCTTCTATAGAAGTCTATGCCAAAAATTATTTAGACATACCAAAATATTTAATTTTCACAGTAACGTTATGATTATTACCACTAATTTTCAAATGAGGAAATTATTGCTCAGAAAGATTAGATCTTAAATATCATGCTCATGGCAAAATAGCTAATAAATGGTAAAGCAATTATTCAAAATTATGCCTAAGTATAATTATATTTTTAAAGATAAATTAAAATACTAGAAAATAAATACTTTGTTTCACACAAGTGATAGATAATAGTAAAGGCAATAAATCTGAGTTTATAACTTTCATTGTAAAAATCTCCACATCTAAATTGGAAACAGTTTTTTGAGAGGTAAATCACAGTATCTTGACATTTTAGTGACTGTCCATAGTATTCTTTTCACCCAATCAAGACATGTCAGAATGGGTTTCACCACAGAAATAGATTAATTGATTAGGTTGAGCCAGGTCTAGGCAATTCCTGTTTTACAATAAAAGAAAACACTGTGATTTTCTTAAGTGGATATTGACTTCTACTATGGTGAAGATCAAGATTTATTATCTCAAATGATAGTCAACAGATTGGCTGACAACTATTGACTTGGGGAAAATCGCAGCAGGGCACTGAACCACCACTGAACCTGAAAGAAATATCTGTGTCTCTCACAGCAGGATAAGGCCAATCTTACATCAAGAAAATAGGCCTAACTAGAGACAAGGACCATTAAGAAGTGTTTTTCCATTTATTTGGCTTGTAATGTTCCTCTAACATCATAGTAACTTTAAGACTGAGAACAGTTAATTGTAGCATTAGAGAGTCAGTGATGAAATGTCTACAATGGTGTGCAAGTCGTAACTCCTTAGTAAAAATAATTATTTATCCATAGTTCAAAGTGTTCTCAGTTAATACTCATATCAGCTTAAGTATGATAAACCCAATTCCTAAAACAGTAAAATTTACTTATACCTCTTTTAGAGTGTTCGATTACCAATATTCTCATACCATTTCATAAAACTATTAAATGATAAAATGGTATTTTAAATATGAACAATTATTTTAAATCATATTTTAAAAGAACAACTAATAAATTATATTGTATTCTAAAATACAATATTTTGGAGACAGAATAAAAGGTAAAAACATGTAAACCTCTTGTTTTTATCAGCCTATGTAAACAAACCTGACAAAATTTAGACAAAAAATAAGCATCAATGGAGACAGATCTAGCTAAACACTTTGCAGCTTTTCCTCATTTTTGTTTAAAAAGAAATATAACATTCCTATTGCTGAAGGAAGGCAAAGGGACAAACTCAAGAACAAACAATAATCCATAGACTATATAACAAAACATGTAAAATAAATAGTTAAGTAAGAACAAAATGGAGGGAGTGTAAAACAAAATGTGTATGGTAGGCAGAATCCTAAGATATCCCACAAGATTCCCCATCCTTAATACATACACACCTTCTCCCAGTAAATCCAATACTAATGTGCTGCTGTGAAGGGATTTTGCAGATATAATTAAGGTTTTAAAGTCCCAACTCAGTTAACTTTAAGATAGGGAGAGTATTCTCAGTGGAACTAACCTAAATAGATGAGGCCTTAAAGAAGCTATGGTCTTTCTAAAGAGGCAATCAAAGTGTAATAGGTATCTCAACATAAGAGAAATTCTTCATTTCTGGCTTTGAAGTTGGAGGGACTTAATGACAAGACATGTGGGCAGCCTCTGGTTGCTGAGAGTGGCCTGACCAACAAGCAGTAGGAACTGAATTCTGTTAACAGCCTGAATGAGCTTGGAAGATGACCCCAATCTCCAGATGAGAACACAAAGAGCAAGATAAAAGTCTGTTATAAGTGTAGACAAAAGACCAGTAGAGAAGGGAAACTGACAATATAGACAAGATACATGATGATTGACAGGGCAAAGTCCTGGAGGAAATGCAGTGAGGAAGGGATTGAGGTCCATGTAGAGGGATTGCACTTGATTAGGACAAGTAACCTCTCCCTCCCTGGGACTAAAAGATTAATTCAAAGACTGATTTATACAAATTTGTGTTTGAGAGGAGGTAATTAGGATGCTGAATCATTCACACTTGATAGGCTTAGTTTTTAACTGAAGTAGAAGGCATTTTTTTTCTTTGCACTGAAA
This sequence comes from Physeter macrocephalus, assembly GCF_002837175.3. Classification (NCBI taxonomy): domain Eukaryota; kingdom Metazoa; phylum Chordata; class Mammalia; order Artiodactyla; family Physeteridae; genus Physeter; species Physeter macrocephalus. The sequence continues at coordinate 58,131,566 of NC_041214.2, forward strand.
ATGAGGGTTGTAAGGATGGATAGAACCTTGACTAGAGTAATTTATTTTTGGAAATATGACTGAGGAGTTTACCAAGAATAATAAATAAACTGTTATGTAGCCTTAAAAATCAAACTAAGGTTATAGACCAGAAATTTTTAAAATATTTTTTGTTGTGAAGAAAATTAAAATCTCATATGTATGTATTGACTGTCAACACATTTAGCCACAGAAGAGCTACTTAAAATGAAGCAAAATAAAAAGTTAAAATATTTTCCTTAAAAAGAAGATTTGATGAAAGAATGTTTACTGAAATTGCCTTTTTGAAATCACTTTTTCGTTGAAAAGTTTTACAAAAATTAGAGTGTTCTTGAATGCAGAAAATATTTCCTTCTCAAATACCATCAGTACGATCTGAACTAGACAAAATAGAAATGGGGTCAGTTTATCCCCTGCTGACCCTAGCCTCTCCTTACCACATCTGCAGAAAAATCACTGAGGGGCAGAATTGTTTATTTTGATACATCCTTCATGCATTTAGGAGAAAAATGTCTTTTAGGAGTTTTGAAGAGAAAAATGTGTGGATTCACTCAGACAACAATGCAGTGTGAAGTGAGAGTTTTGTCACTCTCTTTCCTTGTACATGTCTTATGGTTAAGGTTGCTCAGAATTAATTCAATAAATATTTATTGAGTTCTGACTAAATTCAAAGTTCTGAGTTTGGTCCAGTGAATACATCAAAAACAAATACTAATAACCAAATGAAAACAAAACAAAAAAACAAGAAAACAAACAGGTCCCTAATCAAATCTTAATATACAATTCTTTGGAATAAGTTCTGGGAAGGAGTAAAACTGAGATCAGACAGGAGCATAAAAGAGAAGGGTTCTAAAGTTCTCAGGGGTCAGGACATGTGAAAAATTAAGAGCATTTTGGTATGACTGGAGCATAAAAGTATATGTGGGAGGGGAAGCAGCTCTATATGCAACAGTTGGGATCAGATTGTTAGAAAATTCTTGGGCCATTTTAAGATGCTTTAGAATTTACCCCAAAAGCAATGGTACTGAAGTGGCTACTGAAGGGTTTTATGCAGTCATGACATTTAGGAAGAGTATCCTAACTTCAGTGTGGAGAATGGATTGGATGTTTTTGGACTGGATTGGACTATAGGACATGGATTAAACATCTAATTCAGAAATTCGTTTGAAAGTCTGAGAGGTTATGGTGGCCTGATTCTGAGTTTCAGCTATGGAGAAAGGAAAAAGTGAAAGGATTTGAGAGAAGGGGTTTGGTACCTATTTCAATGTAGGAAGGGGATTGAGAGTGGGGTGTGGGAGTGGGGAGAAGTAATAACTGGATTTCAGTGGAGCTGGTGAGCAAGGTAATTTTCAAGTTAGTGAAAGCATAAACATTTTATTAGACAGCTGCCATCTATTGTAATGGATCTGCTGTATTAAAGTCCAAAATTTAGAGTCAGGGGATTGCTTAGCATGTTCTCAGCATTACAAAGGCTGAAACTACATGAAAGTAGAGATTTTAATCTTCACCAGTGCTTTCCCTACACCATTATAGATGGTCAAAACACATTTGATTATTATTACATTTGAGCTGGTAAATGTGTTAAGAATTATGCTTATCTTATTTCAAACAAATACCTATGGATACTTTCTACAAATTCTAGTTTTGATATTTCTTCAGGATTCTTATTTGCTTTTTCATGTGTTTTTCTCTATGATTTAATCATTTGACATTGTATTTTGACATGTTTTTAGTCTTGATATTTTAGGATATAAGGAGCAATACTGAAATGTGACAATTAGTTCTCACTTTTTTCAGAACATTGATCTCAGTTAACAAGCCTGCAGGCTTTACCTTCCCTAGACCTCATCAAAGAAGATTAAAATATTGGTGAATTATAGCACCAATAAAACTATGAATACTCAGAAAATACAGCACAACTGCTCCCTAGTTGTGACAGAAAGAAATTTCCATCAAGGAATTATTTTGTACAATTAACTAGCTGCCATATTGACTTCTGCTCTGTGGTTACTGAAAAATGTGCTGAATGAATCATCTCTCCAAAATTAAAAATCATCCCTTTCTTCAGAAAAAAATTATTATGGAATCTTGGAAATTAATGAGAAGAGCTAAGGATAATTTAATACTAATTATGATCTGTTTTTAAACTGACAAACATTATTTGAACAATTTATATTCACTTAGTTGATCTTTATGGTTCCTTTTACTAATAAATCCTATCATAGTAGAAACAGGTTCAATTACTATATTCTACTTTGTCAGGTTAAAAAAAATTACTTGAAATGTAGATTATTACTGTGAATAAATCTACCTACTGCTCTACTTATAACATATGATGGGACAGCATTATTTAAAATAAATATAATATATCTTTGCTTCTTAAAAAAACAACAAAATTAGTTTGCCAAGTCATGCCAAATTAACCACAAGGAGGTACAATTACTTGCTCAATTAAGAATTGTTGAGAAATATACCTAAATTTAAAGAGAAAAATTAAAAATTAGAAAAGATGTGCTAAAGAAGAAACAGAGAAAGCAATTTTTTTCAGATGATAATTTGCTTTAGAAATCTTAAAGACCTAAGGAAAAAAACAACTAATGTTCTTTTCTTTAAAAGTCTTGTAAAATAAGAAATTAATAAAAGTTGTTTACAAATAGTACTCTCATCTATGAGTAGGTACAGGATATTGGAATTGTTATGGCTAATTTGTTGAGAATTACATGGAGTAATCACATCATTTGGCAAAAAAACCTGAAGAAGCCTGAATGAAGAAGGGCCAAAAAATTACATAACATTTACACTTTTTGAGTTTTCTTTTTTTTTTTTCATTTAAGAGAACATTGGCTAACCCAAAGTCATGAAGATTTACTCATCTAAAATTTTTAGCTCTTACATTTAGGTGTTTTTTTTTTTTTTTTTTTTTGTGGTACGCTGGCCTCTCACTGTTGTGTCCTCTCCCGTTGCGGAGCACAGGCTCCGGACGCGCAGGCTCAGCGGCCATGACTCACGGGCCCAGCCGCTCCGCGACATGTGGTATCTTCCTGGACCGGGGCACTAACCCGTGTCCCTTGCATCGGCAGGCGGACTCTCAACCACTACACCACCAGGGAAGCCCGAGTTTTCTTTTCTTGATCATGTTCTAAGTTTAACATAAATGTCTTTTTTATTATTATTCTTATTTTATTATTTTTTATTGAAGTATATTTGATTTACAATGTTTCAGGTGTACAGCAAAGTGATTCAGTTATACACACACACACACTCATATATATGTATATATAGATATATTCTTTTTCAGATTCTTTTCCATTATAGGTTATTACAAGATATTGAATATAGTTCCCTGTGCTACACAGTAGGTCCTTCTTGTTTATTTTATATATAGTATTATGTATCTGTTAATCCCAAATTCCTAAATTATCCCTCCCCTACACTTTCCCCTTTGGTAACGATGTTTGCTTTCTATGTCTGGGAGTCTATTTCTGTTTTGTAAATAAGTTCATTTGTATCATTTTTTTTTTTAAGATTCCACATATAAGTGATATTATGTGATATTTGTCTTTGACTTCACTTAGTATGACAATCTCTTTTATTATTATTAATACTTTTTTCTTTAAACACTATATTAATTCAAATAAATATATGCTCCAGCAATAAGCCTTTTAATCAGGAAAAAACAGAGATTTGTAATAAGATCTGGACGTCTTACAGACCAATTTGTGGCAGTGATTCTGATTCTTCTTGCATCATTCATACCAGTTCTCTGTGCTCCTCACCCCTCTCAGTTGTGACCTTCATTGATCCTTCTGACATAGTTCCTGCTTAACATTTGGTATTTCCCACATTTCTCATTTTGGGGAATCAAGAGAAAAAATAGTTCAAAAATTTTGGAACTCTGTTCTACTAACAGAGGATACATGACTAGAATTCCATTTGGCCCAAGTCTGGTCTCTCTGAAGGGAGAATCACACAGTTTAAACGAACCATAGCAACACTCTCACCTTAATTTGCCTACTTTGCAGATGCCTTAAAAATCTCAACTTCTAATTACAGCACTTTTCGCTAAAAAATTATTCCTAATATTTAAAATAATGCATTTATTGGATATTTGTTATGTATAAGCAATTTAGATGCATTATTCTTGCTAATCTTTCCATCACATTTATGTCTCATATTATAGCAAATAAAAATGAGGTTTAGAGAGGATAAATAATGTTCTTACAGTGGTATTTGAAACCAAATCTCTCTGAAATGGAAGTTCATATGCTTAACAAACATGCTTTATATATAATGTCATGAAGATTGTATCAACAAACCTACAGTAATATTCTTGAGAGATGATAATAATGTTCTATACCTTCTCTGAAATATCAGGCTGGTGTACATGGGGTTCATTGCATTAGAGTACATAGGTCCTGTAGGAGAAATGGTACAATAGGGCATTAGATTTTTTAGCCGTGATTGGGACAATTATTTTAAGACTCTAGGACGGATTAATACTAAAATAATAATAATAATTGAAAATTGTATAGGTAGAATGGCTTAGTTTTTATACATTTCTAACATTTTAATCCTTGTTTTACATATATTTATAATATGTATTTATTTCTTGATATTTATGTATGCATATGACTAAACACAAAGTTACATGCAAATGTTACCATTAAATAATTTTACTATTTTTAAATGTTTATAGACAAATTCTAAATGTTTGACATTATAGAGCAAAAAGAAAAATTTTTGTCACATATTTTTGATTATGTCTAAATCTATTGTACAGTGTATTTTCTATACTAAATAATGTCCATTCTTTAAATTGTTTTTGAATCAATTAAAATGACCCCTCCCACTTCAGTATATTCTAACATGGATCATTCTTACCTCCTGGGAATAAGCTTTACATATAAATGGCATATTATTACTGTTATTAAATGTGCTGTTGTTATTTATTTACTTGCTTTCTATGTACTATTTATTTATGATAGGTGAATCTATGAATCTTACCAATAGGCTGACACATAATTTTCTTTCCTTTTGTTTTTCGGGTTTTTTTGTTTGTTGGTTTTATGTCAAATTATATTTAGCTTTAAAATATGAGGAGTACCACTTTGTGTATTGTCTGGAATATATTTAATATAAAAGTGGTTATAGATTCACTGAAAGTTTGATAAAACTAATTGTACAAATAACAAGTCAACTTTTTGGGGGTTATTCAGATCTGAAGAGATTTATTATCACTGCTCCAATCTCTTTTGTTTACTGGTCTATTAAATTATTTTCTTTTTCCTTATTCTTTTTCAGAAAATTATCAAGGTCAGCAGTTATTTAAAACTGTTTATACATATATAATTACATAATTAAACTATTTTCAATGTATTTACTCATATAGATATATGTTTATTTTATTTTTGAATAAGAAATACATATATATGAGAGAAAAACCCAAAATATACAAAAGATGTAGAGTTAAAAGTACATTTGTCATTTTTACTCTACACATCTGTCCTATTCTCCTGCTTAGGACCACCTCTATGATTTGTGGGGCCCTAGGGGAACATTTTTTATTACATATGTTTTTTAAACGTTTCAAAATTCATAGATCTATGTCAGGTAATAGTGATTTATTGATGAAAATTTAGAATAATGAGTAAAAAAAGAACGTAGGTATTTGACTGTTGTTCAATCAATGCATATGAAGATTCTTTCTAGGTACCATCTGTTCCTATTCAGGTCCAGGAACTATCTCTTGGTGTTCTCTATTGACAAATGGTCATTCTTGGCTAATTTAATAAATCCCACCTAGAGAATAATGTAGCAATACTATTACCCACAATGCATGGCTCTTTGGAACCAGTTTCTATATAAAACTTCTTCCATCTGCAGTTCCCTCATCATTTATTTAACTCTGGTTACATCATTACTCAGGACTCTGCATTATGCATCATGCCACCTGTGAATACTGGCTTCCATTTACTCTCTCAAAGGTGGTTACTGTGCTCCCTAGATGATGACCACAGATGCAAGTCTTACCCAGAGTATTCAGTAAAATGTGAAGGAATATTTATTCATTGTGAGCTAGAATAAATTTACCATTCAGAAGTTTGGAACCTAAATGTAAAACAACATATTTTCTTACCAAGATTTTACCTTTTGGGGAGGCTGTGGGTGAGCACTTTCCTGTTGACTCTACCCCATCTCCAGCAGGGCACAATGGGAGGATGGTCGAGGGGCCCATGAATGGCGCAGGTAGAATGACCTCTTCAAACACAAAGAGTGTTGGTCCCTCCTCAGATACAGCTTGAGACCAACCCGGGAGAGAGACATATCACCATATCAATTGTATGCCGGAGTGCAGGAGAGGCCAGGAACTGGAAGAGCCTCTTAGCTTTCCAGAGCAATAATCTGAAAAGCCTCAGAGCCTATAGGTGGACATCCTAAAGGTGGAGCTTGTGGGAGAGGGGGTGACTGCCTTAGGTGCTACTGGGAGAGATACAGGAGGTAACGGACACCTGCCACCTCATACGAAGCTACCCCTGCTTCCTGGAAAGCTGAAAGCTGGGTGTAGCTCCTGGAAGTAATTCATAAGTGAAACTGTGCAGAGGCCCCCTCAGTGCTCAAGTCTGAGAGTCAGCAGGTGTGGATAGCCCATAATCCAGAACTTCTGTTGTATCCCACCAGAACTAGCATATCATCATCATCTTGGTCTCCCAGTCTCATGTGATCTGAGGAAAGAAATGCCTCATGGACTTCAGAGCAATTCTGCTTGCCAGCGCACCCTTGGGGATCTGGGGCCAGCAGTTTCAGTCTCTTCTTTTGTCACCATAGCAGCTGGTCCTGAGCACTAGAGCGGGGCTGAGACAGGGCCGGATTTCTCAGGTCTAGGACAGTAATGCCCCTGTCCAATGTTCAGGGCCCTTTCAGAGGTATATGACAGTATATATTAATGTATTTATATAGCTATTCTATAAGTGCAGACTGTATTGTGCTTGCCTTTTTTTCACTTAATCATATGTCTTTGATATGCTTTCCATATAAAAGTGGAAGAAAAAAAATCCTATAATTTATTTAGTGTTTCATTATTTAATAATACAATTATGTTGATGTTAAATACAATCGTTTATCATTACAAAGAGTGCCATATTGAATGTCTTTTAATATACAATATTTTGTGCAAGTTTACAATAGCTATATGATAAACTACTGTGAAGTAATATACTGCTACAAAATTATGCTCATTTTAAATTTGATAGATAATGCCTAAATAACTTTTGTGAGAGTCCAAACAATTTATATTCTCACTTTAAAAAAACTGGAGAATATCTGCTTTTATACACTATCACATTATATACATTACCAATCTTGATCTTCATTCTGACAAATGAAAAAAGTCTTGTAAATTTAATTTAAATTTATCTAATTATGTTATGTTCTGTATCTTCCTATCTGTTTAAGATCTATTTAAATGTACTTTTCTCTGAGCTGTAGGTTTATATTCTTTCCATATTTTTAAGTGGGTTGTTCTTTTTATAATATCACAGCCATTTATCATTATCTCTGGTAAGTTTTATAAACTTCTCCCCACCCCTCTGTGTTTTCACTTTTATTTCAGCTTTATTTATAGGCAATAATTTTTGACTTGGAGGAATTTATTGGGTTTTATGATTCTTTGTACGGTTTCTGGGCAGAGGGGCAGAAAGAATTATACATATACCACTCACACAAAACATACACACGTGTATTTATATAAGCTCATAGCTTCATGTTTTCTCTTATACTTTTAAGACTTCTAATTTTTCAAGTTTAAATGTTTGATTTTACTGGACTTTTGATATAAAGCAGAGATATTTTTCCTCTGGTATGCAATGCCATATTTATTAAATATATTAGGCTTTAAAAACCTCCACTTTTTAAAAATCCAGATTAGAAATAGATTTTAAATTTTACATTTTAATATATTGTTAGTTCTTCATGAATATATTTTGAGATACTCATATAAAATATTCTAATAACTGCCTTCATAATTAGGAATTAAGGCAGCTTAGAAAGAAAAAATAATAAAACATTCACTTTAATTCTAACTAAACAAAATGAATATTTTAAATGGAGTAACTAAGAATAAATGAATATATGATGGGTTCACATGGTTTTAAAAGTCTCTGCTTCAGGAAATTTTAATCATAGAGTATAAAAGGCAATACTATAATGCTTGCTTTTGAAAAGTAGAGATTCAAGGGTGGTGACAATAAAATGCACACTTGGGTTTGAATCAGAAGTTTTGTTGCTACTAAATATGTGAACTTGGGCCTGTATTTCAACCTCTTTGAAGCTCACTTTGCTCATTCATAAAATAGAGATTTATAAAAAATAGTTTAGTATGCAAATGTTTTAACCAGTTTTGTCCATCATGCTGTATCTCAGGAGATATTCTATTAATCTGAGAGATTTCAAGATAAGCAGTATGCAACATGTGAGAATAAAATGCTAAGTAGGGGTAAAAAAATGGGCCCCCAGAAAGGATATTATCTTCCAAAAGAATTCATTTAAAGTCGTGATCTTGAACATATAGCTAACTCGTTTCTCTTTAAATGGTTTTATTTTTCCTTTGGCTACCTTTTTCCTATCCATAAAAGACTGTTCTTCTGAGCAAATGCTTCAGTCATTTTTTTCCCTTGTTAACCTCCCAGTGATGGGTTAGTGAACTATCATGTACCAAAGCTCAGTTTTTTTTACAGAAATATAACTGAGAACCAGAACCTAATTACACTATTTTAACCATTTACTGTCTTAAATATTCACTGTAAATTAGCAAGTATTTATGATGTTCTTCCAGGCAGACACTAATCGTCACTAGGATATAGTAGGTGGCTGAGAATATAAAGGATAAATGGTTTCCTGTACTCGTGCTTTTAGTGAATAACACAAAGTTCAGTTAATTACAAGGCAGTGTAAGTGTAATGATAGGGAAGGCAGAGTGTTGCAGTAGTTCATGGAAATTCCTGGAAGATTAGACAGGCACTGGGCAGGAAAGCCCTCTCTATTCTCAGAATAAAAAACTACTCAGAATTACCCAATAAAAATAATAGAAAAGTTTGTGGAAGAGAGGAGAAAAAGCATGTAGAGGAAACAATATAAGAACTGAGGAGGAGCTTCAAGATGGCGGAAGAGTAAGACGTGGAGATCACCTTCCTCCCCACAAATACATCAGAAATACATATGCATGTGGAATAACTCCTACAGAGCACCTACTGAACACTGGCAGAAGACCTCAGACCTCCCAAAAGGCAAGAAACTCCCCACGCACCTGGGTAGGGCAAAAGAAAAAGAATAAACAGAGACAAAAGAACAGGGACGGGACCTGAATCAGCGGGAGGGAGCTGTGAAGGAGGAAAGGTTCCCACACACTAGAAGAAGCCCCTTCACGGGCGGAGACGGTAGGTGGCAGAGGGGGAAAGCTTTGGGGTCACGGAGGAGAGCGCAGCAACAGGGTTGCAGAGGTCAAAGCGGAGAGATTCCCGCACAGAGAATCGGTGCCCACTGGCACTCACCAGCCCGAGAGGCTTGTCTGCTCACCCGCCGGGACAGGCGGGGGCTGGGAGCTGAGGTTCCGGCTTTGGTCGGATCGCAGGGAGAGGACTGGGGTTGGCTGCATGAACACAGGCTGAACGGGGCTAGTGCGCCACGGCTGGCTGGGAGGGAGTCTGGGAAAAAGTCTGGACCTGCCGAAGAGGCAAGAGACTTTTTCTTCCCTCTTTGTTTCCTGGTGCGCGAGGAGAGGGGATTAAGAGCGCCGTTTAAAGGAGCTCCAGAGACGGGTGTAAGCTGCGGCTATCAGTGCGGACCCCAGAGACGGGCATGAGACACTAAGGCTGCTGCTGCAGCCACCAATAAGCCTGTGTGTGAGCACAGATCACTATCCAGGCACCCCCCTCCCGGGAGCCTGTGCAGCCCGCCACTGCCAGGGTCCCGTGATCCAGGGACAACTTCCCAGGAGAATACACAGCGCGCCTCAGGCTGGTGCAACGTCACGCTGGGCTCTGCCGCCGCAGGCTCACCCTGCATCCGTACCCCTCCCTCCCCTCGGCCTGAGTGAGCCAGAGCCCCCGAATCAGCTGCTCCTTTAACCCTGTCCTGTCTGAGCAAAGAATAGTCACCCTCAGGAAACCTACATGCAGAGACGGGGCCAAATCCAAAGCTGAACCCCACGAGCTAAGCGAACAAAGAAGAGAAAGGGAAATCTCTCCCAGCAGCCTCAGGAGAAGTGTATTAAATCTCCACAATCAACTTGATGTACCCTGCGTCTGTGGAATACCTGAATAGACAATGAATCATCCCAAATTGAGGAGGTGGACTTCAGGAGCAATGATATATATATATATTTTTTCCCTTTTTCTCTTTTTGTGAGTGTGTATGTGTATGCTTCTGTGTGTGATTTTGTCTGTATAGCTTTGCTTTTACCATTTGTCTTTTAGGGTTCTGTCTGTCGGGTTTTTATTTTTTTTACTAGAGATTTTAGTGCTTGAAATCATTGGCGGAATTATTTTTTAGTTTCGTGGCTCTCTTCTTTCTTTATTTCTTTTTAAAATTTCTTTTATTTTAAAAAATTTTTAATAATTATTTTTATTTTTTATTTTAATAACTTTATTTTATTTTATCTTCTTCTTTCTTTCTCTCATTTTTTTTCTCTCTTTTATTCTGAGCGGTGTGGATGACAGGCTCTTAGTGCTCCAGCCAGGCATCAGGGCTGTGCCTCAGAGATGGGAGACCCAAGTTCAGGACAGTGGTCCACAAGAGACCTCCCAGCTCCACATAATATCAAATGGGGAAAATCTCCCAGAGATCTACATCTCAATGCCAATACCCAGCTCCACTCAACGACCAGCAAACTACAGTGCTGGACACCCTATGCCAAACAACTAGCAAGACAGGAACACAACTGCACCCATTAGCAGAGAGGCTGCCTAAAATCATAATAAGGCCACAGACACCCCAAAACACACCACCAGACGTGGACCTGCCCACCAGAAAGACAATATCCAGCCTCATCCACCAGACCACAGGCACTAGTCCCCTCCACCAGGAAGCCTACACAGCCCACTGAACCAACCTTAGCCACTGGGGGCAGACACAAAAAACAACAGGAACTATGAACCTGCAGCCTGTGAAAAGGAGACCCCAAACACAATAAGTTAAGCAAAATGTGAAGACAGAGAAACACAGCAGATGAAGGAACAAGGTAAAAACCCATGAGACCTAACAAATGAAGTGGAAATAGGCAGTCTACCTGAAAAAGAATTCAGAGTAATGAGAGGAAAGATGATCCAAAATCTTGGAAATAGAATGGAGAAAATACAAGAAAAGTTTAACAAGGACCTAGAAGAACTAAAGAGCAAACAAACAGTGATAAACAACACAATAAATGAAATTAAAAATTCTCTAGAAGGGATCAATAGCAGAATAACTGAGGCAGAAGAACGGATAAGTAACCTGGAAGATAAAATAGTGGAAATAACTATTGCAGAACAAAATAAAGAAAAAAGAATGAAAAGAATTGAAGACAGTCTCAGTGACTTCTGGGACAACATTAAACTCACCAACATTTGAATTATAGGGGTCCCAGAAGAAGAAGAGAAAATGAAAGAGCCTGAGAAAATATTTGAAGAGATTATAGTTAAAAACTTCCCTAATACGGGAAAGTAAATAGTTAATCAAGTACAGGAAGCACAGAGAGTCCCATACAAGATAAATCCAAGGACAACACGCCAAGACACATATTAATCAAAGTATCAAAAATTAAATACAAAGAAAAAATATTAAAAGCAACAAAGGCAAAACAACAAATGACACACAAGGGAATCCCCATAAGGTTAACAGCTGATCTTTCAGCTGAAACTGCAAGCCAGAAGGGAGTGGCAGGACATATTTAAAGTGATGAAGGGCAAAAACCTACAACAAAGATTACTCTACCGAGCAAGGATCTCACTCAGATTTGATGGAGAAATTAAAACCTTTACAGACAAGCAAAAGCTAAGAGAATTCAGCACCACCAAACCAGCTTTACAACAAATGCTAAAGGAACTTCTCAAGGCAGGAAACACAAGAGAAGGAAAAGACCTACAATAACAAACCCAAAACAATTAAGAAAATGGTAATAGGAACATACATATCGATAATAACCTTAAATGGAAATGGATTAAATGCTCCAAACAAAAGACATAGACTGGCTGAATGGATACAAACACAAGACCCATATATATGCTGTCTACAAGAGACCCACTTCAGACCTTGGGACACATACAGACTGAAAGTGAGGGGATGGAAAAAGATATTCCATGCAAATGGAAATGAAAAGAAAGCTGGAGTAGCAATTCTCATATCAG
>NC_041214.2:58151692-58152475 GCF_002837175.3 Physeter macrocephalus
CATTCGAATTATAGGGGTCCCAGAAGAAGAAGAGAGAAAGAAAAGGACTGAGAAAATATTTGAAGAGATTATAGTTAAAAACTTCCCTAATACGGGAAAGTAAATAGTTAATCAAGTACAGGAAGCACAGAGAGTCCCATACAAGATAAATCCAAGGACAACACGCCAAGACACATATTAATCAAAGTATCAAAAATTAAATACAAAGAAAAAATATTAAAAGCAACAAAGGCAAAACAACAAATGACACACAAGGGAATCCCCATAAGGTTAACAGCTGATCTTTCAGCTGAAACTGCAAGCCAGAAGGGAGTGGCAGGACATATTTAAAGTGATGAAGGGCAAAAACCTACAACAAAGATTACTCTACCGAGCAAGGATCTCACTCAGATTTGATGGAGAAATTAAAACCTTTACAGACAAGCAAAAGCTAAGAGAATTCAGCACCACCAAACCAGCTTTACAACAAATGCTAAAGGAACTTCTCAAGGCAGGAAACACAAGAGAAGGAAAAGACCTACAATAACAAACCCAAAACAATTAAGAAAATGGTAATAGGAACATACATATCGATAATAACCTTAAATGGAAATGGATTAAATGCTCCAAACAAAAGACATAGACTGGCTGAATGGATACAAACACAAGACCCATATATATGCTGTCTACAAGAGACCCACTTCAGACCTTGGGACACATACAGACTGAAAGTGAGGGGATGGAAAAAGATATTCCATGCAAATGGAAATGAAAAGAAAGCTGGAGTAGCAATTCTCATATCAG
>NC_041214.2:58152866-58153936 GCF_002837175.3 Physeter macrocephalus
GAAACAAATGACAATGGAAACCACAACACCCCAAACCTATGGGATGCAGCAAAAGCAGTTCTAAGAGGGAGGTTTATAGCAATACAATCCTACCTTAGGAAACAAGAAACATCCCAAGTAAACAACCTAACCTTACACCTAAATCAATTAGAGAAAAAATAACAAAAAGACCCCAAAGTTAGCAGAAGGAAAGAAATCATAAAGATCAGATCAGAATTAAATGAAAAAGAAATGAAGGAAACAATAGCAAAGTTCAATAAAACTAAAAGTTGGTTCTTTGAGAAGATAAACAAAATTGATAAATCATTAGCCAGACCCATCAAGAAAAAAAGGGAGAAGACTCAAATCAATAGAATTAGAAATGAAAAAGGAGAAGTTACAAATGACACTGCAGAATACAAAGGATCATGAGGGATTACTACAAGCAGCTCTATGCCGATAAAATGGACAACCTGGAAGAAATGGACAAATTCTTAGAAATGCACATCCTTCTGAGACTGAACCAGGAAGAAATAGAAAATATGAACAGACCAATCACAAGCACTGAAATTCAAACTGTGATTAAAGATCTTCCAACAAACACACCCAAGGACCAGATGGCTTCACAGGCGAATTCTGTCAAACATTTAGAGAAGAGCTAACACGTATCCTTCTTAAACTCCTCCAAAATATAGCAGAAGGAGGAACACTCTCAATCTCATTCTAGGTGGCCACCATCACCCTGCTACCAAAACCGGACAAAGATGTCACAAAGAAAGAAAACTACAGGCCAATATCACTGATGAATATAGATGCAAAAATCCTCAACAAAATACTAGCAAACAGAATCCAACAGAAATTCAACACCCATTTGTGATAAAAACCCTCCAGAAAGTAGGCACAGAGGGAACTTACCTCAGTGTAATAAAGGCCATATATGACAAACCCACAGCCAACATCGTTCTCAATGGTGAACAACTGAAACCATTTCCACCAAGATCAGGAAAAAGATAAGGTTGCCCACTCTCACCACTATTATTCAACGTATTTTTGGAAGTTTTAGCCACAGCAATCAGAGAAGAAAAAGAAAT
>NC_041214.2:58154738-58155538 GCF_002837175.3 Physeter macrocephalus
GTAATCAAGACAGTATGGTACTGGCACAAAAACAGAAATATAGATCAATGGAACAGGATAGAAAGCCCAGAGATAAACCCATACACATATGGTCACCTTATCTTTGATAAAGGAGGCAAGAATATACAGTGGAGAAAAGACAGCCTCTTTAATAAGTGGTGCTGGGAAAACTGGAGAGCTACATGTAAAAGAATGAAGTTGGAACATTCCATAATACCATACCCAAAAATAAACTCAAAATGGATTAAAGACCTAAATGTAAGGCCAGACACTATCAAACTCTTAGAGGAAAACATAGGCAGAACACTCTATGACATAAATCACAGCACGATCCCTTTGACCCACCTCCTAGAGAAATGGAAATAAAAACAAAAATAAACAAATGGGACCTAATGAAACTTAAAAGCTTTTGCACAGCAAAGGAAACCTTAAACAAGAAGAAAAGCCAACCCTCAGAATGGGAGAAAATATTTGCAAATGAAGCAACTGACAATGGATTAATCTCCAAAATTTACAAGCAGCTTCTGTAGCTTAATATCAAAAAAACAAACAACCCAGTCCAAAACTGGGCAGAAGGCCTAAATAGACATTTCTCCAAAGAAGATATACAGATTGCCAACAAACACATGAAAGAATGCTCAAAATCATTAATCTTTAGAGAAATGCAAATCAAAACTACAATGAGATATCATATCACATGGTCAGAATGGCCATCATCAAAAAATCTACAAACAATAAATGCTAGAGAGGGTGTGGAGAAAAGGGAACACTCTTGCACTGTTGGTGGGAATGTAAATTGA
>NC_041214.2:58155599-58195791 GCF_002837175.3 Physeter macrocephalus
TTACAATAGCCAGGACATGGAAACAACCTAAGTGTCCATCAACAGATGAATGGATAAAGAAGATGTGGCACATATATACAATGGAATATTACTCAGCCATAAAAAGAAATGAAATTGAGTTATTTTTAGTGAGGTGGATGGACCTAGAGTCTGTCATACAGAGTGAAGTATGTCAGAAAGAGAAAAACAAATACCATATGCCAACACACATATACGGAATCTGAAAAATATATATATATGGTCATGAAGAACCTAGGGGCAAGGTGGGAATAAAGATGCAGACCTACTGGAGAATGGACCTGAGGATATGGGGAAGGGGAGGGGTAGGCTGTGATAATGTGAGAGTGTGGCATGGACATATATACACTACCAAATTTAAAATAGATAGCTAGTGGGAAGCAGCCGCATAGCACAGGGAGATCAGCTCAGTGCTTTGTGACCACCTAGAGTGGTGGGATAAGGAGGGTGGGAGGGAGGGAGACGCAAGAGGGAAGAGATATGGGGATATATGTATATGTATAACTGAGTCACTTTGTTATAAAGCAGAAACTAACACCCCATTGTAAAGCAATTATACTCCAACAAATATGTTTAAAAAAAATAAAAGAGAATGAAAAAAGAAGGAACTCATATGTCCAACAGGAAGCATCATTAAATTTTTTATTTCCATGAAAAAAAAAACTGAAAAAAATTGGGAATATCTTAAAATCACCCTAAGAAATTAAGACTGAAGAAACATTAATTTTTATTTAGAAGCATAATTTCAGTTTGTTTGGAAAATGAGTATATGTACAGAAGGCCTGGTGGGTAGGAAGATAATTTTTGAGACTATTTTAATACAGTAAAGCAAAGATGATGACCTATTGAAGTTAGGTGGTGGCAGAAGGGATAAAGAAGAGGAAACATCTGTTTAAGCTCTCTCAGAATTACGTTACATAGGAACTGGCTGTGGGGGGGATGTGAGGAAAAGACAGAGAAACTTTTTCAGGTTTCTGGCTTGATCTCTAGGCTACACGGTTGTACAATTCATTGAGATAAGAAATATAAGAGTAGAGAATCATTTGAGAGAGGTGCTAATGACTACAGCTTTGGATGTTTAAGAAAACAGTTAAAATCATCTCAGGATAGCAGTTTGGGAATCAGCAGTATACAGATGGTAATTTTGGCTACTGAAATACAGGAAATTATCCAGATAGAAGGTATAAGAAAATTTATGAAAACTCATTTTATGAAAAATCAAGGAAAAAGTCCACAATTAAGAATGGAAAATGGAGACTAAAAATATTGGAGCATATTGTTATAAACATCAATTGGAAAACGTGTCCCAAAGACGTGTGTGAAGTCAAGAGGCCCATTACTGTTGAGACATCGAGAACAGTGAAGGTTGAAAAATGATCTTGGATTTAGCATTAGTGAGATCAGCTTCAGTGGTGTGGTAGAATAGCAGTCTGATTACCAGCATGGTAAGGAATGCAGGTGAGTTCTATCAACAATTAAGAACATGATAAATGCAGGTGAGTTTGGTCAGATTTGGTGCTGAAGGGGAGAAAAGGTAGGAGGAATTGGTAGAGTAGATCAGGGGTTGAAATAGAGTTTTTTTTGTTTTATGCCTTTGTTTACTTTCTTGTTTTTAAAGATGAAAAAGATGTAGGCATCTTGAAATGCTAGCGAGCAGAAACAAGAAGAGAAGAGGGAGGGTTGAAGATAAAGAAGAAAGGATAATCTCTGGATGAAGTACCTAAGAAAGGTAGGATATGGGATCCAGAGTTCAAGTTGAGGGATGGGCTTTTGCAGGAAATAGGACTCTGTGTGTGTGTGTGTGTGTGTGTGTGTGTGTCAAAGGGTGAAGAAAGAAAGCCAATTGCTAAATAAGTCTAGTTGAGAGAAGTTAAGTCAGTTCAGATTTTATAGTTACTCTTGCCTTTGTGAATTGGGAGCTATTTATCGATTGAAAAGGAAGAGAGTCGTTACAAAGTCCACAGTTTCAGAAAAGGGTAATATTTTTGAAATGCTTTCTGTGGAAAATGTGATAAATTTCTAGTTATAAAAATAGATTGCTGCTCAACATCAACTTGGATCCAGGTATAGTTACTAGCTTTTTTTTTTTTTTTTTGTCGTACACGGGCCTCTCACTGTTGTGGTCTCTCCCGTTGCAGAGCACAGGCTCCAGACGCGCAGGCTCAGCGGCCATGGCTCACGGGCCCAGCCGCTCCGCGGCATGTGGGATCTTCCGGACCGGGGCACGAGCCCGTGTCCCCTGCATTGGCAGGCAGACTCTCAACCACTGCGCCACCAGGGAAGCCCCAATTACTAGCTATTAATTTACAGCCAGACCAATGTACAATTAGCTTAATCCAGGGTTGAGGTTTTCTACAAGGAAGTTCAGATGGGAAAAGAATGAAATAAAGAGGCTCCTGACTTAATAATGGTGAACAAAATGGACCTTGGAACTTCATCTAAATTAGAAAGGTAGTTGAGATAAGGTATTAATAGATAAGAAAAAAGTAATGGAATCATATAGAGGCCTTGAGAAGTCAAAGAATACATTTGGAAGGACTAAGGAAGCTAGAAATGTAGAAAGTTATAGTCAGAATGGAATGACTTGTTTTACTCATTTCCCCAAAATAAAGTTCTAATTAAAATATTTCATTTTCAAATTATAGTGCAAATTATATGCCCTCTCTACTATGAGTCAAAAAAGAAAATGTTTAGAATTGGCAGTCAACTTATTTAAATATGTGAATTTGTGCTTTTCAAAAGCAAGTGGAGAGTCTGTAGGTACTGCAGGTTGGTTGCTTTGCCTAAGGGTTTAAGAAAAAATGCAAACCCTGGGAGCCACTTCTGACAAGAGATCTCTCACAATCCCTAGTTATCCAGAAACCCAAATCTAATCATGTTGCTATCATTTAATACATTCAGTAGATCGCCATTTTTGTAAATAACAGTCCCAAAACCTTAGCATGTTATGTAAAGTACGTCCTGATTTGGCTTTTACCAACCTATTTTCTGTTCTATCTCTTACATGTTGGCATCGTTAAAGCCATACCTTATCAAGCCTTGCTTTTGTAACTTTGCAATTGCTCTTTCATTTACCTGAAAAAAAACTTTCTCTTCCATGTCCAAATAATACATTCCTAGACATTTTTTTTTTTTTTTTTTTTTTTTTGTGGTACGCGGGCCTCTCACTGTTGTGGCCTCTCCCTTTGCGGAGCACAGGCTCCGGACGCGCAGGCTCAGTGGCCATGGCTCACGGGCCCAGCCGCTCCACGGCATGTGGGATCTTCCGAGACCGGGGCACAAACCCACGTCCCCTGCATCGGCAGGCGGGTTCTCAACCACTGCGCCACCAGGGAAGCCCATTCTTAGACATTTTAAAGTTCAATTTAAATATCTCTCCTAAAAAGGCTTCATAATCCTTCCTTAACTTTGCCTCCCCAAATCTCATTAAACAGAGAGACTCTATCTTTTATACACTGACTGAATCACATTCATACAAGTAGTGCATTTGGAGATGCATTATTATTTTTATATTCCTCTCACCACTGTGAGACTGTAAGCTCCTTTTTAAACTATGTTAAAAGACAAACTGAGACATTAAAATTTTTTAGGAGTTTATTTGAGCAAAAATTGATTAGAATTGGGCAGCATCCAATGTAGCAGATAGAAAGGAGTTCTGAGGAGCTGTACAAAATGAAAGGCTTTTATAGGCAGAGGGAGCAGGAAAAAGGATGTTAAACTAGGCCAATAAGTGGGTTGGTTATGTTCCTGGTGAATTTAAGGTTCTTGTTTGGTCGCGAAAGAATTCGGAGACTAAGTGATAGGTAAGAAGTGCATTTATTTAGAGAGAAACACACTCCACAGACAGAGTGTAGGCCATCTAGGAAGGCAAGAGGCTTTGAAATATGGTGTGTTTAGTTTTTATGGGCTGGGTAATTTCATAGGCTAATGAGTGGGAGGATTATTCCAGTTATTTGAGGGGAGGGGCAGGGATTTCCAGGAATTGGGCCACCACCCACTTTTTGGCCTTTTATGGTTAGCCTCAGAAGTGTCATGGTGCTGGTGGGTGTGTCATTTAGCATATGCTAATGTGTTACAATGAGCATATACTGAGGCTCAAAGTCCACTGGAAGGCGAATCTTCTACCATCTTGGGCCTAGTTGGTTCTCACTAGTTTTTGTCATGTACAATGGCTATGTCATTCTTTTAAAAGTTGTGCCCTGCCCCCTTCCCTCCTGTTTCAGTTATTGCAAGGTTACTTTCCTTTAGAGGATGGCAGGGGTTGTCAGGCAGATTACCTAACTAGTGATGATCAGGCAATTCCTGATTGACTGGTTTAAGATTTCATTTCCAAGAGAGACAAAACTGTAATTAAATTAAGTCTTGGTTGGTGATGTGAGGCTTAGCATAAGCTGCTCCCTTTGGGGCCTGTTGCCTTGGTTTTTTAAAGTTTGCATATGGTTGGTATTTAACAAATGACATTTTATTAAAACTTAAAAGTGGCTCTGTTTTGCCTGTTGGAAGGACAAATAAAAATTTTTAAATAAAAGGCTTAATTCTCCCTGTTGAAAATAAGGAAAAAGACTTTTCTCCTTCCCATTTTCTTAGAGTGTTTACTGCAGAAAACTTCAAAGTACTTTCTCCTCTCTTTGAAATGTGTATAAATCTTTTTATCAGCTTTATGACCCAGGGATCCCTTTCTGGAGGACTCAGAAACTCTCTCTTTAATATGTAAACATCAAGGAAGGTAACATCCATTTCTCCCAGTTTCTGTGGAAGTATGGGAACCTAACTTCAGTGGGCA
Source organism: Physeter macrocephalus (assembly GCF_002837175.3). Lineage (NCBI taxonomy): Eukaryota > Metazoa > Chordata > Mammalia > Artiodactyla > Physeteridae > Physeter > Physeter macrocephalus. The sequence continues at coordinate 58,160,401 of NC_041214.2, forward strand.
TCTTGCTCCGAGTTACAAACCTAGCTCTAGTCCTAAAGGTAGAGAAGTTTGTTTTCCTCTGGTTAAAGCCAGTTAGCTGACACAGATGGTCACTCAAATTACCAGGCGAATCTAGTATGAACTATGTGTGACAAATGGTGCTGCCAAGTTCTCTTACTTGAAGACTACTTATTGTTTGTCTTGAGAACATGTATGTAATGGGTTGTGTATGCTTGGCTGCATAAAATAGTTGAGAATTATTTCCATTTGGGCAGTCTCTTAGTGTATTGCCAGGATGGGCATCATATTCTCGTTTAATGCTTATTCAGTAATGCTTTCTCTCTTTATGACCTTTGTGAAGAGGTTTTCTGGGTTGAGAGACTCTTAGGGTATGGGGTGAGCAGAACTTTCCTGTGCCCTCATGACAAGATTAGGGTCCTAAGATTTTGTTTTTAATTATAGTTCACCAACACTCTCAAGGTGAATGATTCATGTTCATTGTAAAAAAAAAAAACAACACAAAAATTAAAAATAACTTTAAAACCCATAACCCAGATTTAACTAGTACTAGGATTTTGGTTATATATTTAATTTTTATATTAATGGGTTATTTGTATATATATGTATTTTATAAAATATAGTTTATGTGTACATAATAAATTACCTGTATGAAGTATATATGAACTTTACCCATATACATTGTATGTAAATTATTCATTTCTTCCTCTACTCTAGTTTTGCCATCAATCCTATTCGTATACTTTTTATATCTCAAGAATTATTTAAATTGTGTCATCTTCTTTTAGTACCTTCTCATGTTTCATAGTTTTTGGCAGAAACTAACCTCGTTAATTTTAGCAATACCTATACTTTATTAATTTCAAGGTGATTTCAAGTTTTATTCATGTATTTCCTTTTTCTTTAATTAAAAGTTTCTCCCTAATATGAAAGAAAAAGGTCACATATAGAGGGTAGGTCATTTAAATTTTAGTAATTTTTGTCTTAACTACAGTAAAGGCATCAAAATATAGATATATACAATATAGATATGAAATAACTAAGATTTTTACTTCTTGTGTCAGTTGAGTTGAATTTATTGGCATAAAGTTGCTTAAATATTCCTTAATATTCCTACATCTTTTAATATATCTGGGGTTTGTGGCAATATCCTTTCATTAATTTCTATAATTGGAAAATTTTTTCTTGCTTGCTTGATCAGTCTCTTTAGTAATTTTTACTTAAATTCTGCTAAATTGCTAATTTTTCAGTGATTTTATTAATCTTTTCAAAGAACTGACTTAGGCTATTTAATTTCCTAATTTTCTCTGTTAATGGTTCTCTATTTCACTGAGTTCAGCTCTTATCTTTATTTTTTCTACCTTTTTTGTTTCTAATTTTCCCTTTTTTCTATTTTCTTATAGTGGAAACAAATGACTTATGTTAAACTTTTGTACTTTTCTGATGAAATCTGTAAACTTCTATCATATTAGTGCTTTAGTTGGGCTCCACAGATTTGCACTTTTATTTTCATTCTTGTTCGGTTTGAAATATTTTCTAATTTCCCTTGTAATTTTTTACTCAAATAATGGGTTAATTGGTATGTTATTTTAATTTTCAAATATTTGAAGAATTTCTATATCTTTCCCTATTGATGCTAATTTAATTCAATTTTAGCCAGGGAACATATTCTGTAAGATATCAGTAATTTCATAGTTCTTGAGGCTTATAGATGATCATCAAGCATATAGCCTAACTTGGTGAATATTTTATGTATACTTGTAAGAAATTACCATTTCATCTTCCTGGTTCTGTCTTTGTTAGAGCAGGCCAGCTTATTTGGTTTATCTATTAGTGTGAGCTTGTGGCAATTATTCTATAGGGTGGTATTTACACCAAAGTATTGTCTTTTCTTGAATCTCACCAAGGGACTCACTGAAGTTTCACTACTCTTGCTGGGTCATAAATCTAACGTCCACCACACTACACAACCTTTACTATCCCCATTCATCTTTCAGCCCTGTAGCAAGTGATCTTTGTAATACCTCTTAGAGTTGAGCTTTGAGCATGAGTAGCTCAGACCTTGGTCAAGCATTTATGGTGAATTCTGACACAGACTACCTTTTCCCATGCGATTCTTTCTTTTCAAAAACATATCTTGAAAATTCCTTCTACATTAGCAGCTTGCAACTTCAATATTTGTTTTTTCTGCTCAGTGACACTGCAGCCCTTGCTTGGATTTCATCTTCATTCAGAAAAGTGTCCCAAGGCAGAAACCTAAGGGGATCATGACATTTTCCTTATGCATTTTCCTTCTTTCAAAGATCACAGTCATGAGCTGCCTATGGGTCAGTGCCTGAAAACTGTTGCCTAATATATTGTGTCCAGTTTTATAAATAATTGTTTTTGATGGAAGGGTAAGACTGGTACCAGTTACTCTTTCATAGCTGGAAGTAAAAATCCAACCACACTTCTGGAGTATAGTTGAGAAACCACTGAATGAGTGTTTTCTGTCTCTTATCATCATAGGCTTGAACTTATATAACAATAAAGCTATTTGTAACCCTTTAACAGGGAGGGAAATAGATATGATGTGGACAGTTATGTAATCTTTATGGGTACTATTTCCCTCAACTGTAGAGATAATAATACCAATTTTCAGAGTTGTTACCAGATTTAAGTAAAACAAAATATGTAAGGTATCTGTCACATTGAAAGTATATAGATTTTAATATTTCCTCTCTAATTAAAAGAATGTATATATATATGTGTATATATATATATATATATATATATATATATACTTTTTTTTTGGTTTCACATCCATTTCAAAGTCCACCTTGTTCCACTCAGTATCAAAGTTCCTCTGCAAATTGCTTTCTCAGCCAAACACTGAGAAATAGTGTATAATTCCTTAGGGTAATATTAATACCATAAAAAGTGTAATCTATATCTTTAACCTTTTTCAAAACTTTGAAGAGTCCATATCTTTGTTTTTGTCGACTTCCTTTCCTTTATTCTCCTTCCTTATAATCCTTTCAAACAAATGCTTTTACTCTTCTTTTCATTTGATAATCCTATAAGCATATTATCTCTAGAGATGATTAGTGTCCTCTGGAGTGACTTTGGACATTTGTTCACTCTCATTTACAAAGAGGGAACTGATGAGAGAGGTAAGCAAGGGTTTGCTCATCTTGTATTTTATTTAGGTATATATTACAAATAATAACACTGTATGTATGCCTGGCAGTTCAGTTGTCAGAGGAAAACAGGGCCATGTATCGCTTTATAGAAGAAACTGTAACACATTATCATTGGGAAGAATTCCATAGCTTTTCAGGGAAAATTTTTACCAATTCAATAAAAAACCCAGGAAGAATTTTTTTTTTTAAATAAAAAGCCACATAATTTTGTTGCCAATATTTTGGCCTCAAATTGGTCACAACCAATGCTCATTGTTGGGCTACCTCATAAGAAACATAGGGGGTTTTGACCCACATTTGTTGAGCATCCTGCATGAACCATGTTCATTCTTTAGTCTGTTAGTCAGAAGTAGTCCTAGCCTAGAACCTCCTGCTGCATTTTAATTTTGAAGACTGTTTTTTGGTTTGGATTTGTTTTTTTGAGAGGCACAGCCTGAGGGAAAATTTTAATATCATAGAAAAATAGTTGCAAATTTATTTTCCTTTATATTTTTTGGCAACTAGATTTACTCAAAATGTATTAAATGAAGTTAAACTTTTTATCACTATGGTAAATGGGAAAGAAGAACCATCTGACAGCAAGAAGTGGTTTAAAATAAATACATTGAAACTGCCATAATATTGTTAACTTCCAGCCAAGTACAATGTTTGGCAAAGGCTCTGAGACTAAGGCCTACTTCTCTTTTATAAAAAGGGAGATTAGCAAAAGTCAGGGGTTGTTAAATATATCTTCATGCCAAAATGAGACATTCCTCATGATGCAATCAGAAGGATTGAAACCAAATTGAAAAGGGGATCATTTTCTACCCTATCTAATCCAATGTAATTTAAATACCTAAAATCACCTCTATATCAATATTAGCACTTGTCCCACATATTTGGAAAGGTTACCCTAGGGAAAAACCTTCTTAATCTTAGAATACAGATTCCATAGCTACCTGCATCTCCCCTGCACCTTTAGTAATAACTGTACACAAGGCATTATTCACCTAAATATAGAGAACCCAACGAAAAATATCAGCATCCTTTGGCATATTTCCTAATTAAGAAAATTTATCAGTTGTATTTTTTTCTAGCTATGGTTTCAAGCATGGTAAACAAATATATTAACTTTAAGAGTCCTGAAAAAGCGATCAGGTTTTATCAGAATGAAAGGTCAGTCAGTGCAAACTGCAACATTGTCCAGAAATTAGCAAACCTGAGGAGGAGAGCAAGTGTTTTAAGGATTCAAGTGTTTTGGGGTTTTTTTTTTTTTTTTTTTTTTTTTGCATTACGCGGGCCTCTCACTGTTGTGGCCTCTCCCTTTGCGGAGCACAGGCTCCAGACGCGCAGGCTCAGCGGCCATGGCTCACGGGCCCAGCCACCCCGCGGCATGTGGGATCTTCCCGGACCGGGGCACGAACCCGTGTCCCCTGCATCGGCAGGCGGACTCTCAACCACTGCACCACCAGGGAAGCCCAAGGATTCAAGTTTTTAAAAAGAAACTGGTCCTCAATTATATATTTCACACTTACTTTCTTTAACTGAACCCTTTAATGAATCTGTAGCTTCCTGAAGGCAATCATGATTGCCACAGAAGATTTATATTTTTCTGTAAAAGTCTCAGGCACACTCATATAGACACACAAAGAGACAGACACGCACACAAATAGTGCCCTGGGCAGAGTCCAAACTACATCAGAAGGAAAACAGGAGACTGAAAACAGAAAATAGACAATAAGTGTCAAGAAAAGATATTTCACAACATAAGAACTTCAAAAAAAATTAAAAACCTTCTGGAGTTACAATTCCAATAGAGTTCACAAAAACCTCTTTCTTTGCAGTATTGTTTATTACAGCACACTTTTCCCTTAGGTCCAAAGCAATATGCTGGGCCTCCAGCATACTCACAGAAACATCTCAATTTCTCAAATCAAGACTCACGCTCGGCTCCAATCTTGCTTATAGGCAGAAGCTCACAGTATAATTTGAAGGATATTTGGAAAAAGCCCCTCCCCCACATTAATTATTGATCATTTCCCATTGATATATTACTTAATGTATAGATTTTTGCAAATTCTTTCAACCTGGCTGGCCATTCTTTTCCATTTTCTGCCCTAGTAAACTCCTATTTCTCTTAAAAGCCAGTGCAAATCTCCTTTGTGAAAATTCCTAGGCCTAAATTTCTTTTGCCTATGCTCTCACATCCCTCTGTTGTAGGGTTTATTGTTTCCTTCTATAGTTTTTCTTTGATAGCCTCCCTCTCTAGTCCAGAGATACTATTTTGAATCAGCTCCTGAGAAGTTCAGATACCAGCTTGGTTTTGTAATTAGTATTGAGACTTTGGGGATTACTTTTTCCAATTTCTTTAAAATTTTATATTGTGTTTTTGAATTTTAATGGCCTGTTTTCTTAATTAAAATGAAAATAGTGTCCCTTGTATTTTTTCTGAAGATTAAATAAAATAACATATGGAAAATGTCTAGCACATATTTGAGACTCCATAAATGGTGGTGATTAGTGTTATTTTTTTGAACTTTGAGTTACTCTAGAAAAAGGGTCACTTTTGATCCTGAAGCTATAAAATTATTGTATATGACTTATTTTTGTATGCATTATGTTATGTAGTAACTAGTATTTAATTTTATTAAAAACTTCAAAGATACAAATAATTTCAAGGCACAGGGAAAGTTTGAGACCTCCAGCTCCACACCCTTGCATTGAACATGCTTTGGTTCAGGTAATATGTGAGGCTTCTAAGTGGGGTATGTAGTCACCTCATTTACACAGGAAGAACCATTTAAGTCATGAAACACCTCAACTTTATAATCGGATAGGTACATCCCTTATATAGTATTTTTCATATAACCCTGCTCAAGGCATTTCATACATAAGGACCATTTAGTTTGTTAAGCAGGAGGTCTAGCATTTGCACACTGATAGGCTTGGAAAGAGAACAAATGGATTGTAGAGCCACTGTTTGACCATTTACTTATTGTGTGTTTTATAAATTCTGTAAAGTTACTATTTATCCACCCTATCTCTCTTTAAATTACATATGTATATCCATTTGTGTGGATCCAGTTCAGTAGCTTTTAATCCAGTTCAATAGCTTACAGTATAACAATTATGCATCTTTAATTATTACAATCAGTTTCTGGAGTTGTCATTGTCTATATTAACAAATCTGGCTCCTTTCTCTCAAAGTCTTTCCTTTTTCACATTTGACCAAGAATATTTGAGGCTTATTCGGTGCAGAAGGTATCAGACCTGCTTCCAAATGCTAGACACGCAGAGAGAAGTGCGAAGTGTAATTCATCCACAGTATTAAACTTTGACCCCAGCCACTTGGTGTCAGTGGTGACAACTCCATCCTCAGTCGCATGGCAGCTTTCCTACTGCTGAGATGATGGCTGTCCCTCCTGTATTCATGCACAGCCTCTGGGCTACCCTGCACAGTGCCAAAGTCAGTTCTTCCCACACACTCCTCCGGCCCTTAAACAGAGAAAATACATACTTCTACTCAGGCAGAGCCATCCGTGTTGCCATAAAAATGCTAAGATTTTTAAGAATGCACGAGATCAAAATATTCAACTTTCAGTCTTTTTGACTTCCAAAATAAGTCTAATTGGAACCCTTTGCCTCCTTTTCTTTCCATTACCTCAGTTGTTACAAACTACTATTTGCTCACTTGCACAACCAAAAGGGACCACTCAAGTGACTGCAAACCTAGTAGCTGTGCTGAGCAAAGGGGACATTGTGTCCTTATCTTTCAGAGAGGGAATGTCATCCACACATAGATAAAGGTAAAATCAGCCTATATAATACTTTATTTCTACTCTTGAACACAATGCCTGGCATGTATTAGGTGCTGATGAAACTATAGAAATATCTCAATTTATTCTATGTAGCTTATTATATACTTTTTATAGAGAATGTGTTCAATTTTAGCTATATCCTTAACTCAAATTTATAAAACACATATTGTTTTTGCCAGAGACTGTCCTAAGTACTTTACATATATTCTCTCATTTTATCATTACATCAGTTATACACAGTGAATATTATTATTTCCATTTAACAGGAAACAGTCTTATAGGTTTACCTGAATTGCTCATAGCTCCTAATGGAGCTGGGATTTGAATCTATTTCTTTCTGAATCTAGAAGCAAATGTTTAAAGAGCATGATAATACTCTCTGCTCATTACAATGCAAATATTCCTGTAATGAATAATATAATAACTCTTGTTATCTTATTATGAAAGTGTTCCTCAGATGGCTTTCCTCTGTGATGTAACAAATTATACATTAGGAAGTATAATGCAGGCAAAGGAAGTATTTAAATGGTAGAACAAGAGAGGAAGGAGAAGGACTATGCCAAAATCAGCCAATATGACCTCCTTTATTATTCTGCTTTGCCCTAAGATATTAAGATTCAATCAGTTTAACATGCGCATTTTTAAAAAATAAGTACTTTTACAGTTTTATTGTTTAACTTACATCACACACACAAACACACAAATAGATGTGTCAAGCTGTACAAACTCAATATAGATGAATTAAAGTGGTATAGATTATTTGTTTTTATTCTTCCCTATAATCTGAATTGCATAAAATTAAAAAATCAAAATTTTTGATGGACTGGTCACTTTTTTTCATCCAAATTATTAACCCATAAGAAATCGTATGTAAAATGTTAAGGTAGAATTTCATAAATCTACTATATTTGATATTCTATCTATCTCCATTTATCAATCTGTATGTAACTTGTAAGCCCTCCACACTTCAGAGATCAGCAAAGATTATACATGTATTTAAACTCTTTAAAATAGAATTTGGAAAATTATTCAAGGTTGTGTTTATTGTTGTAAAATAGCAATGAGAGATAAGAGCATAAGGGTAAAGCCAAATGAGATGTCATGGAAGTGTTAGCTACCCTTTAATCATAAAGGTTGTAATCATATTGCAAGATATGAGGGTATCATGTCAACAGTTTGTACATCTTAAACTTACACAGTTATATGCTGATTATATCTAAATAAAGCTGAACAAATAAAAAATATAATTTAACATGAAAAATCACTCAGGCATAATTTTTCTTGGTAGACCAAATGGGTACTTAAACCATTTTAGAAGTGAATGCCACATTATTTCTATGTGTTGGCTATGTTCTCATATACATTGTTATGTAAATGTATTTAATACTTACAAGTAAAGATGCTTTGGTGAACATTAAATTTAAATTTCCAGTTAGTTTCTGATAATGTGGTGGGATGTGATTTTTATAATTTCAGTTGTCTAGGAACATTTTGAAAACAGAGATCCATGTTCATTTTTTAATTTCCAGTGCTTTCATGCCGCGGAGCGGCTGGGCCCGTGAGCCATGGCCGCTGGGCCTGCGCGTCCGGAGCCTGTGCTCCGCAACGGAAGAGGCCGCAGCAGAGGGAGGCCCACATACCACAAAAAAAAAAATAATAATAATAATTTCCAGTGCTTTGCAAAATACCTGATTTACAATAACCATAGGGAAAATAAATGAGCTTTGAGGTAATAAATATATATTAATATGCTCATTTCAAAATTATTTTTGACCAAATATGTCTTCATATTTCAGTTGCATCTAGACACTCACTTGAAAATTTTATTACTTGCTACCACATTCAATATGTTACATGTATATGGCATTCAATCTGTCTTTGTGATAGCCTGATTAATCTCATTTCAATCTCAGAATTGAATATTAGCAGTTAATATAAACTTAACATGTTACATACAGAGCCTGATTTTTCCCTGTTTCACATTTTTATCAATTTACTTGAAATATAGAAATTTTCATGTCATTTTTTAAGACCATCACCACTGATGATCACCATTTCCAGGCTTGAATACAGTTGAACAAGTAATCTCAGTGTAAAATCTCTACTATGTAGTATAGACAAAGCATGTATAGCACTCTCAGAAATTAACAACTATCTTTTACATTTTTCTCTTATATTGCTATATATCCTCACATTTATGTTTGAGGTAATGTGAGAAATTATATAAAGATTTATTATTTAATCATTTGGGACAGAAGTAATGAGAAAGCAAAAATACCAAGATATTAGTTGAATCGTCAGGACTCCAAACCATGTACAATTCAGTCATTTGATTTAGGCAGTGGGTCACTGAATGATTTTATTAATCCAAATGAGAAATTGACACAGGTGATTATTCAGTATTTATCCTTTTTGGAGAGCCTTTAATAAAATTTTTAAAAACAATTGGAGGACAGATAATGCAAATATATCATTTAATTTTATAACTGTTAGAAAATATTTGAGCAATAAAAAGATCTCGCTTATCCAGAGTTTACAATTTAGTAATCTCTGCAGACCTTACTCTGCTGCTTAAAAATATTCCCTAGTTTCTGTAGTAGTTCAAGACAAAGCAATACAACAAAAGACCTTCTTCTTGATCCAACTGTGCCATATATATATATATATATATATATATGTTGGTTTATTTACTATTTGTTTATATACATATATAATTGTCATACATATTATAATTATATACCGCTCTATAACTATCATCTATCTATATCAGAGAGAGAAAGAGTTTAAGGATTCTTTCTTTTTTTAGGCCTATTTAGTTGCTAGAAACAGACAGACCCTCAGGCTAGCAGAAATACAATTACTTATTGGGTATGTGTAGAGAACTAAATGAAATCTAGAACAGAAATTTTAACAGGGCCAAGCCTCAAAGAGAATGGTAAAAGGTAGTTCTTGTGTCAATGCAGTTCTCTTGGCCTCAACAGAGAATCATTGATCTACAACTAACAGTGTTGATATGATTCTTATTTTTGCCTATGTCTGTTCCTCTGACAGTTGACTGACTTTTATTGCTTTTATTATTATTTGCTGCTGCTGCTTAATTTTGTCTTACACATGATCCATTATGGTCATTGGAATATTACTATACCTCAGACACTGTTAGCTACAAGTTCTACTTGCTAACTCAGTCTGCATGGTTTTCTCAATATGAGTTATTAAAAACAAGACTTTGGCCAAATGTATCATGCAAGTATGCTCATGGACCACCAACCACACTCTGAATTTATTACCTTTAGATGAGATGTCTACCCCTGGCCAAAACAGCTTGGCTCAGGTGGGTGACGTGGTCACTTAGTAAAATAGATGAGTAAATATCTATGAACTGATGGTCATAGATGAGACTATGTTGATTAGTTTGGGCTGTTGCCAGGTCTGAGATTGGCACTAATCCAACCACTTTCTGCTTCTTAAAAAGATCTTCTCTATTTTTTTTAACTTGCAACATTTTTTTTACATCTCTGACACATTTCTATCTCTATCTCTGAAGAGAAAGAAAAGAGACACTTCCCTGTCTTTCTCTGAAAATTGTCCTACTTATTTTTCTATGAATATGTGCATTAAGTGTGTGTCCTTGTATATAAATTCTTTGCCCTTTGATTTTTCTCAAGACATAATAATTCTTATGAATTCAGTTATAACATTTTTTATATAGTTCTTCAGTCCATAATTATAGCTTCAACTATCCTCTGAAATGCCAAATCCACCTTTCCAACCACCTACTTGTTTTCTCTACTTGAATGTCCACCATGTTTATTTATACTAATTCAGAAACAAACTTGTTATTCCTAACAGCCATGAGATTAATTTCTCTTTCTGACATTGATATTTCCATCAATGGAATGACAATTCACTTAGTTACCAAGTTTCATCCTTGAAATATCTTTAATACCATTTTTCTTCATCCCCTACATTTAGTCAGGTGCTAAGTACTACGTACTCTACCTGTACAGTATTTCTTGTATCATCTGTCCTGTATTTTTATGCTTACCACCTAGTTTGTGCCTTCATTACTATTCTTATCTGTGTTAACATATTCAGTCTCTTCCCTGTCTTCACCATTTATTCATCATTGTCATATTAATCTTCCCACAAAAATTTTGGTTACATCAATTCCAATTTCAGTCAAGTCAAGCAGCAAACAGATGGCACATTCAAATTTGGTAATTTGAAGAGAGTTTAATAAAGAGATTTTAGAAAGGTGTTAGATGAGTGAAGAAAGAACACAAGGGATAATACCATACACAGGGACTTACATAACAATGTTTTTCCCATTATTGTACCTTAAGGGGAGAGAGGAGGAAGTGATTTTTGGAACCCAGAGATAAAAATGGGCTATGTAGAGAGGTCACCTGTCATAAAGGAGGTAGCCAGCTTCTCAGGAAGAAAATTTAGGAATACAAACCACTTAACTCCCCTTTCATCCACAGATGTCCTGCCACTGCTTCTGATTGGGCAATCCCAACTGGAAGCCCAAAAGCAAGGAATCAAGAATGTGGTTCAGATGGGTGGGACTTCCAGGGTGAAGAGCAGAGAATATATCTGAAAGGATAAGCTGAAGACAGTTCAACTGTCTTGAATATTCAATAGCTTCTCACGACCTACTGAAACAAGCACAATGTTTAAACATTTTCATTGAATGGCTTAAATCTTTCCCATTAGCTTTATTAGCTTTATTGGCCAAATTGGGCTATAGGAATACTCCCTGTATTTTCATATTTCACTACAATATATGCCTTGCTATCTATTGAGATACTGTTTTTCTTCCTTGGGCATTATCTGCCACTTGGAAAAAAATATATGCTTTGAGACTTGTTTCACCATTTCTCATTCACATTTCTTCCTCTATGTATATATAGTATGCATAATTTCAGTTTCCATAAATCTAACTTCTATCTTATTTAGACACTTATTTTATTCCAACTTGCACGTAGGCAGAATTCTAAGATGATCTCAAGATCCTACCTCCCTCCCCCAAAAATGTACATGGTCTGTATGATCCCCTTCCTCTTAACTGTAAACTAAACTAGTGAATATGATGGGGTATCCCTCCTACGATTATACTTATACAAAGGGATTATCTAGATGTAATCAGTTGACTTTGTGTTAATCAAAAGATTCTTCTAGGTGGACTTGACCTGATAAGGTGAACCCTTAAAAGAGATGGGAGCCTTTCTTAAGGAGGAGATTTAAATCAAGGGAAATTCTCCTATCAGGCTTGCAGTCTTGGAGGGGGACATGCAAGGAAGGGTGGATAGCCTTTAGTAGGCAAGAATGGCTCCTGGGTGCCAACTAGCAAGAAAGCTATAGTAATCATAAGGAGCTGAAACCCTTGTAATCATAAGGAGCTGAATCATCCTAATAACCAATAAGCTTGGAATAGGACACCGATCCTCCAGTGAGATTGCAGCCCTAGCTGACACCTTTCTTTTAGCCTGGTAAAACCCTGAGCAGAGGACCCAACTAACTCATACCCAGACTCCTGACCAATGAGGTAATAAATTTTTGTTGTTTTAAGCTGATAAGTTTGTGATAATTTGTTATACTAGCAATGTAAAACTAATATTACATCAATTATATCTGTATTTAACTCAACTTTCTAAATTATAAGCTTCCTTGAAAGTTATGATTATATTCTACTTCTATGAGTCTCCATAATTGTTTGTTGAATAGGTGACATAGAATATATATTAAAAAACTGAAAATAGGGAAGAAACCAAAATATTTTAATATGATATATTTTCAAGCTCCATTTATGTGTAGAGGGAAACTACACTTTCTCTGAAACACTGGAAATACAGTGTATTGAAATCTCACTAGATGAATTGAGCTACTCAATGAAGAATGGATATCTCTGTGTTCAAAGATTAATGTTGTTGTGGGGCTTGACTTATGCAATCAGTACATAATAGAGGTCTTAGAGTAGGTCAGATAATGGCTTCCCAAAAAGACTTTAAATTATAGATTGTTAGAGCCTCATGGAACCTCAAATATCACCACATCCAACTCATTAGCTTTGTAAATAACAATAATACCTCCTAAATGATCAAAACCATTATAGTAAATCAGTTACAGAGTATATGTAAAGATTCAAGACATGATTTACCACAGAGAACAATCTCTGCCACCTCCTTCTACACACCGATGAGAACAATGAAGTCTTTCCTATTAACAATATTTTAAACCTTTTTTACATACAATGCTAAGATTCAGAATGAATTTCAAAAGTTATTTTCAGACCTTTTAAAGAAACCTAACTGGATGTCTTCATCTTTCACTAATTAGAAAACTCAATGTGATGTGAGTTATTGCATATAATGACACAGTTTTCATTACTCTATTATTCAGTCAAACTCTAATTAAGAAAACATGTGCTGATCTTTACTTTTATAGAAATCTGAAAATGCTATATACCCACATAAAATTTACCCCATTTACCACATTAAGATTAGTGGCACACCTGACTTTCTCAGAGGAAGTAACCTCCCTCGGTCGCCCTTCAACATGTGACAGAGATGTAGCAGACTGGGCATGGTTTCTAGATCTTGATGTTATCAAACAAAATAAACTGTTATTATAAAATTTAAGTTAAATATAGAGAGGTTCAATTCACCTAATATCAATGGAGAAGAAAGTTAATTGAAACATTTTCTACAGAATCTGGAGTAATCCATTTCACTTTATTCTCTCCATAAAGTGAAGAATATTACTCTATATAATTTCATTATTTTGGTTAAGAGCACTCTTACCTGAGAAGTGCTGACCAGAAAAAAGAATGAATATATCCCTTCCCAGGCACACATGAACAGCATATGGGTGTGCCTACTGATTCTTATAGCCCTGATCAAAAATGTATCAGGCTTGGGCTTCAGTAGTTGGGACACTTGGGCCCAGTAGTCGTGGCTCACTGGCTCTAGAGTGCAAGCTCAGTAGTTTTGGTGCACGGGCTTTGTTGCTCCGTGGCATGTAGGATCTTCCTGGACCAGGGCTTGAACCCATGTCCCCTGCATTGACTGGTAGATTTTTAACCAAAAAAAAAAAAAAATTTATCAGGTTCTAAAGAAAGAGCAATGACATTAGTCAACTTTGTATATAACTTTGAAGTTCGTGAAGCTGTTTTACATAAAGGAATATCTTTCTTTCCTCATGTGAGTTTGTGTCCTATGATCAAAGAGCCCCCATTCACATAGCATATAAATCAGTGGAGACTAGTGGAATTGTACAAGGCAAGAGGCTCTGTTGCCTTGGGTCCATTGTTTGTTTTATTTAATGGAATAAATACTAATTTTGAAGTCAGAAAATTCTGAGGTTTTTTTGATTTTATACACATTTCTTAACATGATATTTTAAGCACACAAACACACGCACACAAACAAGAATACTGTCTATTTTAGTTTTGCTATTATATCCTCTATGCATATTGCTATTCTGCAAACATAAGTATTAAATATCTTTGAATAAATAAATTATATAAGCAATGTGTGTACATGGTAAAAAAAAAATCACAGTTTAGGAGGGTACGAAGAAAAATAAAAGAGACCTCCCTTTTTCCCATTCCTTACTCTGTACTGTTCCTAGTGGTAAGCACTTTAATAACTTCTCTAATTATTTCTTATTCTGTTTATCTCAGCAACTGCAAATAAGTTTTCTATTACCTCTATTTCTGAATTAATTTGCTTAAAAATTATCTATTAACTTTTTTTGGATGGTTGAGTTCACCAAAACTCCTCTTCTAATCCCCATATCTATCATTAAAATAGGCTTTCAAGTCATAATTAATGATATGAAAACTCAACATCATATTTTGCTAATTTTTACTATTGTTTTTGTATTCTTTTCACATAGGACAATTCAATTTCCTCAGAATATGACCCATGGCCCGCCCCCCCCATCCCACATAAGGCTCTGACTTCATGTGCAATTTGCTCAGTTTACTTTCTATTCCTGCCAAGTAATTTCCTGCCTGAGAATTAGAACAGTACTTCTTGGATACAATCTCTCTGTTTATTTTTCTTTATGCTTGAGTAGATAGACGATTTTTAAAAAGATATTAGTTAATCAGTTTTTGTAGATTTTTCTTTCTTCTCTTGAAGAATTCTAGGGTCATCTCTTTATTCTTAGTGGTAGGAAAATCCACAATTATGTTTCTAGACATATGGGGTGTTTTTACATTTATTACATTAGCCCTTAGAGAGCTGTTTCAATGTGAAGATTTGGGTCTTCTTTCCACTCTTGAAATGTGCTGGATTTTTTTTTCTTTTATTATACCCATAGTAATTTTCCTCTATATGTTCTCAAAACATTTATTATTTCATTAGGAATCTTCATGTAAATTATTTTTTTCAGATACCCATTAATTAGATGTTGAACATACTGTATTTACTCTCTATGACTTATTTTTTCATATCTTCCTTCTCCAGTTTCTAATCCTGTATTTTGAAATATACCTTCCAGCTTTATGTCTACTTTGACAATGATATTTTAACTCTAAAAGGCTTTTTCTCAGTACTTTTTACTTTTCTTTGAGTATATTAGTTGATTTGTTGTGCTTTTTAAATGTTCTCTCTTGTCTGCTGATGCCCACCATGCAAATCAAAGATCATAAAAGCATGACAAATTTGTAATGCTTTTGGCAAACTACAATCAGACCTGCAATCTGAAATAATATGGGTAGAGAGAAGATGACTGACAAATGGATTAGAAAAATCTTCAAAATACAGGTCTATGCTATATAATAGTGCCTGTTTTACCTAAAACTAAATAATGAGTAACAACTGCTGTCCTTCTATTTTGCCTATTACTGCAAAATCTCTCTTATCTTGACATCAGTCACATATGTAGAATGGTGTCATATTTTCCAGTATTCTAATTCTGCCTCTAAAATTTTTCTATAAGTATTTTCCAACACTCTTAATCATTATGTATATAAAAGTCTTGGGGTAGAAATAATTTAGTGCCAATATATTAACATAGGTAAATTGTGTACAAACTTTCTCCTTATTAATGTGATTTATATTTACTCTAGATTAAAATAAATTTGAACATGCTTTGTAATAGATGAAAAATTTAACAGACTTGAATATGAAATTATTTTCAGATTGCTCTTGAAAAATACATGGATTCCTTTGTATGAAACCTGACAAAAATACATTCTGTTCTTTAAAGTCATTTAAAGCACAAAGCAGGATGGCAATTCACGTTACACTAATGCATATCACAGTGGTAATTAATTCAACTTTTTGTAGAGGTTTCAGAAAATAATTTACTATATTGTGAAGGGGTGTTCAAGAAAAGCCTTCAACATTCTCTCCCAACCACACATCCTTGGATATCCCCAATGAATGAATATAAACTGATTTGCTTTGAAAGATTATTATTTTATCTTAGGAGAGAATGATTGATTTGTGTAAATATTTGCAATTTTCATTTGAAATTCTGAGTTTCTAACCCAGAAAAAAAGGAACATTAATTTTCCCCAAAAACACTTTCTGCCCAAGTTTCATTTTGTAAAACATTACAGAGAATCAAATTAGTTTTCCAAGAATAATGGACATCTCTCTACTTAATTTATTAACTCAATTAGTATGTGCTAGCATCACAGGATACCTGAAATTCTGGTATTTTTAGGATCAAAAGGACCCAGGGAAATTACAAACTTACATAGTTCTTTCTATAAGAAAAACATCACAGAAATGAAATTACCCTATTACATTTAAAATAATTCTTATTAAGAATCTCTAAATCTCTTTGGGAACCTATTTCACAAGAGATTACATTTATTTGCTTTCCTTTCTGTGCTTGTCACAAAATTTAAATTGTTTTTAACAATGATTAAAAAAAAACCACCTTAGTCTTCCAACCAAAAATATAAGTTGAGGGACTTCCCTGGCGGTCCAGTGGTTAAGACTCAGCACTTCTACTGCCAGGGGTGCAGGTTTGATCCCTGGTAGGGGAACTAGTATCCCACATGCTGCAAGGCCAAAAAAAAAAAAAAAAAAAAAAATATATATATATATATATATATACACACACATAGAGAGAGAGCAATATAGATAGATAATATAATTATTTGATCTTCCTTATAAAAACATTATAAAGCAAAAGACAAAAATAGGTAGGTCTAACTTTTATGATAATATTTTTTCAATAAACCTATTAAGCATATTATGTCAATGGCAGTATGTAGGCCCAATGCAATTTTTGCAAATTAACACATTTCCTAGAATTCAAGACCTAGCAGGGGAAATGCATATGTAAACTCACAATTATGCAAAATAGAATAAAACACATGCATAATGAGTGTACAAAGAGGTATAGCATGTGGTGAGGGGGTTATTAACTACGTGGAAATTTTAAAAAATAATGCCTTCAGAAAAGATGTGTATAAACGCATTCCAGTTAAATAATAGGAACAGAGACTTAAATATGCCCACAAATACACATATGTCATTATTAAGTATGCTTTTTGGCCCACAGAGAGAACTCATAATGAAGAATCCTAGGTTGAGAGTATCAGCAGCAGTTAGAGCTCAGATTTGAACCTTTACAAATATCAGACTCATTTCTACCAGATCTGTCCTAAAACTTAATTAAAATGAAATCAGGAAGATGATTGGAAGCACCAGAGGTATTACAATAAAATATTAAAAATAACCAAAGATGTAAAATTACATTTAAGGAGAAAAGCCAGGCTCAACTAGGATACAAGTATTGTGAATGAGGGTGATGCCTGGCACCTGCTGGCAGAGCTAGATTAGAAGGGTATAGAGACTGGTAAAAATGAGGTCCATCTAATGAACTTATGGAAATTCCTTCTGATCTGCTCTGAGCTTTAGGGATGGCCATCATTTTACTTTCCCAGTGATGTGGTGGTTTTGCTCCCCTTCATGAAAGCCTCATCCAGTATCTGATGGGTAAATATGGACAAGTTGTCACCCATAGTGTTTTCATTTTTTGTGTGACAAGCTATATATATAATACATAGTTTGAACATGCAGAGTACTCACTCCATTTTTCTGAATTTAGAACACTTCGAATGGCACATGATATATAATATATATATAAACCACTTTGTAAACTATGTAAGTGTAAGCCACTTAACTGTGGCTTTTGTTATTTGCTTTTACCAGAGGAAAGAAGTTGTAGACACTTAGGAACGGTTAGGATATGGCTGCAGTCAGAATAGTGACTTTTTTCCTCTGGCCTATACAACACACAGCCAATATTCCACACAGTTTTTACCTTGTGTAAAAGTAGTAATCACAGAAGGAGAATAGACCCCTCACACAGAGCACTGGAACACCCACTTTAAAGTGTAACAGACAATAACATTTGTCACTGGAGAAAGTCAGAGTTTGTTCTTTTATTCTAAGACAGATCAAGATGAAATATAGGTGACACTATAATCATAATTATGAATTTTGGGAGAAAAGGAGCAGGTTGAAAGGAAGTAGACCCTACCTGTTATATATATTTTTCAGTCTTCATGGCAACTAGGAGAAAATATTTTGGATAGAACCAAGAAGTTTTAATTGTCTAAAAAGCAAGAAAAGCAGACAAGTATTAAGGTAGATACTATTTCAATAATTGTTCATAGTCAGGCATAGAGGTTAAGACGTAACACAACTGCTTTTCTTTCTCTTTGTACTTCCCTACCTCCAAAATAATGACACAAAGATTAGTTGGACTTAAAAAATAACTATTAAAAAAGCAGAATGTAGAAAAAGGTAATATAGAAATATTTAGTCAAACTACAATATCCATAAGTTGACATCAAGTTGACCAAAAATGACATTAAGGAGTGACACAGATTGCTAGCTGCCTACCAAGGATCCATGCTGTCCTTTTCATAGAATAGAGTAATTTCTGTGAAGTGGCTGTCAATTCAGGGACTACACTTCGTAGCACTCTTGCATTTTGGTGAAGGGTGAGGCTACCAGATTATTTCTTGTTCAGTGGAATGTGAGCTGAAGTAATATGCGTCTCTGGAATTCCTGGACTTTGTTGTTGTTGTTGTGTGCGTTCAATGTTTTTGTTTTTGTAGAAGTAGGTGTGCCTTCTCTAGTCTTTTTTTCTTTTTTTCCCCCTTTTACATTTGGAGGCAGAGGACTCAAGAATTACAGGCTAGGTAGCCCAGGATGGAAAGAATCCTTGCACTACCACAGGGAGGAAGTCTACTGCCAGTCAGGAACACTCTCAATAGGTTGTTATGTAGGCAAGAAATAAAATTCTATTTGTTGAACATCTAAAATAAAAGACTTTTATTGTTGTTACAATGACTAATATTATCCTTACTAATATCCTGGAATTCTTTTAAAATAAAGTAGGATAAAGGGGTAATGATTCATGATTAAATGTGTTAAAAGTAAACAGAGAGCTATTTTGCAATTTAAATCAAAATTTACTGCCTAGAACTTGGATTGGCAAATATTCTCAAAGGGCCAGACAGTAAATATTTATAATATGCAAGACATACAGTCTATATCACAACTACTCAACTCTGTCATGTAGTGCAAAATTAGCCACAGACAATATGTAAACAAAAGGGAGTGGTTGTGTTACAATTAATACTTTACAAAAACAGGCTGCTGGCCTGAGGGGTCATTGTTGCTAACCCCTGGTTTAGCTTTGGCACTCTTTCTCCACCTGGTGGCAGGAAATTAAATTGCAAGAATAATAAATGAATGGTACAACTAAGTCTGAGAAATAACATAGTTGAAAAATGAAGTACACCTAAAGTCATCAAGTGCACATGTGCTTAAGGTTATTTTTATTTTATTTTACCTGTATAGCGGCTCCATTACCTCAATGGTTGAAAATCCAGCTCCTAGTTAAAATGTATATAGCACTTATTTCTTTATTTTATAAATATTTTATTTTTAAAACTCAAGATCATTCACCAAAAAAATGGATGTATTCTTTACCTATTTTATGGCATCACTTTTAGTATGCTATATAATATTTGAACAACAAAAAAAGACAGAGTAGAAGCTCACTTTTATCATATAAATTCTTAACCATCTGACAATCTGTTCAAAATAAGACTAAGGTTAAGGTATGAGGGCAAGCGGGATATGGGGAATAAGGGATTCAAGGACTTTCCATAATGGCATCTGCATTTTCATCATATTTTCCATACAATTTCTCTCATTCATCCAGCTTCACATAGTTAAAGTAACACTCATGTCTATAAATAATAAAAATGAAAAGAGACACATCTATATGAGGGCACACTGCCAAGCCACCTGAATCTGGCTCTGTACCAGTCAGGAAGGTTTATAATAATAATTGACTCTATGCCTTAAAAAAAGTTTCATTAGTTCTCCTTTCAATATCAAAATTAATTTAACATTTAAAAAATTGAATTTGTTTAAAGTCATTATTAATAATGCAAAAGAAATAGTATTCATCTAGAATAGTCTAATAAACAAAAGAAAGTTCAGTTTTTCTTTCTTCAGGCCAAGCCCCAAATTCTAAATGTTTTATTATTACCTTTTGAGCCCACAAAATGTTTGAAAAGAAACACATTATTTAACCAATAAAATGTTTTTGTTTTTGAAATCCTCATTAAAATATTAAAAGGGAAAACTAAGGAGATAGAATTTGCTACTGAAAATGTTGGTGTGCAACATGTCAATTACTAATGTTCTTCAATCCATCCTTTATAGTCCAACTGCTGTTTGAACTGTTCATGAATTCCTTTATAACTATTTGGTTTCAAGTGGATGTCCTCCTAGTGAAATTCTCTAAAATTATTGTCTAATGCATTTATTTAAGTATGTAGTCAAGATTTTTTTTGTGCATTGTAAAGAGGAAAAAAAAAACAGTGTTTGATAGTCAACAAGAAGACTAGTTTAGTAGAAATAAAAGTTTTGCCTCTGAGAGCAATTGGAGATAAGATTTAAAATTTGAATGGGCTGATTGTATATAGACTTTTACCTTATTGGTAATAAAACAATGTAGAATTTTTAGTGTGGGACTAATGTGATGGATTCAAGTTATGAATTTGTTAATGTATAGGGAATGGATTGAAAAAGAGAAAAAAATGTATGTATATGTATATGTATGTAGATGGATGGATGGATAGTTAAGTATATCCATGACTTTTTCCTAACCAGATTGTTTATTCATTTGTTTTTTCTTTAGATTATCTTGTAACTCTTATATCACCAAAGGACACAGGATCTGATGATATGCTTGTTTTAGAGTAGGTTTTCAATTAATGCTCATCAAATTGGAAGGAATTGTATTGTTAAATCGAACACCTTTAACAAGATATTCTCTTGATCATGTGCGGAACCATCTGATTTTCTCTGTAAAGATCCAATAGGAATCACATAGATAGATACACACAAAAGCAATACAGACTATTACACATTGAACTGAACAATTGAAGGTTTTTATCTAGGATGCTTACACTCACTACATTAACCTCTGTAATTAAATAGACCTCTTTTTATAATAGACAGTTGAATTCTCTAATAACACTAATATAATCAACATAATGAGTGAAATTTGGGTTAATTTGAACATGAAATGACTTGTTTCCTAGGATTAGGATTAAATTAAGGCATCCATTTCAAGTGGTGATTAAATCAACAAAATAATCACCTACAAACAAAATTTTTAAATGCATACACACACAGGCATCAAATGTAATTCTTTAAAAATATGTATTACTTTCTAACATGAGTGTAGGTATAGTTATTTTACCAATTGATTTTTATTCATTATATCCAGTTGTTGCTTTAGAGCTTAAAATATCCTGTAAATCTATTTTTTAAATGCTCACTGTGCGTTGGACTAAACTGAAAGTTTATGAAAACATATATGTATATGCATACATAGTCACATGTTCACAAACGTTCATAGTTTATATACGTAATAAATGTACACACAGACCCACACACATACCCCATATATATATATTCTTGCTTTGGAACTCAGAATCTAATGGGTGAAACAGGGTGCATGTAAATGAAAATGATATAAAGAGAGAAAAAGGAGTCAATTCATCCAGGGCTCATCATAAGAAAGAGTATCCAACATATTTGGAAACGTTACAGCAGTGAGGACAAGAGGTAGGGATGAGCCAAAATAGAGGCTTTGCGTTTTAAAGGTGGAAATCTAAGTGGAAAATGAGGTTAGGCAAGAAAGTTTCTGAAGGTCTGGATGACCTGCTATTGCTGAACAGGGAACCATATGACTCTTTGAAGAAGGAATTAAAGGAAAGGAAAGTGGGTATAGTGATTGCTGGGTTTAATGTGTTTATACAACAAGTGGCCTGGGAGTGATAGAACAGATAAATAGAAGGTGGTAGTCAGTTACTGGAGATGAAAGTTTTGGGTGTGAGACTGTTTTGAATGATGGCAAGGCCCAGGGTATATCTAATGTCATGTATCTTTGAATATGGAGATGATATAGTTAAAGCCAAGTTATTGGGCTGGTTTTGATGACACCTAATATGAATAGGGTGTCCACATGTACGCATTTACCTGGAACAACCTGGTTTATACCTGATGTCATGACATAATTATCAATAACATTCTCTTTCACCCTCAAATTTTACTAATTTGAATATAACTTATATGAGCATCTTAACTTTGGCCCAGTAGATAAACTCTGCAAAGATTAGGTGGAATGGCCTGGAATTCTTTAGAATAAAGGATAAAATAGAGAATGGAAGAGAATAAGTTGATGTTTTGAAAAGGAGCTAAACAAGGACTTTTGCATGAGGAAGGAAGAGTAACAGTTTGGAAGCCATCCAAACTTATCTCCTATTTCTCCTCAGCAGAGCTGTTTTTGCACTAGTCTGGTTTATTCTATGATCTTGTGCATGCCCTATACGTCATCATGAATTTTATATGTACCATGCCCCTAACAGAAATAATTTTTTTCTCTTCCCCTTCTTCAAAGCAATTCCCTCAACTGTTCAAAGCCTAGTTCAGAAATGACCTCAATAAAATACCTTTAAGTAATAGGAATAAATAGTAATCCAAACTGTGATTCAAGAAGGCTGCAGCATTTAATTATTGTTGGTCTTGTCTTGCATCAGATCCTCGTGAAATTCCAGGAAGTTAACAGTCCCTAGTAACTGTTAAAAACTGCAAAATAGTCTGGTGAGATATATATGATGCTAATACTTAGTCTAAAAGGTAAATGTCAGTTCAACTCAGTATTGAGGTGTGTTTAATCATGCATACTCAGCTTTTATCCTTTGATCAAGTGATAGAAATTACGCTTGCAATATCTGGGTTGCTAGTTAGATTTGTGTGGAAACAGGCTTACAAAGTTTATTATAAATGTGGCCTCTTTGTGTGTTATCACATACAGATATACTAGTGTCTAGGTTAGTGTCTGTATGTTGAGAAATTTTACTTTAAGAAAACATAAAATAAAGGTTAAGAAAGATATTTGGTGGTGGTGGTTAATGTGGGGTTTTTGTGTGTGGAGGGGAGGGTGGAGACACACCCACTCTCTTTGGTACTAAATTTTAACATCTTATCCCTGAAAGTCTTTGTCGTTCTTTTTCGTTTTTAATATCACACAGTAGGGAGTCTGTTGCCTACAGTCAGTAAGGCTCAGGAAGGAGAACCTGCCAATGCCCCATATGCTGGTTTTAGACCTCAAGAAAGGTATAGCTGCATTGGAAGAAAAAAGGTGATTCAGCAGTGTTTCAGTACTAAAAATTGCTTAACAAACATTAAATGCAATAAAAATAATTTTTCTAATTTATAGCAACTATCTCCAAATACAGAATAGTCTATACAATAATGTAAATGTAGTCTTATTTCTTTGAAAAAAATTACACAGCATCGATATCATGTGATTCTTTCTCTTAGAAAGTTGTCTTCATTATTTTAAAGATTTTATAGGTGATTTCTGCAAGAGAAGTAATTTCACTTGTTTTTATTAGGAAAAAATTTACTCTTGACAAAACTTGAAAGTAAATACATAAGCATCTTCTAAAAAAATGAAAATATATGGCTGGACCAAATTGTGTGGTGATGTTATCTTTTA
This sequence comes from Physeter macrocephalus, assembly GCF_002837175.3. Lineage (NCBI taxonomy): Eukaryota > Metazoa > Chordata > Mammalia > Artiodactyla > Physeteridae > Physeter > Physeter macrocephalus. Next base: position 58,184,450 of record NC_041214.2, read on the forward strand.
ATCATAATGATCTCCCCTTAGCCTGCAATTCTATTTTGTTATATTTTAGGTTGTATATCAATTGAAACTCACATATTATGTGTATTCATTTTTCAATAAGACTATGTAAATTACAAAAATGAGGAGAAAAAAAAGAAAAAGAAAAAAAAGAAAAAAAAAGTGAACCAAATGACATGTGTTAGGGTGTTAAGTCAGACACTATTTTCTTTCAACTAGATATATCTAGAACTTCTTCTGATACCTTAAATAAAATTCAGTGGAAATAATCTTCTAAAGCTTTTATTATATAATGCATATGTACATAATGTAATACAAAATTCAAATATTAAAACAGCAGAATAAATTGTAACATCAGTTATGTTTTACCATCTAATCTGTTTCATTCCATCTTTTCATCTCTATGAATACATGATATGGTATGTGTTTGTGTGTGTACCTTTTTCGACCACATAGATGGTTCAGAAACCACTGATATAATCACTAGCATCCTTATATTCTTGTGGATTTTTTTGTCCCCAGTCTAATTTATTTTAGTACAAGAATTGTTTGACTTTTACCTTTTCAATATTATATCTTACTATTCATAACACTTTTCTAATGAATCATAAAGTTTATAAACTTACTATTCATAAATTCTGGCCTTTGGCCAAATTGTTAGTAATGCCCAAATTCCGAATTTAATCTTGATAATCTTGACATTTTGATAGTCTAGCTTTGGGGTGGTAACTGGGGAGGCTAATTCCAGATGTTATTCCCAGAAAAACCATTGGAAGATATAAAATCTAGCACAAGAAACAAGACATATTTTGGAGAGGTGAATTCGAGATTGAAAAACAGGGGCTTCCCTTAAAGGGCTGGTAGCCTAGCTTCCTATTCACATATGATATCTGCTGTGAAACTGCATCTGCCAATTATATATGGTTAATTGTATTCTTTAGAATATTTTAAGAAATACTTAAATTAAAATGATGGTCATTAATTTGCCTTATAGAGTAATAATTGCATATTTGAGGTACTTATTTTGAATTTAGTGAAAAGTGAAGTTTCAAATTAGTTCAGTCTTTAAATATGATCAGAATTATGACAGACCTTATGAAATAGCATTATAACTTCCACTCATTTAAATCACTTTAGGAAGTACTCAGTATTAATGAATAGCTCTGTAACTTTAAATGACAATAAAGTAATATAGGTAAGAGCATTTGCTAGACATTTCTTTTCAGTCAGCTGAACTTGAAAGTCAATCTCATTTCAGCCGTGTTGTACTCGTGTGTTGTTGGCCAGGTTTTCTACACCATTTAAAATGGGGAAATAATTGTGTTTTACAAAGTGTTTGGAAAAATGACCACACTGAGTGATGGATAAGCACTTAGCCCAATGCTGGCACACGTTTAACACTCAAAGGCAATTCATTATCATCATTTTTCTTATTTTATTACTGCTACTATTATTAATTCTATTCTCCATGTCATTTATGGGTCTGTTTCTATTGTTTCTATTGATTTTACTCATTAAGGTTCATATTTCCATGCTTCTTTACATGCCAAGTAATTTTTTATTGAATAGCAGGCCTTTCAAATTTTAGATAATGGGTCTAAGAACTTTTGTGTTCGCTTAAATATTTTTGGATTTTGTTCTAGGATTCAGTTAAGCTACTTGGAAACAATTTAATGTTTTGGATGCTTCTTTAAGCTTTGTTGGACAAGCCCAGAACAGCCTTTAATCTATGGTTAATTTGGCCCCACTACTGAGGACTCTACTTGATGTCCCATGTAATTGAAGAGCTTCCCACTCTGGTTGTTCAGAACATGAACTACTTTAAGCTCTATGTGATTATCAATGGTTGTTCTGCCTGTTTCTTTCCAGGAGTCTTTTTCTGGTCATGAGATACTTCCTCATGAGTAGGTGTCTGAGTATTGATTCAGATGAAGATATGAGGAAAATTCTCTGAAGGTTTTGGTAACTCCTCCTCTGTGTAACTCTCTCCTCTCTGGAATTCTGCCTCACGAATTCTAGCCACTTTGGCTAGAATTCTGTACTGTGTCTCCTCAGTTCAGGGAGATCAGCAAGCTCTGCTTACACATCCTGTCCCTGAATTTCTTTCTGGAAGTTTTCTCCAAGAATTTAGCTGGGACAACCTTAGGGATCATCATATTCATTTCCCTTCTTTCAAGGATTATTATATTGAGATACCTGTTGTCCAATGGGGAAAAATGTGTTTCATATATTTTGGATATATTTTGTTTGTTTAAAGTGGGAAGCAAATCCAGTCTCAGTTATTCCATCATGGCTAAAACCATTTCCCCATAAAGATCTCTTAAAAACACTTTATCATCTTTGAAACTGCAGTTAGATTTCATCTTTTTTTTTTCTTAACATTTTTCTTGTGTAATCTCCTTACCCAGAAGTGTGTCTGTATTTTTGTTGTTAAATATTTTGCACAAGACAATTTGTCAAGTAACTTTTATTTTTATTCTATTTTATTAATTTCAAGTTTTATCTTTATTAGTTCTTTCTTTAGCATAAGGTATTTACTTTGTTTTTCTGTTTCTTGAATGCTGCTTCAAAAATTATTTTGTATTTTTCAAACTTTTTGAACAACTGCATTCAAATTTTCACCTTTCTGGCCTTTAGAGGAATAGCTTCATTGCACCTCTTTGATTTATTTTACTCAGTCTCTTGATTTAATTCTCATTTAGGTCTCATGGGATGCTCATTAAAAATGCTCCATTTCCAGTTTTCTTTCTTGCCTATTGAGACACTCTATATTATTTTCTCTTCTTGTGTCTTGAAAATGTATCTGTTTCAGGGTGTAGCTGCCTGTTAGTGGAACCATATTCATTTTAGGTTTCCAATGGCTTTAAGTGGCATGAGCTCAGATCCCCCAGGTGAGTATAAACATCATGATGCTTCAAGTATAGCTCAGTGTCTTCTTCTTGTGAAGAGTGAATTTATTTCTCCTAAGTTGCTAGGGGACAAATATAATTTGTCAAAAGGAATATGTGTTTTTCTTAAAATTGCACAATGTGGTCTGTATAAGAGATTCTTAGAGACACAATGTAACTTTGTACTTATTCTTCAAAATACAAATTGAAACTCTGGCAAGATTATGTTCAAAGCTGACTTGTACTTCATGATGATATTCAGTTTTTAAAGGCCCACACATTACTTCTTGAGCCATCCAGAATTCTCAAATATTTATGTCCAAGTCCCCAAATATAATATTTCTATTTCTTTCTTGATAGTCGTGGTGATGGGTTTCAGTTCTTCATAACATGTTTTTTTTTCTTCATTTTAATGAGCCTTAGAAAAAAAGAAACTCAGGTAGTCAATGGCTATCTTGACCCAGAAATTTCAGAATCATTTTAAATCCCTGTAGTGAGTTAATGTGATACATAGAACTCCATTCCAGTACAAGACACATTCCCTCAGCTGCCGGAAGTGTTGCTTGCTGATGGCTCACAGCTGAGTGTCCCTCCAGGAATTTTCTTCTTAAAGTAAGCTGCCTTACCTAAGGTTATGCTCTCTCCCTGGGATGGCCCTTGTCTAATGCCTTGTGCCATAATGCAGCCTCTGCCTTGGTTCACTGTAACTTGGTTGCAGTTCAATCTCTCCCTCTGCACAAGCCTGCTTCCCTCACTCTGCCACAGGTGTTGAAAACTTTGTTACAAACGTGTGCATCCAAAATCCATTTCAATGTCTGTTTTCTTTAGATTTGAACCTAAGCCAAACTATTTAATCAACTTTTATATCATGTTTAAATTTTCTGACTTACAATCCTTATGTATACATCTTTATTGGTATTTTCACCCACTTTTTCACCTTCGCTCCTAAGTTTAAAAATGTGGTATCTCTTTAAAAAAATAAACGAACAAAAATACCCAATATGTTCAGTAACCCTAGCTTTGTATCTAATCTTTCTTTTCCCCAAGGAATTCAGTACATTAATTACCCCTTTCTCAACTCTTCTAACCATGCACCTTCCTTTCATCTTCAAAACATTCTTCTTCCGTCCTTCATTACCTTTTAGTTATTGCCCTATCTCATTCACTGACCTTACAAACTTTTGCAAAAAGTTGTGTTATACTCTCTCCCTACAATCTAATTTTGATCAGTTTGATCAAATCATCCTACCTATGTAGAAAATACCCACCCTACAAAAGCGACAAGTAACTTTTTTGCTAAAACAGATAATTTTAAGCATTTTGATTGATTCCTTTACAGTAGGAATAGTTTATGATTTCCTTTACTGTGAAGCTCTTTCCTCCCTGATTCCTATGAAAAGTCTTCCTCTGGATACTTTTACTCAATACTCGTAGTTTTTTTCTTTACTATTCCATTCCATAAATACTGACATTCCTTAAAGTCTGACCGTGTTGGTCTTCCCTTCTCATTCTATGCAATCGACTGACTATAACCTATATGCTGGTGACACACAAATCTATAACATTTGTGTAAATCTCATACCTGGGTTCCAGATTCAAATAACCAATTAAAACTTACCAGCTCCAACGGGATGTTCATGGACATCTCACAATTAACATGCCAAACAAAACAAAACAAAAGCAGTTTCATCATTCTCTCTTCCAGACATAAACATTTTCTTTAATTGCCTGCTGCAGTAAATGGCACCAGCATTTTGTAGAGTTACTCAAACAGGATCTTTATAAAATATCATGGCTTCTTTCTTTTCTAATCAATCATCAAGGCACATCAACATCTTAATTAACTATCAAGTCTGCCTCCCTCAGCTCCATTTCTTGTCATACTGTTTAAAATTATGTCCCTGAGATTCTGCACTTGGATTACTGCAACTATCTTCAAACTGTTCTTTATGCTCTTATAATTTCCAACTCTCCAACACATTCTCAATACAACTGTCAAGTGATTTATTTCTTAATATTCAAAATTACTCCTATGAGTAAAATCTTTATTGTCACCTCATTTCATACAGGAATACTAAATTCTTTAGCAGTTCATATAATGCCATCATGGTCTGATCCTTACAAAAACTTCTAATCTCACTTCATGATGTGTTTCCCTGCCTTCCAATTTAAAAATACAAAAACAAAACCAAACAAAAATTTATAGCCATCAGACTTCACTTTGTCACATCTATAACCTTTTAAAAAAATTGTGATAACACTTAGCATGAGCTAGACACTCAAGTTTTTAAGTGCACAGTACACAATATTGTACAACACAACACTGTACAACAGATCTCTAGAACTTAATCATCTTGCATAACTGAAACGTCATACCTGTTGAACAGCAACTTTCTCTTTTCTCCTTCCCCTAACCCCTGGCAACGACCATTCTACTCTCTGTTTCTGAGTTTGACTATTTTAGGCACCTCTTTTAAGTGTAATTATGCAGTATTTGTCCTTCTGTGATTGGCTTATTTCACTTAGAATAATGTCCTCAAAGTCCATTCATGTTGTAATATATAATAGGATTTCCTTCTTTTTTAAGGCAGAACAGTATTTTATTGTATGTAAATACCACATTTTTTTCATCTGTCAGTAGACGTTTAGGTTGTAATTCCATATCTTGGCTATTGTATCAATAAATAATGCTGCAATTAACATGGGAATACAGATATCTCTTCAAGATATTAAATTCAATTATTTTAGATATATACCCAGAAGTGGGATTTCTGGATCATGTGGTAATTTTATTTTTAAGTTTTTGAGTAGCCTCCATACTGTTTTCCATAGTGGCTGAATCATTTTACATTTCCTACAACAGTGTACAAGGATTCCAGTTTCTCTACATCCTCATCAACACTTGTTATCTTTTTATTGATAACAGCAATTCTAACAAGTGCAAGGTGATATCTCATTGTGGTTTGATTTTTATTTCCCTAATTAGTGATGTTGAACATCTTTTCATATACCTATTGGCCATTTGTATGACTTCTTTAGAGAAATATCTATTTGGGTCCTTTGCCCAGTTTTTAATTGGGTTGTTTATTTATTTATTTATTTATTGTTATTGAGTTATAGGAGTTTCTTATATATTTTGAATATTAATCCCTTATGAGATATATGGCTTGCAAATATTTTCTCCCAATCCATAGGTTGAGTTTGCACTCTGCTGATGGTTTTCTTCCCATTCTACAGAAGCTTTTTAGTTTGAAGCAGTACCATTTGTCTAATTTTGCTTTTGTTAGTTGTGCTTTTCATGTCCTATCTAAGAAATCATTGCCCAGACCAATGTCATGAAGCTTTTCCCCTAAGTTTTCTTCTAGGATTTTTACAGTTGTTGGTCTTATGTTTAAACATCTAATCCCACTTTGAGTTGATTCTGTTTATGGTATAAGATAAGGGTACAGTTTCCTTCTTTGGCATGTAGATATCAAGTTTTCCCATTACCACTTTTTAAAGAGACTATCCTTTCCCCATTGTGAATTTTTGACACATCCACCATAGATGTGTGGATTTAGTTCTGGGCTCTCTTTTCCATTCCATTGGTCTATATGTCTGTTTTTATGCCAGCATCATACTGTTTTGATTACTGTATCTTTATTTATATTTTGAAATTAGAAAGTGTGATGTCTCCATCTTTGTTTTTCTTTCTTAAGATTATTTTGGCTACTCTGAGTCTCTTGTTCCATATGAATTTTAAGATTGTTTATTCTATTGCTGTAGAAAATGCCATTGGGAATTTGATAGAGTACACTGAATCTGTAGATTGCTTTGGGTGGTATGTATAATTTAATAATATTAACTCTTTCAATCCATGAACATGGGATGTCTTTTCATCAGTGTTTTGTAGTCTTCAGTACACAAGTCTTTCAACTAGATGGCTAAATTTATTCTTAAATATTTTATTCTTTTTGTGTCTATGTAAATGGAATTTTTTTTAATTAAGAAAGAGTTATCCTTTCAGATAGTTCATTCTTAGTGTACAGAAACAGAACTGATTTTTGTATGTTAATGTTGTATCCTGCAAATTTATTCAATTTGTTTATCCTAACAGTTTTCTCATGGAGTCTTTAGGGTTTTCTACATATAAAATCACATCATCTGCAAGCAGAGATAATTGTACTTCTTCCTTTCCATGCTTTTTATTTCTTTTTCTTGCCTAATTGTTTTGGCTAGTACTTCCAGGATTACATTGAATAGAAGTGGTGAGAGTGGGTGTGTTGGCCTTGTGTTGATCTTAGAGAAAAAGCTTTCAGTTTAATACCATTGAGTATGATGTTATCTGTAGGCTTTTCATATATGGACTTTATTATATTGATACAAATTCCTTCTATGCCCAGTTTTTTGAGAGTATTTTATTAAGAAAAAATGTTGAATTTTGTAAAATGCTTTTTCTGCCTTTACTGAGATGATCATGTGACTTTTGTTCTTCATTTTGTTAATGTAGTGTATCACATTGTTTCGTGTATGTTGATTTTACTTTTGATTTTGTATACTGTAAGTAAGTTTTGATGCATGAAGCAATGCCACATCGGATGGGGTCTCAGAGCTTAGGCTAACGTGTGGACCCTTTTTCCCAGCCTCCTGATCTCAGTAGGAGGGGTTCTTAGATGCCCATTACCTCAGTTCCTGGTGTCACAGGACCAACCAGCTTCTGAGTCCTAAAGCCCCACCCAGAGACTGACTCTTTTGGCCGTCAGCCTGGGTTCCAGCTCTGGGAGGGTAGGGGTTGGGCTCACACACCTAACAGAGTCTGGAGGAGGGGCATGGTGGTAGCGGTTCTGTCTCAGGCTGGCAGTGTCTGGCCCAGGTACCTAGGTACATAGCATGTTCCAGCACAGAGGTTGTAATATCCTTGGGAGTCACTCACCTGTTGTGTGTTTCCACATCTGGCCTGTAGGAAGGAAAGATGACTGGCTTGCTTTCATACCTTAACAGAGGCAAGGCTTATCAGTTTAGTGACTGGCAGGAAATGAACTTAGCAACCCTCAAGCCAAAACGTGTGTATGCCCTTGGCCACCACACGCCCACTCCCAGGGCAGAGAATTTTCATGAGTATCCTGTGTTCAAGAGAGCTTTTCCTCAGGCCTTCTTAGTGACTGGGGGACACTCTATCTCTCATTTCAAACTTCCTGAATCTAGCTTGTGTTAGTCTCTTCTGGTCAGCTCAAGCCTCACTTTGGATATGAACAATGAAATACGGATTGTGTAATTGTGATGATTCCAAATAAATGTTAAAAGCTCTGAAATTTGCATTTAAAACCTGCATCACATAATATAAAGTTCATGCTAATAACTTAAGTTTTGAATTTTTCTTTACTTTGAAAAACATTAAATATCAAACAAAAAATACACCATGCAAAAGAAAGGAAAAAACCTCAATTTTAGTACCTATAACAACACTTTTCCCCTGTTTTTGAGCAAGGCACTCTGAATTTTCATTTTGCAATGAGTTTTGCAAATTATGTCCCTGATCCTGAGTGAAATATATGCTAATTATTAAAAGTATTTTCCTCAGAAGAAACCTGAGGCTTAGAGAGATTTGGTAATTTTACCAAGATCACATAGATGCTAAATAGGGATATCAGGAATGGTAACAGGTTATTCTGATTCAAGAACACATACTCTCAAACATTGAAACATCATATTTCATCCCTTGTGGTTAAAATGGAAAATGATGATGATCATCATCATAATGATGATGATGATGGTATCACCACCACTGATAAAAATAATGATAATGGTAACACATATAATGCTTTCTATGTTTGAGGCATTGATTTTGAAAGAATTACTTATGCTATTTCATTTCATTCTCACATTAGCCATATTAGGTCGGAGCTATTATTATCATTTCTATTTTCATAGATGAGGAAAGTGAAGCAAGAAGTCAAATTTCTTATCTTATAATTAGAAAGCAGAAGAGTCAAGATTTGACTCTAAATAGTCAGACTCTAAAGTATCTTCTAAATCATTTAAGTGACAGAATATACAGACTAACAATTAAGAACGTCTATCTTTATCCTATGTGGCTCACGTGCATTATAGGTAATTTTTTTTTTTTTTTTTTTTTTTTTTTTTGTGGTACAAGGGCCTCTCACTGTTTTGGCCTCTCCCATTGTGGAGCACAGGCCCCGGACGCACAGGCTCAGTGGCCATGGCTCACAGGCCCAGCCGCTCCGCCACATGTGGGATCTTCCTGGACCAGGGCATGAACCCGTGTCCCCTGCATCGGCAGGCGGATTCTCAACCACGGCGCCACCAGGGAGGCCCAGATAAAAATATTTTTTATGATAAAAATATTTTTTATGTTTCCTTATTATTTAACTAAATAGGTAAGCAATCTGATTTCTATTATCTTTAGTTTTGTTGTTAGCTGCAATCTTAAAGTCATATATTGACAATTGGTAAATGGAGTGGATGACGATTGTCATCATGTAGATGTTTATATCAGCAGATTTGCAAGTGAGGCAAAGACTATAATGCTGAGCCTCTGTGTAGATTTTCAAAGGATTTGGCCATCCTCTTTCCTCCTCATATATAAATATTTCAAAATTAACTTGGCACATGTCCATTTACCTATTTAGCACTGAAAACCATGACTTGTACTCATTTTCTTGGGGAGAAGGATAGGAAGAAATGAATAAAACTTTATAACCATCACTCCTCTAATAACAATTATATATGAAATGAACATCCAGCTACAGTTGCTTAATCCTTTACTACCTCAATTCTTGCTAGTGTCAGGTTTGTAAAGAATTTCTGATCCTACCACTGGGATTAGTAAATAGAACCAGAATTGAAATTATACAATGTTAGCCCTGGAAAAGAGAGCTCAGATTACTAAATTAATATTCTTTCATTTCCAGGTAAGAATTTGATACATAAAAAGATGTATATCTTTATTAAATTGATACCATTTGCTGGTAGAAACAAGACTTTAAAACTTATATTTCCAGTTCCAAATGCTAGAAATAACCATAATATGGACTTTGCAAGATACTAAATATTTTCTGCCGAGTCTTAAAGCATCCAGGTAATTAAATACCCTCTTTATATTCTTAACAAAAAGTACCAATATGGGTAGCTTTATTTTGCTTTTTGAGATGTTACTATGATGCTGTGAATCAAATGACATAGAAAGGATTCTTTTTTTCTCCTGTTTTCTGACAATTTTGAATACTTCACATTTTTATTTTGTCGACTGAGTTTACTATTTGTCACATAAATATATTTAAAAGGAAGGAACTACTAGACATAAAAGGTAAAATTTTCAACATGAAATATTATATAATGAGCTAATTTTTCTTTTTGTTGAAAGAAAAAGAAATCATTAAAGAATTAAATAATTTTATAAGTTTTGGGAAATTTGAGATGATTAAATAAACATATGCTATCCACCCATATATGGGAGATCTCTGTTCTAACCACTCAAAATATTGCTTTCTTTTGGTCTCCCATTTGTTTTAGGTGGAAATTAGGTACTTCGTCTTTTTGTGCTAAAAATAGATATATGACTTAGTCCTCAATAATCACTGCACAAGATTAGTTCAAATTTCGACCCATGGCCTTCATTGAACAGTATCTCAACTGTTTTTCTTGAGGTTATGTGCAAAGAATGGCTTTTTCTGCACTGAGGTTGTTCATTTCAGGAACAAGCCTACAACTTTAGCCATCATAAATTCTACCACCATTTATTCTTTTCTCCTTTAAGGATAAAATTCAAAGTCAAAAACCTAATTTAACAAAGTAAATCCAGCATTTATTATGCAATGTATTATGTACATAGAATGCTTAAGAGATTATAAAGGTATGAATGAAATAAATGAAGATATATGCTTTCTTTAAAAGTAAAATGGGATTCTAGAAGAAGTAACATTTTATTATGGATTGAATGTGTATGTCTCTCCAAAATTCATAGGTTGAAGCCCTAATCCCAAATATGATGGTATTTAGAGATGGGCCTTTGGGGAGGTAATTAGGGTGAGATGAGGTCATGAGGGTGGGAGACCATGGTCTGATGGGATCAATGACTTTATAAGTAGAGACACCAGCGTAGAGACACTTGTGAGAGCTTATTCTCTCTCTGTCATATGAAGGCACAACCAGAAGTTGGCTGTCTGCAAACTAAGAAGAGAGCTGGTACCAAAATCTGATCATGTTGGCACCCTGATTTTAGATTTTCAGCCAAAAATATTATGAGAAAATAAATTTCTATTGTTTAAACCTCACTGTCTATGATTTTGTCATGGTAGCCCTTAGCTGACTACTATACTTTTCAAAAAAATTTATTTTAGTCAAGGAGTCTATGATATATTTCAAATTCATTAAGTGTCCATCAACAGATGAATGGATAAAGAAGATGTGGCACATATATACAATGGAATATTACTCAGCCATAAAAAGAAATGAAAC
>NC_041214.2:58196241-58238982 GCF_002837175.3 Physeter macrocephalus
GGGAACATATGTATATGTATAACTGATTCACTTTGTTGTAAAGGAGAAACTAACACACTATTGTAAAACAGTTATACTCCAATAAAGATGTTAAAAATAAATAAATAAATAAATAAATAAATAGAGGAACTTTTCTGAATCTGTGAGAAAGGACTGTGGAAAAATGTACTGCAAGTTATCTTGCTTTATTATGTGGGGATATTTCAGGTCAATTATATAAATTAATATAAGCTTACTATCTAAATGTAACTCTTCCCTGTATTATAGGAAATAATCATCAATATACTACATAAAATTTTCCTTGTTGCTGTTCATCTTAAGGAATTACATACTCTGCATTACACAAACCTATTATTTTTAATAATATACAGGTGATATATGTTTAATATAGTCTATATATATTCTATATATATAGAATATATATATATTCTAATATATTCTATGTATATATTCTATAGTATATGCATGTATGCGGTGGAAGGAGAAAGAGAGAGGGAGAGATATTTTGGGATTAGTGTTTTAAACACATTGCTTTCTAGTTACAATCTGATTGATGAGATAGACTTAATCCTTTATTTCCTTTCTTGTCTCCTTTGATCATTCATCTACTAGAGGAAGTTTCTGTATTCCTAAAAAAATCATATTTTATGATACCATTTTAACTTTAAACACTGTTTCTTAGATATGTGAGTTGATTAGTAAGGACTTCAATAGCTCAAGTAAATTTACATTTTAAAATGAGACAACACTACACATTTTCTGGATGATTTTCATAAACATAGATATGTAAAACATTATCAGTAGATGTGAGGCATTTAGAAGATTTACCTCCAGTTGTGGAGAAAATCATTTGCGGTATGAACATACCAGCCCTGCCTAGAAAAATATATTATCCAACAAGAATCTCATTTAAATACATGTCTTCTTGTGGTCTCATACCCTGTCAAGTAGTATTAATGGAGTTCTGGAACACAAGGCAGATCTATCTGATTTTCTCATGGCCAGTTCTCTTTTATCAAGAGTACCTAAATAATAACTTTTCATTACATCATCTCTTTAGAGCAAGTTGAATGAAACCTTTTAAAACTAATGCCTTGAGGTAAGGTTTACCAGACTTAGCAAAATACACTATGCCTAGTTAATATTATAACATTGGGGAAAATATAAAAAATTCATGATTTATCTGAAATTCAAATTTAATTATACATCCTGTATTTTATCTGCCAGGCCTACCTGAGGCATACTTCTTTGAAACTGCAGAAAACATCAGTTTTTAATCAAATTTCAGGTATTTAGTAATTTTTAACCTAACATTCTGAAAACTTGTTTTAGCCCCAAAGAAAAATTAATTGAAACTTATTGTTGAAATTACTTCTTAAATAATCTTTTTTTTAAAGTTTGAAAAAAGTTAACTAAAGTTGATGCATTAATTTTTGAGGCAGTTGTAAATATGTGTATCTCATCTTTACTGTCTTCTGCAATAAATGTCAATAGATTATGATTAAATTGTGATAATGTGATTCAACAACTCTGTCTTATCTACTTAAGATTTTGCTAAAGAAAGCTGCAGAATACAATTTTACAAAAATGCATATAAATGTTTTCTTTAAACTTTGCACTTCTGACAAATAATCTGTAATGTTAGTGTAAATAATTTTTTTAAAACATGCTATCTAAAATAATTGGAATATAGGGTATGCCCAAAGTTCACTTATGACTTACCACAGGTAGTAGATTGTTATAGTAATGGCTAAAGGATCACATTTCCCTATGTCCATGCAACTATATAACCCTTTCCAATATTGACTCTGGCTTAAACATGTAACTTGTTTGGCCAATGAGACAGTAACATTTATGCATCAGAAGTAACCCTTTGTTGTCCCCTCAACTCCATTTGAGGAAACCTCAGCTGCCTAGTGGAAGGTGGGACTCACAAAGCATAGAGAAGCAGTCCTGCTAAGATCCCTGAGACCACTGATCCCCCGACTAATAGACTAACTGACTGTCTTGTGAGTAAACCCAGCCAGATGTTACCAGCAGAAGACTTGCTCAGCTGAGTCCAATCCAAATTTCTGACCCACAAAATCACAGCAAGTTAATTTTATTTTAATCCACTAAGCTTTGGGGTGGTTTGTTATGCAGCAATAGATAACTGATATATCCTATATTGTTTTCAATTATCTTTAAGAATGCATTATCAATGCATCATGTCAAACTGACAAATAATTCTAAGTATACTAGATTTTGCTATGAACCATAGCAGCACCCTGACCTAGAATTGTCTACATGCCTACATGATCTAAGGAGAACTTCCTCTTGGAGTGAGTTATTTTAGAGTCCTCTGGCCTCTTCAGACTCTCCCTGTTGGTACTGCCAGTAAGAGTTTTAATAATGGTAATATTTATGATGCTGTGCTTTTCTAGCTTCTAGTAACAAAATAGAGACAAGCCAATTCATTTCAAGTTAGCTGCTACAATAGCTGATAGATGGTAAGAGTTATAAATACCTTAATAATTTAGATTGGAATGAACATCCTATTAGTGAAACTTATTAGTAGTACTAAGAGCCATAAATAGTTCTACTTTCCAATAAAGGCCCATGCCAAATTGTGGTAATGTAGATTGAACGATTTTAGAAACATTAAGTGTTTTCACTTGACTAATGCTAGGTATTTTAGAAATATGCATATTTCATTGTTTTAAATAATTTGAAAGGTGAATCATTTAAAATTAATATTTCCTGCTTTTTTTCTGAGAAAACTGAATCAATGCGGCAATTATAAACAGGTTTAAATATTTTTAGGGATAAATTTTATATCCTTCAATCTCTATTCCCTTTCTTTAAAAATTTCAAAATGTCTTAATTGTATACAAGTCATTCATTTATTCCACTATTTGATAACATTGACCAGGTGCCAAAAACTCTGATAAGCAGTGGCATTTGAAAATTTGGACATGAAGGATATGGATTTAAGAAACAAGAATAAACTAAGTTAAGAAAAAAAATAAACTAATTATTTAAACAATAAATAATCAGCATTCAAGAAGTTCAGAGTATATGTAAGAGAGATAAATTCAAAGTTTAATAGAAGAACATGTTCATAAGCTAAAAATCACTTATATGTATAAATCAATAATTCTCTCTAGCTTCCAGTAAAAATTCATAAAAAATACAAAGATTCTCATTATTGTGAAACTTCTAAACATAAATGGAAAATAAATAATAGTATAAGAGCCAAGTCAGAAAGTACAGTTTCCTACAAAGGTATAAAACTTAGGTTGGCCTCAGAATTCTCCACAGCAATTCTGTGTAGAAGATTGTTTATTCTGCCTTCCAAGTAACTGAACAAGAGGTATACTGTTTACGTCAAAAAGTGGCACAGTTCCAGGCACTGTGTAAAATTAAAGGATGAATAGATCATGAGCCCTGCTTTAGATTTCTCTTAATATGATGAGAGAGAGAGACAAACATAAAAGTCACTGGATATTCAGAATGTAAGACAATACTGTAATAAGTTCTATAATACAAAGTGGTAAGAAAATATGTAAGAGAGATTAATTCCAAATGGGAGGTTTTGGAAATGATTCATGGAGAAGTAACTTTTCATCTTCCCTTCCCTCATCTTTCTTGATTCTGAGAGAATTCAAAGGACATTCCTAGTAGAGCACAACTTGGATGGAAGAACTGAGCAGGAAATTATAAAGCCCAAAAGGATTGATAGATAGTCCCATTGGACTACAGGAGGTCTTCCCTGCATTTCAAGCAGGCAGAGATGTTGATACCATTAGGGTTCAAGGAAGCCTCAATGTTCTATTTGTTAGCACCTCCTTATCCACAGGTAGCCTCCTTTCTTACCCCAATATGTGTGTCCTCACTACTAGTTTCTTTTCACACCCCGGCGTTGACAAAAAACGAGATGCACTAACTGAAGTAGAAGCTGAAATGAAATGTTGGATGATCTGACTGATAAGATAAATGGTTCACAATTTATTTTGTGAAAGAAGGAATCATGGAAACATTTTTTAAACAAAGGTTTGATATGATAAAATGGTTATTTTAGATTAATTTGTAAGTTATGTGGTAAAAAACCAAAATGGGGAAATTGCTCACCAGAGAATTGTTGGGTAGCAGAATTGCCAAAGGTTTGATGGAAGTGTTGGTCTGATTAAATAATAAAAAAGATATTCCAGAGATATTATTTTTAAAGGTACAGATTGATTACAAGTAATATTTGGAATATGTAAAAATATGCAATGAAATAAAAAATTTTAATCACCTTAATTTTAAATGTAATTTAATTTCTACACCAACAGCCCCTTGAAATAGTTTTTTTTTTAAGTATACCCATTTAAAAGATGAAAAACACTGATCCAAAAATGCAGTTATTTGCAGAAGGTCAAATAGTAAATTAGTTTAGATCCAAGGGAAGAACCTAAAAACCTATGTCTCCTAACCCTTCTGTATAATTTTGATAGCATAGGTCTTTTTTGTAATCATGTTTTAATTTTTCAGGAGACAAACAAAAAACAGCAAAATCTTTACTGAATTATTTCAGCATAATCTTAAACCTCACTTGAAAAATTTCATAGTAATATCAGAAACTGTCATAATTTTTAATGGTAGGAGCACCCAGTTAAACAAAAAAAGCTCAAAAAAGAAATGCTTTATCTCTGTTTAAAAACATATTTTGTCTTTGTTCTAGTAAATTAGGTATTTCACTATGAGCATGGTAAACAATCTGAATTTTCAAAGAGCTTTTGTTCCCTGCAAGGAGGAAGGGAAGACATATACTAAAATAAGCAGTTTGGAAGATGTTATTCTTAAAACAAAGTGCCTCATCTAACTACAGTTTATTATCTTCACCCCAATTCCCAAAAGCCAGCAATAGTCACATGACTTTAATATATTAGGTCTGTAGCTGATGATATCTTTTCAGAAACAGTGTCTCTACCTTAGTTTTTACAGCATTATTTCACTTACTACCTTATATTGATCTTGGTGACCCCATTCATATGTTTCTATCACCAGGATCCCTAAATTATATACTTTCCTCTTAAACCTAGCACTTAAACAGTAAAATTTCCTCTCCATATTGAAAAAGCCAAGCTTTATCTTTAAGGTCTCCTCTATATTTCAAAACAGGGTTTTCAGAAATTCTATTACAGGGGAGAGTTTCCTGCAAAAACCATTCCTTGTGAAGGAAGTAACTGATAATTGTGCAGTGATCTGAAAGTTTTGTGCTGTTCAAAAATAAAATGTGTAACCATATTTTCTAGGCACTGTTATTCGTCAGAATGCCTTAAATCTTTGTTGTAAAAGTTTGGTAACTTTCAGCTTTGGATATATGTTCAGGTTTAGGAACATAAACTCTGTAAGTATTTAAAAATAAATTTTCATTCTCAAGGAACTCAGTAGGGCCCAGTTAATGGCACTTTACTTAATTGAAATAAGGCACAATAAATCAACTACTACATGACATTTGTCCCTTAAAAATATAATTATTTTAACTAAGGATTTGCATGATTTTAACAAAAAATATTTAAAGTATTTGATCTGCCTGTTTTATTTTTTTCCCAAATATGAGTCTTTAAATGCAGAAAATAATTCATATAATTTGGCTATATATAATAAAATTTAATATAATTTCATTTGAAAGTATTTAAAGACAATTGGGTGAAAATACTGTTTTTTTCCTAAAGTAAACTGAAAAATGCAGTATCTATCTTTAGGCTTAAAGGTCTAAGATTGATCAGAAACAGATACCATTTTGTAAGCTATGCAGATAAAAAGTATCTTATGAGAAACATAAAAATAACCTTATATATTCTTCGTTTCTCCTTGCTAAGATACCTCTCCTTAAAATTTCTGATCACAAACTTAGAAAACAATCTTATTGTTACCAAAGGGGAAAGGTGAGGGTGGGGAGGGATAAATTAGGAGTTTGGGATTAATATAGACACACATGGACACACTACTATATATAAAATAGATAACAAGGACCTACTGTAAAGCACAGGGAACTCTACTCAATATTCTGTAATAACCTATATGGGAAAAGAATCTGAAAAAGATTAGATACCTATATGATGGAATCACTTTGCTATACACCTGAAACTAACACAACATTGTTAATCAACAATGCTCCAACATTAAAAAAAAAAAAAAAAGGGCTTATTAGGAATGAAAAAAATTCCTGATCAAAATTTGGGGCTGAGTATTTATTTCTGAGACTAAAAAAAAAAAAAAAAAAATATTTAAAATGAATGATTACAATAGATATACCCATATCTAAAAATTAAACAATTATATTCAAGTATGTATATATAAGATATTATAAATATAGATGTATGTATTGCAAAATGCTAGTATTAACTTACATTTTCTTTTCACAGTGAGATTAATGAAGACTTTTGCCCCCAGTGAAGATATTGGTGTCTTAGCCTTGGTTTATATTCATTAACTTTTTTTAAATTGAGGTATAGTTAGTATACAATATTAATGTTACAGGTATACAATATACTGATTCACAATTTTTAAAGGTTACACTCAATAGTTACTACAAAATATTGGCAATATTCCCTGTGTTGTACAATATTTTCTTGAAGCCTATTTTATACATAATAATTTGTACCTGTTAATCCCATACTACTATCTTGCCCCTCCCCACTTCCCTCTCCTCACTGGTAACCACTAATTTGTTCTCTATATCTGTGAGTCTGCCCCTTTTTTAAAAAAAAATTCACTAGTTTGTTGTATTTTTTAGATGCCACATATAAGTGATATCATACAGTGTTTGTCTTTCTCTGTCTGATTTATTTCACTTAGCATAATACCCTCCAAGTCCATCCATGTTGTTTCAAATGGCAAAATTTCATTCTTTTTCATGGCTGAGTAGTATTCCTGTGTGTGTGTGTGTGTGTGTGTGTGTGTGTGTGTGTGCGTGTGTGTATTTATATATATTATATGTATATAATATATATCAATCATCTTTATCCACTCATCTGTTGATAGACACTTAGGTTGCTTCCATATCTTGACAATTAGAAATAATGCTTCTATGAACATTGGGGTACATGTATATTTTTGAATTAGTGTTTTGGTTTTTTGTAGATACATACCTAGGAGTGGAACTGCTGGGTCATATGGTAGTTTTATTTTTAGTTTTTTGAGAAACTTCCATACTGTTTTCCAGAGTGGCTACACCAATTTGCATTCCCACCAACAGGGTATGAGGGTTCCCTTTTCTCCACATCTTCACCAACATTTGTTATTTGTGTTCTTTTTGATGATAGCAATTCTGACATGTGTGAGGTGATATCTCATTGTGGTTTTGATTTGAATTTCCCTGATGATTAGCAGTGTTGAGCATCTTCTCATGTGCCTGTTGGCCATCTCCATTTCCTCTTTGGAAAAATGTCTATTCAGATCTTCTGTTCATTTTTAATTGGGTTGTTTGTTTTTTGATGTTGAGTTATATGAGCTGTTTATATATTTTGTCTATTAACCTCTTATGGGTCATATAATTTGCAAATATTTTCTCCCATTTGGTAGGTTGTCTTTTCATTTTGTCAATGGTTTCCTTTGCTGTGCAAAAGCTTTTAAATTTAATTAGGTCCAATTTGTTTATTTTTGCTTTTATTTCCTTTACTTTAGGAGACAGTTTCAAAAAAATATTGCTATGATTTATGTCAAAGAGTGTTCTATGTTTTCCTCTAGGAGTTCTATAGTTTCCAGTTTTACATTTAGGTCTTTAGTCCATTTTGAGTTCGTTTTTGTTTATAGTGTTAGAGAATGTTCTCATTTCATTCTTTTGCATGTATCGGTCCAGTTTTCCTAAACCACTTATTGAAGAGAGTCTTTTCTCCACTGTATATTCTTGCCTCCTTTGTCATAAATTAATTGACCATAAGGGTATGGGTGTATTTCTGGGCTCTCCGTTTTGTTCCATTGATCTATGTGTCTGTTTTTGTGCCAGTATTATACTGTTTTGATTACTGTAGCTTTCTAGCATAGTCTGAAGTCAGGGAGTATGATTCCTCCAGCTTTATTCTTCTTTCTCAGGATTGTTTTGGCTATTCAAGGTCTTTTGTGTTTCCATACAAATTTTTTAATTACTTGTTCTAGTTCTGTGAAAAATGTCATTGGTGTTTTGAGAGGGATAGCATTGAATTTCTAGATTGCTTTGGGTAGTATGGTCATTTTAACAATATTCTTCCAATCAAATAACACGGTATATCTTTCCATCTGTGTCATCTTCAATTTCTTTAATCAGTGTCATAGTTTTTGGAGTACAGGTTTTTTTACCTCCTTAGGTAGGTTTATTCCTAAGTATTTCATTCATTTACTTTTGATGTCCCAATGTAACACAAACCTTCTAAACAAGGGATCTACTTCTACATTTTCCTAGCATAAGCTAACATTCTGGTTTAGTCACAGATTCTGAAAATAGATATCATTTATGTGCCAGGCTCTGTGCTAGTTAGTGGAAATCCTGTAGTGACTAAAATAGATCAAATTCCTATATTCATAGCACTTATGTAAGACAGCAGAATGTGATAGTTGAGATGATAGATTTTGGAGTCACTTTCCTGGGTTCTAATCCTAACTCTTCTATAATATTTAGCTGTGTAGCTTTCAGCAGGTTCGGTAATCTACTTGAAGCTTAGTTACTTCACTTGTAATATGAGGATAATTGTAAATCTCTCATATGGTTGAATGAGTTACTCTAAAGTGCTCAGAACAATACCTGGCACATAGTAACCCCCATCTATATGTTATCTAATTTTTGGGTATTTGTAGGGAAGACAGTCTATAGACAAATAAAAACATAATTAATATACCAAGAAATAGGGAGTGACAAAATGTTGGTTATTCTCTCTGATAAAGTGAAGGAGAGCCATCTGGGATAAGGGTATTGCATGCAGAGGGAACAATAAATGCTAGTCCTTGAAGAAGAATAAAGAATCTGAGGATGAGCAGCTAGAGAGGAGTAGGAGCTAAAAATTGTTGTTGTTGTTGTTGTTTTAACTCTAAAGACCTCAGTTCAACGGCCGCAAATATTCTTTACTCTTTGCTCATCTGACTAAAGCCATTCTTTCTCTCCCAAAAGAATACCAGTCAAATCCTTGACTACTGCCATGGATGATTAGGATTCCATGTATCACAATATTTCTTGAAGTGATATGGGTATTATCATCTCAGGGAAAAGAATGGAACTCGAAGGATTGTGATGGTTTGCTGAGTTTGGGGAAAATCATGATAAAAATCACTGGGCCCAAGCTTTTCAAGTCTCTTAACTGAAAATCTCTCCAGATCCCAATTCTTAGTACTTCCAGCCCTTTTTCTCCTCTTTACATTGTAGTAACTTAAGAAGGATGGGTGAACTGATCTGTTTAATGCTTTGAATGGTGCTAATGAGTCATGCTTATGTAGAGAGATTTTAAGTAGATTTGTCTTTTATGGAGTCCTTCTCAAGTACCATCTTACATATTGCTGAGAAATCAATCTTCCCAAGAGCAATTTTAACTGAAATTTAAACATATCCCATATACTTTTTTTTGTCTACAGAATAATGTTCAATTTTCTAGTCAAATTATTCAAAATTTCCACAATTTGGCCAAGCCATTTGTATAAATGTGCCTGTAACTACAGCCATTTATTCACTCAACTTGCCTAAAATTGGACATTGAATTTTCTGAACATACCATGCCTTGTGTGAAATCTGTACCACCATTCACTAAGTTCCTTCGCTGTCTGCAGCTTTTCTCGGCCTCAGTGTAAAGATTAAATGTCACTTCCTCCAAGAATCTTTCCTGACTCCTACTTGTTGTAAATAATATGTTGTTTCAAGGCTTGATAACCCTGAGTATGTGTTTCTTATTTGAAATGTCTCATAGGCAGAGTAGCTTAGTAGTTAAGAACACAGAAATTTGTAATTAACTGACTTGGGTTGAGTATGGACTTCTCTTTTATAGCTGTTTGTTTTTGATCAAGTTACTCAGTATTTCTGAGCTTTATTTTCTTTCTCTGTAAAATTTTTATCAAGCATCTTTATCTTTTCACGCTTAACATGGTGCCTGGCACATTGCTGACACAAAAAATGGCTATCTTTAAAAATTGTACACTGTACATTCATATGTAGACTTCTAGAATTGCCCATACTAAATTTTAAGCTCCATTAAGGCAAAGAATAACTTGTCTTAGTCTATTTTGTATTCTTGTCATTGCCAAGTTTTAAAGCCTCATAAAGAAAAACAGTGTAATATCCTTTGCTGATGCTTGAAATAATATATTCACATTTAGAATATCTATTTATTTTTCATATATATTGGCAGACAAAAAGGAGGATGTTTGGAGGTCAACTGGGCCCTTGAAGCATAGATGAAATCTCAGAGGTTGGATATGTACCTATTGACTCTTTCAATACAGCACAATTAATGTGACGAATAAGACAATATATTTGTTTTTCTTCTGATGAGGACCTCATAAAAACTTGCTCTTTCTATGATAGGAAGAAAACTGATACCAGAATAAGCGTGCACACACACACACACACACACAGACACACACACACACACACATATATACACATATAACTGTGTTTTCTTCTTATGTAGATCAAGTCAGCTACTACCATAAAATGAATTTTTTGTGTTAATTTTATTTAATTAAAGCTTTAACCAAATCATATAAAAATTTCCAGAATTTCAAATTAGCAAAAATAGTGATTGAATAATTTTACAATATTTGTCAGAAAAAGAACAAAAATCTCTTCTACTATGATAAAAATTATTTTTGTAATTTATAGTTTGTACACATCCAGTTACAAGATAGGTACAATTTCAATTGCTTTTCTTTGCCTTTGGTCTTAACCTAGGTCTGAGAGGAATCTCATCTCATTGCTAGAGTTTACTTCAAATGGCTTTGTTGTAATAGGGTTAGAATGGCTTACAATCATCATCTGTTTCCACGATTACTTATCTCTCTACCTAAGCTAACAATTACAGCTCTCTTAATGGAATAATGGAACACATCACAATGTACAGGAAACTAGCACTATCTCTGAAATTGAAGTAGAGGAAGGCAATTTCACATGTATTGTGAAAGCATTCAGTCCAGTGTTCTTGGTAGCAGTCACTCTATGTTAAAATAATTCAATGTACGTAATTGTTTTCTCTTGTTCTGGAAACTTGTAATGAGCTTGAAAAAGTGGGTAAAGCTATTTCCCTAGCCATACATATACATATTTGGAAGAAGCAATGATCCTAGAGCAATGTGTTCTTAGTTCTTTACGGCAGGTACAAAAATATGGCCCAAGCTAAGTGCCCAGTGTTTTAAAGTACTTAGGCAGAGCAAGCGAAAGTCTTATTTTATGTTTAAAGCTAATTTATCATACTACCTCTTTCTTTTGTTCCCTTTTATCATTTTGTTTATGGGAATGTATGTATCTTACAGGCAGATATTTGAGTATATTTAAATTAATGTTATAGGTATAAAAACACATCAATTGAATGGAAGACTGGGCACTGGACCTGATAGCAGTGGTAAACCAAGGCCACGCCAAAGCAAAGATGGGCGACTTAGCATATATTTAAAACATTTCTCATAAATAAAGCAGATTATTTTTAGCAAGCTTAAGTAGATTGATACATGGGATTTTAATAGTCTGCTTTCCCTGAAAGACTCCTTATTAGGTTCACTGTTTGTTATCCTTTTTGTAGTACTTCACCTGTACACAGAATCATAACCATATACTTTATATTTATAGCATTTAATTAAAATAAAATTACTTAGTTTATAAAACAGAGGAATCTTGCAAATTCAATAAATATTAAGCTACCACTACCTACCTAGTAACTACTCTAAAAAGGGAATTATGATAGTTAGTGTTTAAAGATGTGAACATTAACCCTCAACAAGAAAAGTCAGCCCCTTTCTAAAAGCCTTTACCATTTATGCTGCAAAATGTTCATATTATGATATGAATCACTATGTAAATATATTCTAGAGCTTTTAAAATGTTTAAGAGATGGTATAAATATCCATTTATTATCCCTAAATCTATATCCTCTAAATCTAAATTATTTTTCTACACACTAATAGGTTATTATTTAATAAATAGGATATCCACAATTATAAATGAAAATAGATTTTTACATTTTATCACAAAACCCATTGTCAATAGATGGCAATGATATTCTTTACAGTTGATTTCTTCCTTCTCTTAAGTTATCCCTTTCTGATAAAAATTTCATAACACAGTAAGGTTATTTATATCTGAAAAGTTCTGTATTTCTACCATTATAATTTTTCATGTCAATATAGGCCAGCTATGGGGGAGGTATAGCATGACATTGCTTTATTAATGCTGACACTTTCCTGTGGATTGAAGGAGTTTTCATCCTGTGTATATATAGAGGCATGTTATTAGCATTCAGATGTGGTTTCTCTATCAACTAATCCACTTCAAAATATTTGCATGAAATCAAATTTGCTTACCAGTCAGCCACATATAAAATATAATTTACAGACTTGGGTTCACATTAGTGAAGTTTACTTATTTAGAGCATAGAAGAATTATCAGTCAGTCTCATTACCAAGGGAAGACATGCAGTGAATTCCACAGGCACTGTCACTTTGCCTGTCCTGATTTGATTTATACAGTGTGGATTTCAAATGTTAAAAAATATATTGATCTTGGAGTCTTACTGATAAAGTTGGTAACATTAGGATCTGAAATGTGTCATTTATAAAATTTTGTGAAGTGACAGTCTTTTCCTTATGAAATTTACAAAGTATGAGATTAGTCCTATTACATTTAAACAAATTTGAAGCTGACACATAGTTCTCTAAATAAAATGTATGCAATTTCTGCAAATGCTTATACAATAAGACATGTTTATAATGGCAACTTAGGTATATATCATAATCATATTTTTAATGTAAGTAATTGCATAGGTTGACCACTGTGCTATGTGGAAATATATAAGAAATGGCTAACAATGTCTTATTGTATGCTAGGATAGTTCTGAGCTCTTTACAAGCATTAATTCATATTTTCCTTAAGACAAATTCATAAGATAGGTACTGTAATTATCCCTGTTTTACAGATGAAGACCCTGAGCCACAGAGATTAAATAATTTGCCCAAAGTCACAAAGCAAGTAAGGAGTGGAGCTAGGATTAAAGCCCAGACACAGTCTAATTTTGACTATTCTAAACACCACGTGACTCTGGGACTCAACCGGAACAGAACCTGAGCTACAGTACATTGGAATGAAGCAACATTTTGTTTCTATCCTTGATAAAATTGCAAATAAGTAATCTTTGTAAAAGAAAGTAATAAGATTGGATTTTTGGAACTAAACAATTGCCCAGCGCAGCCTAGAAGTGGACCAGGAGAATGTGCTCTGCAGGTCTAGGGCTACACAAGCAGAAAGAAATCATTCAAGTGAAAAATATACTGCTGACCTCCCCTATCTGGGGGAAGAGCTTCACTAGTTTTTCTTTAAAAGGGAAACTGTGAGGTTGCAGGGTTGGCATAAAGTTTAGTAATTCTCATTTCTTAGCATAAACTTGATCATCCTCATAATCCTTTTTACGTTTTCTAAAGGATTAGAAAAATTAACTGGTCAAGACTTAAATGAAAGTTATTAAGCATTACTTGGCTATCATGTGTAGGGAATGGTGTACCTTAATTTATTATAGAATCTGAATTTATATTTTCCAAATATGTTTCATTTTCATCTGTTTGCAACTGTTCGGCACCGCTTTCTGCATTTTAGTGCTATTTGTATTAAAATGCATACCAAAGATTTGGAAGTTTTTTGCTATTTAAAATAATAAACATTAAATATTATATTCTCTCATAAACATCATTTTCACCTGTGTATATCTGCTCTTCTTTTCTCATAATTTTACATTTTGTTTTATGTATCATCTATGGTTCTTACTTAAGGCAGCATGCTCACTTTGGCGTGCCATCACTGCTCAGTCATAACTTAGATCACTTTGTTCAGTTTCCTACCCCAAATCTTTGAAAGTAGGTAAGAGATCATTCCAGACTCAGACTCTTGTTTAGCCTTCTCATCAAGACATAACAGTTAGAAAATTAATATAACCAGACTAGTTTTCTTTTTCTGATTTCATATTCACCAAATAAATTTCTGTATATTTTCTTTCATTTGTTGAGAATGGTTAGTAAATATATTTATTTTGTTCACTTGTTGCCATTTATCATACTAATTACAATAAATTAGAATTCTATGTTATACATCAAGTAAAACAAAATAAAAAACTTTTATTTTCTATGAAAGCAATACTGAAATTTAAGACAAAAACTTAGAAAATAATCCTGTCCTCACCAGAGTAGGGCCAACATTAATTTTAAATGGCAAAGTATAGACTTTGGAATCTTTAATTCTTAAGAACAGGTAGGTTGAAATTGCTGATCCTATTCATTTGGTGAGTGAAACAGTGACTTACGGTACATAAAACTTGCACATTCATGAATTTCAAATCACTTTATAGCTCAGTGGAATCTCTCATTGTCTTGAAATTGATGACGTTTACCTGTGGCAATTTCGAAAGGCAGATAAAAGGAAAGAGGGGGCTCATTCTTGTCTAGTTTCATGTGCAGCTACAGGAACAAATAGCCAAATAATCACAATATATTATCATTTGTACATAGCTCACAAATATTAGTACATTATTGTAATTTTGCATAGGCAGAAAGAAAAACCTTTTTGAAGACAAATTGGGACAAATGTTGACTTTAGCCTTATTATACTAGGGGAACAAATGTTATATATTAGTCTTGCAATAAATTCTTAAATGTTTTAAGATTGCATTTTCTCTAATAAATATGCATATTTTAATGACTGTCTATTACTTTTTCTTCAATATAGGTACAATCTGTTAATCTTTGAAATTCATTCACATAATTAAGATGAACTCTAGAATTAATTTGGAGTAAAAATATTCCAGGAAACTTCTATGAACTTTATCTGTAGTCAAGTTTTGGTGATATCTATATTTTTAGTCCAAGGAAAGACATTGTTTTAAATAAATTCGAATATATACATCTTGATTCTGTATTATCAATTCAACATTATAAATCCCAAACTATGTAATTTCCTTTTTCTACAAGTATATTATTTCTAAATTCCAGGAATAATATGGGATATAATCTTTCTTTTAAAATGTTAAAAATTAGCAATCTGCAAGTATTTATTGAATGCCTAGTGTGTCTCAGTGATGTGAAAGCAAGTAAGAGAAGGAAGAACTCTACTTTTACACTGAAAACTTCCTTGTTGAAGGGGATTTATTCGGCTATTGTTATATATAGTATAGTGAGATAAGAACAAATATGGATAAATCCCAAGAAATGTAATACAGAATAAATCTCTTTGCAGAATCAGAAAATATTTCCAGAAGTATTTACCATTAAGCCAAATTTTACAATACAATTGAAATTTAATGGTATGAAATAAATGAAGGTTATTTTAGACAAAACGTATAGCACAAAGCCCAGAAACTGATTGATATTTAAAATCTGTAAATAATTTGTTAGTCCTAGCTTAAAATACAGATGCAATAGAGTAGCAGACAATGAAGCTAGGAAAGCTGGAAGATCAAGGACTTTCTTCAATTTCCGCATACCTCTTTTTATAACTGTGCACCTAAAGGTATGTCTATCTGTCTATCAGTCAATCGATCTATCTATCATCTATCCACACTTCCATCTGTCTTTATATGCCTGTATCTTAGTTAGGCAATGCCACAAAGTGATCCTGGATGTCACTGCTCTTTTCTGATATTTCACTTATTATTCTGTTTCCAACCAATTAACTTTGTGGTCTCATTTTCATCTAGATTTGTGAATGTCCATATATAAAGTGATTTATATTATAGACTTTTAGCTTATATTCTCATTTTATGTTATCTTCCTAGGTGATCTCATCTATTCTTTGACTTCAATTGCCATATTGTGCACTGCCCAAATATAGCTCTTAGCTGACATTTTTATTCTGTTCATCACACCCTACACTGAGCATCCAGGAAATATCACAGACACTTGAAATAAAGTGCACCTCACAATGAACTCATCATCCCCTTCCCCTGCCACAATGCTTCCATTTATTCTCCTAGGAATAGCTAGGAGCCTAGTTTAAGCCTACATTAAGCCTAGTTTCCATTTCTAAAATATCTTTCAAATCTTCCTGTAAGTTGGATCTCCACTGTCATTGTTGTAGTGTCTACTTTTCTGTTTGGTCCCTTTCTATTCATTCCTCATGTTACAGCCAGAGTAATCTTTCACAAAGCAAATATTACCTCATTCTCTGCATAAAACCCTTTAATGACCACCCAATAACATCATAATAATGTCCCCTAAATAATTTTTTTTACTTTATGTTGTAAAATAGAATATACAGAGAAAAAAGGACACAAACCATAAATATGTAATATAATAAATAATTACAAAGTGAACAACCACCTAATTACTCTCCAGGTCAGCCTCAGGAAATCACCATACCTCAGAAGCTCCTGGATTTTTTTTGTTTGTTTTTTACCAAATAAAACCTCCTCCGACTCTCAAAGATAATTGCTAGCCTGAATTTTAAGATAATATTTACTAATTTTCTTTAATAGTATTATCATCTAAATTGAATCTCTAGATAATAAAAATCTAGCTTTTTTTTGAACCTAAATCCACTAACTGACATGGTGTGAATATTTCATGTATCATTTTCCCTCCTTGAACCTAAGTATCCTCTCTGTGAATCACAGGAGTTGTACAAAACTAGTGTCTATGATGATTATTAAATAAAGGAATATTTGTCTGTGAGCAGCCAAATCTTCCTTGAATTATGGTGCTCATTACTGACATTATCTGTTGTCTTTTCCTATTCAGTGAACTCTTCATCCAGGTAAAACTCAAAACTTTGTTTAATGTGTTTATAAGAGAGGCTAACCTGCTTTTCTTCTAGTCTCTCAGTGACATCAAATTTTCCAGAAGTGTTTACAGCTCTAACATTAAATTGTCAGACATAGATTAGTTTTCTCCGAATCTCTCACTGCCAGAGTTCAGCTGGTTCTGAATACAGAAAGACCAACCAAGCAGTGAGCCTATTTATTGAATAAATGAAGGTGTCACCTCACAGAGCAAAATCTCCGGTCTTTAGTGTTCTTCATTCAGCCACAGGAATGGTTTAAACTTTGACTTTTAATCCTAATATCCATTCTGCCTAGAAGGGAGCATTTTTCTACCAAGGGACAACTCCATAAATATTATGGTCCTGAGTTGTGCCCCAACTATTTGCTTTCATAGAACACCTAGGGAATGAGTACTCAAACTTAGGTACTTTACATAATAAAATTTTTTTAAAACTCCGTCCCAGCATATATATGCTCAATACTTCACAAACATATTGAGCCTGTCCATCTGCCATCAGATCTTATATAAGCATAGGAAATGGGTATAAATTTCAATCATCTCTATTCCAGTAGATTTGTGTTTGATGTATTTTTCTGTCATCTAGTATTTACTGATTATTCATTTTTTAAGTTATAGCCAAATATATGGCTAGTTCTTTACTGGATACTGTGCCTTCTTCATATAAAATAATCTCAGTATGTTTAGTAATGATACTTTCTTGCCAAAATCCAAATAATATTTTTAAAATTTTTACCTTTGTTGTATTTGCAACTTTGTCATGTTTGAGCAGCCCTTTATTCTTGAAATTCACTTCAAGAAGAGGAGAACTTTGACATAAAATTTTCTTTTTAAGTTTTATTCTAGTATTTTTTACATTTCTTCTTTTTTCTCCTTTTCTTTGAAAGGATTTGAACATCAAAGGAACTTAATACATATACTCTATAATTTTATCAAGTCATTTATTCCTCCTCATTAATTTGTAAGAACACTTTTAAATTAAAAAGATGTAACTGTTAAGGTTCTTAAATACAAACCATAGCAACCGTCTCTGTGTAACTAGAATTAGAATAAGATTTACTTAGAGAATGTTATGTGTCTCAAAAATCTCACAGAAAAAAATCAGGACAAAGGGAATGCCAGGAAGTCAGAATCACAGCCGAAACTGTACCTCAGAGATTACTTGACCATGGGTACTGTAGTTTCTGCCTATGGATACTGGATATCACTGTTTTTGAAGTGAATTATAAATTGTGTTTCTCTGTGTTACTTGCTCAATACAACAGCAGTTTATTTGTCACTTACATTACAGTGATTTGTGCAGTGTTTAGAGGACTCTGCTCCATGTAGACATCCAGAAACCCAGGCTCCTTCTATCAAAGGTTCTGCCTTGGCCTTGAAGCTCAAAGTCCTCCATTGATTCAACAGACGAAGGTAAAGCAATATAGTATTTTTGTTTGTTTTCTTTTTAATTCAGTATTGACAATGGCTTAATTCACAGGAACCAAGATTCTAATCTGGAATTTATGTTATTAAATAAGGTAAAGAAAAGCTTAGAGTTGTTTTTATTTTTTTTAGTTACCAAAATTGATTTTTAATAATTAAATTTTCACTGACTTGAAATGTCATTTTTATATACAAAATTCTAGCATATTATTGAATCTAATTTGACTCTTCTATTTTGTTCATTGGTCTTTCTACTTCAAGTATTTATATGGAAGTATTCAAGTGTCATAAGTTTTATAACAGATTTTAAGAGGTGGATTCTAGGTGGGTAAGGAGTTCAGTGGATCCTCTCCTGAGCAAAACAACAATTTAACTGGTGAAAATTATTATTTTTTAGCTATTTAAATTCTCTGGAAATAGTTTTAAGGGCATACAGCAAATGGAGAATGTTTCATTTAAGGAAAACTAATTAACGTTGGTAACAACAGCAAAAGTCTATGGTATTTGAGACACAACTTGCTACCATACCCAACTCACCCCACCAGCTTCTTGTTAAAAAATCTCTGCTTTAGGCAGGTGCCGGCTCTCTCTTCCCAGGTCCCAGTCTGCAGCTAAGTTTGCTCCTGGAGGGGGCGTGGGGGCAGGCTGCAGGTGATGTTTCTCATCCCTCACCACTAGCCTTATGGTGGGAGGTGGGCATGGTCAAAAGAACCCGTTCTCCCAACCTCTGGTAGAGCAGGATGAGCATACTATTGCCCCAAAAGCCCATGACCCGATTTTTGTCTTAAATTTGAAATTGTTGATGTAATTACCAAATAGAACAATGTCTTCCAAGTTTAATACATTTTCCATTTAAAATCTTATTTTCCTCTGAAAATTTATTTTTATTATAAAGTTAATTCTGAGTAGATAAGGCTTTATGGTTTCTAATTGATTGTAAGCTATTTTGGGGAAATTTACTGACTTTTACCAACAGTTGTGGTTGACTATCTCACTCAGTTTTATTATTTTCTTTTTTTAGTTTTTGGCTTTACTTTGTTGTTTTTATTTCTAGTCACACAACATGGAAGCTCAGATCATTGATTTCTTTAATACATGCATTTAAACATGTAAATTTTCCTCTACTTTCAGCTTTAGTTGCAATGAACAAGTTTTAAAAGTCATATTTTTATTAACTTTCAGATCAAAAGTTTTCTGATTTCCACTATGACTATTTTATATTTAACCTTGAGTTATTTAAAAGTGTATGTTTAATAACCAAATATTTTATGATTTTCTTCAAATTAGTACTTTTCCCACTTCTATACCTATGTGAAAACCTTACATATATTTAAGGCCATTCTCTGCTCCCATCTTCTGTGCTATTATTTTCATATATGTAATCTCTATATGTGCTTTGAACCCAATATTATTATATTATCATTATAATAATTAAATGATGAATATTTATATATGATTTGATGATTTATTTTGTCTGCTACTCTTCATTCTTTATTTCCAGTCACACCTGGTAATATTTTTTTTCTTTTAGTGCAGATCTGCTGGTTCTGAACTCTCTCAGC
The DNA here is from genome assembly GCF_002837175.3 of Physeter macrocephalus. Taxonomy (NCBI): domain Eukaryota; kingdom Metazoa; phylum Chordata; class Mammalia; order Artiodactyla; family Physeteridae; genus Physeter; species Physeter macrocephalus. The sequence goes on from NC_041214.2 coordinate 58,216,182, forward strand.
TTTTGTTTGTCTAAAATATCTTTTTTTCACTATTATTCTGAAAAATATTTTATCTGTAGCATTCTGGGTTGGCATTCTTATTTCAGCATTTTAAAGATTTTATTTTATTTGTCTTTGGCTACCATGATTTCTCTTGAAAAAATCTTGAACTTTTTATTGCTTCTCTGAAGGTAATGCATTTTCCTTCTCTGGTTGCCCTTAATGGGTTTTTTTGCCCCCTTTGTCTTTGTTTTTTTTTCTTTTTTTTACATAGTTTGACTATAGTATACCTAGATATGGGCTTCTGTACAATTTTTATGTGGGTTTTGCTGAGATTTTAATATAATAAAAATATTCATAGAGTTCAATATCTTTTGTCAATTTGGAAAATTTCAGCCAAAATTTCTTTTAGTATTTTTTCTAACTTATCCTCTCTTTCCTTTCCTTCTGAACTTGAATTACAATTATATTAGACTTTGGCACCATGTTCACATGCCCTTGATGGTCATTTCTGTATTTCGGTAATTTTTTCTTCTAAGTTTTGGCTTCAATCTGAATATTTTCTACTAACTTGCTCTATAGTTCATTAATAGTTCTTTTGTGTCTAATCTTTTATTAAATCTATCTCTTAAATTATTAATTTCAGTTATAGCACTTCTTTTAGTATTTTCATTAGATTCCTCTTGAAAGATTCAATTTTTTCTTATTTTTTCAAAATTTGCTTAATTTGCTCGAGCATAATTAACATAGCTATTTAAAACATTTCATTCTAAAAATTCAATCTGATTTGCCAAAATTCAAGTCACTTCTATCTCTCCTTTTCCATAGTAAGTTTTATATATTGGTTTTAATCAATTGGTTTTGCTTTATAGATGTCTTATGAAGTTTTTTTAAATTGGATATTAGACATCACACATTAAAATTTGTAGAAACTTTAGACTATGTTTTCTTCCTGCTGTGAGGGTTAAATTTTCTTATGTCAGGAATATAGGATATAAGTAGATTATCTCAATTCTGTAAAAGGTTGATTTTTATGCTTTGTCAGGGTTAACGTTTCAGTGTTTCTTTACACATAGTTGCATGACCTCTGGAGTCTCAACTAAAAGCCTAGGGTGTTTACCAATACCACTTTACACTGGTATTAAACTCTAACTTATCTCATCAGCAATGAATATCTGCTAAAATCTGAACTCAGCTCTTTAGCCTCTCTGCTTCAGATTTATGCTAGATTTATTAGTCTTATCCTGTATATGATGAAATTAGTAGCAGATAATTTCTTCAAAGGGAGATTACCTGTAGATGTCTGTGGTCACTCCTATGACTTTCTCTTTTCTTCAGACTTTTCTTCCCTTTTCCAGACACTTTGAGTAATCCAATCTTCAATTTCTGTTTTCTCAGCCCAGTGTGACTGCAGTATTCTGCCAAGTCCTACTTTACCACAGTAGGAGTTGATAAATGACCTCAGGAGATATGCTATGATAAGACAATATTCACTTACTGGTGATTTCATTCTCTCTGCAATAGCAATCTCTCAAGTGTTTCCTCTGTTGATGTCTCTGAAATTCCTTCAAACAGGCATTCCTATATATTTACACAGATTTCATAGTTGTTTTCAATAGGATAGGTTCATCCCATATAATATCCCCTGTCATGGGCAGACTGAACTTTTGGGTTAGCAGAGGTTTGGTCTTGTGCAAACATCTGTAAGACATTTGGTCCACACCCAGTAGGACTTGATATTTGGTCTTGTTCAAAATGTTCACAAGATATTTGATCCACGCCAAAAGGTCCTTGATATTTGGTCGTATTTTTTATTACCCAAAACATCCAGGAAGACATTTGGTTCATGCCAAATGGTCTTGTCCAGAACCACTTGTCATGGATCAAATATGCTCAAGGATGTTTTGGATAAGACCAAATTGCAAGGTCCTTTTGGCATGGGACCAAATATCTTGTGGACATTTTGAACAGAACCAAATGTCCTACAAGGAACTTTTTGTAGCATGCTTAGTGCTTGTAGCTAGCTGTATTTTTTAATGCACCGTAATTTTTTGAACCTTCTTCCATGGTAATTATTTGAAATGAGAAAAGTACAAATCTGACATTTTCTGTCACTTGTTTAGTTTTAAGTTCTGCAATAACATTGTTTTTTCTTAAGTTTATTTTTTAACTCTTCTTGCTTCAATTTAGCTAATTTTTAAATTCTAACCCTTATATTTCATTAAATTGTGTTTTGTTTAATTTTCTTGCATGATAATAATACTGAGTTTTACTCTTTCCTGATTTTATGTGAATTTATATCTTTAAAAGTATGTCCCTTTTTTTATGTTCTTACATCTTTTCTTCTTAAGTAGGAGTGTGTAAGTACTGGTCATTTGAATTTTTTCCTGTGTCTGAGGCAATTACTATTTACTTTATGTGACCAATTTGTGTCTATCAGATTAAAAAAGAAAAAACTGTAAGTGGAATTATTTCCCTGTTTTCTCAGCAAGTAGTTAGGTAGTCTCTTTAGAAAATTATGAAAGAATATTTTCTGTTAGTCTGCTTTGTTCTCAGAGAAAAATAGATATAGATTAACAACAGTGGGCATCTAATTTTGGAAGTGTTTTCCAAACTTTGTTTGTTTGAATACCTGCCCTACTAATATGGTCTTCTCTATTGGAAAAAGACCTTGTTTTTGAGACTGTACAATCTTTCTAGATAAACTTATCCCAGTGTTGATGGTTAGACTGATATTTGGGCTATTTGTTTATGGTTCAATGTGTATTTTTTATTTTTTTCATTTCTGAGCTTAATAAGCTTCAGAGGTCTGTTTTTCTGATTAGGATGCCAAGTTGGAAAAGACAAAGTGTGTGTGTGTGTGTGTGTGTGTGTGTGTGTGTGTGTGCGTGTCTGTCTGTCTGTCTGTGTCTGCATGTATAATATAATTACACACATATATGTGTACTAATATATACATATTTATGTATATATTATATCTATATTTATGTATAAATACATAAAATTTATACATAAAATATATATTGTATATAAACACTCTAAACTTTTAATATGTTTATATTTGTATTTATATATAAATATATATGTATTACTTTTTATTTTCCTTTTTTTTTTTTTTACTCTACATGAACCACTGCTACTTCTAAAACTTGGGATTGTTGGTAGATAAGATGGGTTTATAGTTTTCTTCTGCCTTCTATTTGCATTCTAACTGCACCTCCTGCACTCCTCCTCCAAAATGAATGAAAGTTTTGATCTTTTGAAATTACCTCCCTTCACTCTTTACCTTACCTTACTACCAACACAGCAGATAAGCCTAGTGTGAGTGCCCAGAACTCCCTTCTCTTGATATGTTCCAAACTACATGGCACTTAACGCTTATCTTCTGATGCTGTGGGATTTGGTGAGTCCATTCCTAGCTTAAGCACGTGAAAAGTTTTGTTTTGATTCTTTTTACTTTTGCTGTGAAGGATTACAGAATAATTTTAAAATATTGATATGTTTCTGTAACTTTGTTTATCCCTTGAACACTTTTATTTCATGTCAGGTGCTATCATATATGCTAAGAATAAAGTAGCAAATAAGGTATAATAATTTTGCTGTACAATCAACAAAATTTGTATTTTATAACTAATAAACATTTTAAAATTTGGTATTTTCTTTAACACAATGAATCAAAGATAAATTACATAATTAGGAGAATCTCCTTTTAGGTATCTTGCCTCTTTAAATTGAGAATTAATATACAAGGCTCTTCACCAATCATTACCAAAATTAAACTTTGCCAAATTAAATTCAGGAAAATACTATCAAGTCTCTGGTTTTGCCTCTACTTTTTAGTTCATTTGAGAGAAAAAGTAATTTCCCTTATTTTATGGTTAAATTTGTTGCTCATTGTTTTTTATTTTTACTTTCCTTCATTAATAATCAGGCTAAAAGTTCGTTCTCTTTAAAAAATGTTAGGCATGCCAGAGTCACATTATAATATAATAATAAATTTAAAATTAGCCTACAAATGTGAATAGAATACAAAATAAACATATAAATAATTTTTAGTGAGGATATTCCATTTCTGGCACACATCTATTCAAATATAATAGTTGCAATGTTAAGCTCAGATTAAAAACTCTGAAAACTGAAAATATGGATTTGATGTAAGTTTTATAAAATGTAAAAACTACAGCTTTGGTTTTGTGTAGGCCTAGGTTGTTTTTAAAGGTACTCTAAGGGAAATTGAAACTAGGAACCTCATGTTATACCTTATTTAAGTGAAATAAAAGATGGAACAACACTGTTGGTCCATTTTATTTTCATTCTTCATTTAAATTATCACTTTTACATTTAAATATATGAATGAAGGTCTTGAAATTCCAGGGATTTTTGCCAAAAGGGAACTCAGTCCACAATATGTTGTAACATTAGATTCCAGCACGTCCATTTATTCATTTAGTAAACATCGCAGTTCTAATGTGAAATCAAGCAATGTTTGAGACTTTAATTAAATGGAAATGTGTTGTTTTAGCTGAGGGAAAGAAAACAATTGGCTATTACATAGCCCAAACTTTGAATGCTGGATATACCATGTTTATTGTGTGAAATTCTAGACACAAACAGTCTTATGTGCAAGCAATTGATTTTGATCAATTAAATAGCTAACATATGTAGAACTAGAAATTACCTGACTTATAAAATTGAGAAGTATTTTTTATCATTTTAGGTGGTCAGGATTTGGAAGTTTATGGGATAGTTCTTAGCTAAGTGGGTGTCTTCCTGCTTGCATGATTTTCTTAACAAGCATACTATATCTTACATCCAAAAAAAGCTTAGGATTTCCTTGATATTGCATTCTGATAAGAGGTAAACTCTAGATCATTTTAACAAGGTTTGGTAAATTTTAAAATTTTTGTACATTAAATAGAAAACACATCTGAAAACTTCTCATAAAGGTTATTTGTTGACAGATTTTCATAATTGCTTGCCATATTTAGAGATACATAAAACTATTCTTGATGAAATTTGCTCATGTCCTGACTAGATTGCTTTAATTACAACTGGTGACTATAAGCATGGTCCAGAACTAATTCCCCTTAAACAGAGAAACAAACAATCATGGGGCTTTTCATATGATTTATTCAATTTGCCAACTGAATAAATAGGTTTGTTGGCATACGATAGTTGCAGGAGTTTCTTTCCCCTAGTTCCACCTGAATATTGTTCTACATTTATTATTGTCTTATCCGAAAGGTATGGTTCAACATTTTTAATATAAAATTACCTATTTTCTCAGCACTTTCCAGTGTGAAGGATATTAAAAATAAGATGTGGTGTCTTATAGTTAATTACATTTTAAATTTAATTTGAGTAAACCTGGCATCCTCTGAAAATTAGGACCACAACATTGTAAATATATTCAGTGCCCAGTGTTCTAGTCCTAAACTTGTAGCACAATCAACCAATATATGATATAATATTAAAGAAGGGAAGGCTACTTTTCAGTTGATGAAAGGAGGAAGAGGGTGAAAACATTAATTTGGTCTTTGTTTATGGTCAGCATGGAAGAAAAGAAAATGTTTAGATATGGAGAGCTAATTGAAGTTGCAGCCTTAATTATCTTGTTTCTGAGGGTTGCAGGAATACTGACAGATTTATCATTGACTTTGTAGAAGCGTTCTGAGTACAAATCTGACAAAGGACAGCTGAAGCAATGAGAGAGGTGAAGCATAAATATCCCCAAACAACCTATTTTCCATATTGAAATGTGTTTCTTCTAAGATGGGAAAGCTTTAATGAAGTTGAAGATGACTGCAAAGTGGCTTACCTGACAGATGAAGCAATAAGCCCATTCCCTCTCTGCAGCTAAAAGCTTAAAATTACCCATCTGTCATCTCTTTAGTGGGTGGGGATTATAATAGAAGGCAGCAAACTATCTTAATTACATAATTATTCCAGTTCCAATTATATATCATATAGGGTTTAAAACACATTATCTCCCTACAACAAACTGAACATATAACAATGGCACTTCTCACTTTTATCTTTGACATTTCTATTTTCATTTACTAATTTTTGTTTAATGTAATAATTTTTGCACATTTTATCTTAGTGTGACTTCTCCTGTCTTCTTTTTTTGGTATTAAATTATGAAAAATTCAGTGCTTATTTGTTGGCAAGTACTATGTGTCTGAATCCATATCAGTATATGTCATATGAGTTTTTAATAAGGAAAAAGGAAAGTAACAGCATGACTTAAATTTAGACTTTTGTTTTTCTTAATTGTTCCTCTTGTAAAAATCAGTCTCTGTCACTTTATACAATAGTTCTCAAGGTACACTGCCCCAAGGGACTCCACAAGTTGTATAGACTTACTCACATGACTTTGAGCAAAAGATGCTTGTGATTTAGTTCAATATTCTTCATTTATACAGTTTGATAGATACTGAAAGTTCAGACATTGTACTGTTTTGGAGGTTTTTCCCTTACACATGACCTACTCAGTGATAACCTTGAGCTGTAACCCTCACAAGTGAGTATGTGACAGGAATATTGAGCTTGTTAGGATTAAGAACACTTAAAAAGGAAAATTTTTAAACTGTTTACATAAAGGACATTGAGACAGAGACAACTCAATATAGATAAAATGCCATTAAAAAACAGACTTTGAAAGGTGATATATATGAGGGAATATAATGCCTTTTATTTCAGTGGAAGAAACCTAAAAAATTGAAACTGCCATTTTTATATGGCCTTTGTTTTAAAATGGAAAAAAATTTCTCCCAAACATTTGTATCAGTTAGTTACCCCTGCATAACAAAATCCACCAAAACTCAGCAGAACATAACAATTAGTATTTACTTAGCTCACATTCATTTGAATCAGATGATATGTGTGGGGCTTGCTTGCTGCAGCTTCTGTTTGTAGATTTCCTGCCTGACTGGGAACAATGTTTAGTCCAAGCATGTTGATCTCATTACAATGGCAGGAGCACAAGAGGCAAGTGGAAATGGACAAGGCCTCTTAAAGCCGAGGCTTAATACTTGTGCACAATTATTTCAGCTTGATTCTTTTAAGTTAAATAAACTGCATGACAAACCCAAAGTGAAAGGCCAGGGAAATATACTCTGTCCCTTAATGAGAGGAACTGAAAAGCCACCTAACAGAGAATATGAAATTATGAAGGAATGAAGAGGTGAGGTTAATAATGTGGTTAACCACCATTAAGTATCTATCAAATACTCATATTCTAAGAATTGTGCTAACTTAAATGGGAGATAACAAGCTTAAGACAGGGTTAATATGCCCAAAGAGTTTATAGTCTCCTTGAGTGGATAAAAAATATATTATGCAGAAAAAATATATAAATTAATCATCGTGTCAATGTAAATGTGACTTCTGTTTTGGTTACTCATCTTACTTTTGGGGAAATTTGCACAGTTTTTGTACAAAGTGAGACTCAGTGGGAGGCAGAACATGCCTCCAAGTATAGAAGCTGAAAACACCAGACTTTTTTTCATTTCCCTAGAACTTCAGAACTTGTCATAAGATCTGAGCTCGACCAATGGTAGGGGGTAGGGATGGGAAAGGATGTCAGGAATGTTGAATTTGGAGCTATGCTTGAACAGAGGAAGGGAGAGTAAAGAATGTTTTCTGGTAGAAGGGGTGGTGTTTCCAGGGGCACCTGTGGTGCTTTCATCAGCAGAAGGGTCCAGGCACAAAGGTGCTGGTAAAAGTGTGAACATTAGTGTTAGACAGAGGTATTTTTCTAGGTGGCCTTCGGCTGCATTTCTTTCTGATTTAAATCTCTTTGTTTTATCCCTTTACCTCATTCTGAAATGTCAATCTTCCCACCTATATCCTTTCAATAAATTCTCTTTCTCTGCTCAAATAAGATAGAGTCATAATCTGTTGCTTAAAACTAGGAACCCTGAGTGATACTTTGTTTCTAAACAAAGAGGTAAATTATATAGCATTTCAAAAAAGAAATAGTAGCATGAACAGAGGAGTCAGGTAAAAGTTAAGGAGGTTATGGGATTTAACTGATTATTACAAGATGTCTATTGAGTAAATAAAGGCTAGGTACCCCAAGCAAGGAAATACATGAAGCATGTAATTTACACAAGTAAAGTAGGCCAGCATAGCACTAAATTAAGAAAGATGATTAAGCTGGGCCTCTCTAACCCTCCTTCTCCATTCCCTCTGCTATACTGTGAGTTCTTCCCTTTTCCAACGCATTTTCTTCCTCTGTCTCACAAAGGCGGGTGTTGTTTAGGATTCTTTCACAAACATATTTTTGTTCTCACGTTACTCATCATCCCAAGGCAATATCACCAATTCCCATGTGTTCAAAAACCATTTATGTGTTGCTGTCCTCCACATTTATATTTATAGCCCTGATCAGGCTCAAGTTCCAGACACATACAATTAACTGCCTAGGAGAACTCTCAAATTGGATGCCCTAGAGGCAGTTCCAATTCAACCTGTTCAAACTCAGTTATTTACCCTCCTATTTGCCTTGGTGAATGGTTTTACCAATGCAGTTATTTCTGACTTTTCCTTATATCTTATCCAGTCTCACTACCACCTTTACTTCAACCCTATATTGAATCAACCATTAGGGCTTATTGATTTTTCTTCTTTGATAATTCTTTTTTTTTTTTTTTTTTTTTTTTTTTTTTGTGGTATGCGGGCCTCCCTATGCTGTGGCCTCTCCCTTCGTGGAGCACAGGCTCCGGACGCGCAGGCTCAGCGGCCATGGCTCACGGGCCCAGCCGCTCCGCGGCATGTGGGATCCTCCCAGACCGGGGCGCGAACCCGGTTCCCCTGCATCGGCAGGCGGACGCACAACCACCGCGCCACCAGGGAAGCCCTGATAATTCTTGTCTGTCTTATTTTTTTGTTTTTTCCCATCTCACTACCATTATCTTTGTTCTGTCTGACATTTCTCTCACTTGATTTATGGTAAGAGTCTCATAATTGGTAGTTCTCCTTCAAATATAGTTTCTAAGTTTATTGATAATATACCCACATTTCCTTTTTAAAGATTATTTAAATATCATTACTATATTTAAAAAATATATTTAATGGGCTCTCAATTTCCCTCAGGACAAACTGCTATCTTGAACTGCTATAAAATTGATACAGCATACAAAAATCCTCTTTTTCTTCCTTACCTCTCTAGGTTCAGCTTTTAGTATTTCCTTCTCCCTCTCACTGCCATCACAATCTCAGAAACATTTTATGCTCCAGCATGAAACTTTTCTAAATTCATTTATCTAAATTTGTCATTTTTCACTCATCTCTCTACCTCTTACCATGTATTTCCTGCCCCCACCAAATGCCTCCTAAACCAGATGACACCTAATCACTACTCAGGAATCATTTTAGGTCTTACCTGTTCTCTGAAGGTAACTTCAGAGTAACTCTTTGAGTCTGAGAAGGGCTCTTCCTGGGACATCTAACAGCACCCTGAACTTACTCATTTTGAGGCATTAGATGTACAAAAAAAAGTTATGATTCATTTCTGTATCAGACACTAGACTCTACATTTACTAATGTAAGTATCACACTCTTTTTGTTCTATTACGTATAGTTTATAATGAATAAATGTGATTATTTGTTGACTCTGAATCATGGGAAATAAGCTTGAAGATGCATATGGACATTGCCTGTTAGACAAAAAAGTAGTCTCAAGGTGGACTAGTTTCCAACTGTGGAAATTCAAGAATGACTTGCAAAGCATTTAAAATTTTAATGTTTTCTGTACACTTGCCACGCCAAATCATCAATACTTGCCAATCCCAACCATCTCATGGTATTCATGGCTTCTTAATTTTGCTCATATTATTACATTAGCATCATTTTTATAACTGTTTTTAAGGAGAATTTATATTCATTGCTATGATTTCTTACCTACTAAACACCTTTTTGATTACTAAGTCAATTTCTTAATGCATTGATGCTGACTACTTTATTCAATATCAAATACTTCAACTCTAATAAATCTTTTAAAGTAATATGAAATATGACTTGTAATCTGCATATAGTATTAAAAAGAGGTAGTTTTATTTGTTAATATAGTAAAAAAATAATAAAAATCAGATATTATGAGTGCTTCCATTATATGTGTAGAAGAATTTTATTTTCTTAACTATTAACCTCTTACCAAAAATGAGAGAATGGAATAATTAATTAATAATAGATAACTACATACTAAACCTTTGCAAGAAATTTTGCAAGATTTTTCTGTAAAGTACCATATACCAAGATAGAACTAATCCTTGTTTATACATCATTCTATAAGGAATATTTCTAACCTATATTTCCAAACTAGGAGTAAAAATCTTTAATGCTCTGAAAGCACCACTCAATCCATATGGTCTATCTAAATCTAGTTTTTAAGGAATTTTTAACTCAAGGCGTGGCAAAGATAACAAAAGGTTTAACTTAGAAACAAAATGTACTAAAGATCTAGAATGAGAGAAATTAAAATTTAAGTCTAATCTTAAGCAAAAATTGATATACAAGAAACTAAACTGATATCCAGTGAAGGCCTAATATATACTTTTTTGGGGGGAGGGGAGGTTTAAAATTGTTTTATTTGGGAAAAGTGAGTCTTACAAAAGGGCAGCTGCAAAATACAGAGACCTCTGCAACAATTACTTGTTTTTGCTTAATGTGAAAGAATGAGTGGTATCCAAGGAATCAAAGCAGTAGATGGACAAATCAGGGGCATCTCCAAGTTATTTTCAGGACATAGAGCAAAAAAAATGCAAAGCTATAATTTCCAGTCAAGGAATTCTTCTAACAATTTAGCTAAGGGACAAAAGGGAAAAATCTACAGCTTTGGTTAGACCATAATATCTGTTTTACATTTTTCTTACTATTTAGTTGCCTTAATTCTACTGTACAATTTTATAATGTTCTTCCCCCTTTCCACTTGCCTTGACAATTTTTTCTTTGTATCTGGGCATTTAATAATAGATTTTTTAAGTTTTCATATGTTACTGTAAAATTATTTCATCTTTTTTTGATTGTTGCTAAAAGGAATGGTTCTCATTTATGTCTATAGCTGAGTTCCCCTAATAATGTTGAATCAAGAACCTGTGTTTGTTTCTTCTTTCCACTATTATCTTATTTAAATTGCCACATGAATATTTTAAAACAATGGAACAAAACTATGGCCAGAACAAGAATAGGATTTCATAGCACATGAGTTTACTACACACTGGAAGATGGAAAAGCAATGGAAACATACTGTGATATTAAGCATGTGGAGTTAGTTAAACTCCTAACTGGACATTGGAGAGTCTACAGCTGAATAAGTGAATGATGTGACAGGTGTAACTTTGTAGAGGATCTAAGATCAAGGTCTGCAGTGCAAGCTCAGAGTCACATGGGCTTTATTTTAATATTTTGCTATGTATTAGCTGCATCAATCATATTCTTGATTGAAGAGAGGCTAAATTCCAGAGAAAGTGAATTCGGGTTATTGGGGCAAAGATGTGGTTGATGGGTGTTGCTGAGGGGAAAGGAGTTTCTGGCACTAGAAAATACAGTCTTCCCTCCGTAACCATGGGAGATTGGTTCCAGGACGCCAATGGATACCAGAATCCGCGAATGCTCAAGTCCCTTACATAAAATGGAGTAGTACAAAGGTCCCTTCTTTTTTTTTTACTTGAAGTATAGTTGATTTACAATGTTGTGCAGCAAAGTGACTCAGTTATATACATACATACATTCTTTTTTAATATTCTTTTCCATGAAGACCTTGTTGTTTATCCATTCTATATATACCAGTTTGCATCTGCTAATCCCAAACTCCCAGTCCATCCCTCTCCCCACTCCCCCTCGGCAACCACAAGTCTGTTCTCTATGTCTATGAATCTGTTTCTGCTTTGTAGATAAGTTCATTTGTGCCATATTTTAGATTCCACATATAAGTGATAACATATGATATTTGTCTTTCTCTTTGACTTTCTTCACTTAGTATGATAATCTCTAGTTGCATCCATGTTGCTGCAAATGGCATTATTTGGTTCTTTTTATGGCTGAGTAGTATTCCATTATATATATGTACCACATCGTCTTTATCCATTCATCTGTTGGTGGACATTTATGTTTGTTTCCATGTTTTGGCTATTGGGAACAGTGTTACTATGAAACAGGGGTGCATGTATCTTTTTGAATTATAGTTTTGTTTGGGTGTATTCCCAGGAGTGTGATTGCTGGATCATATGGTAATGCTATTTTTAGTTTTCTGAGGAACCTCCAAAATGCTTTCCATAGTGGCTGTACCAACTTACATTCCTACCAAAAGTATAGGAGGGTTCCCTTTTCTCCACACCCTCTCCAGCATTTGTTATTTGTAGACTTTTTAATAATGGCCATTCTGACTGGTGTGAGGTGGTACCTCATTGTAGTTTTGATTTGCATTTCTCTAATAATTAGTGATGTTGAGATCTTTTCATGTGCCTACTGGCCATCTGTATGTCTTCTTTGGAGAAATGTCTATTAAGGTCTTCTGACCATTTTTTGATTGGGTTGTTGGTTTTTTGTTGTTGTGTTATATGAGCCATTTGTATATTTTGGAGATTAAGCCCTTGTCTGTCATATCATTTGCAAATATTTTCTCCCATTTCGTAGGTTGTCTTTTCATTTTTTTTTTTTTTTTATGGTTTCCCTTGCTGTGCAAAAGCTTGTAAGTTTGATTAGGTCCCATTTGTTTATTTTTGTTTTCATTTCTATTGTTGGGAGACTGACAAAGGTCTCTTCTCAATTTCACAGATAAGGGCCCCTTATTCTAATAGCCACCTTCCCTCTTAACAATACTAAACCAAACACTGCAAGTTAATACACCTGTCCTATGCCACAAATCTTGCAGATTTCCTCGTCAGATGACAGGATGATCGACAAAGATGCCAACAGCCATAGTAGATGAGGAAACTCATAGTAGATGAGCCACCAAGGAAAGTCCATGTAGTTCCTTAATATAAAATATTAACAGACCAACAAAGATCATCAGAAACAAGAGAATCAAATAAAAGCAAGCTAAATAAAAGACAAGATACATTTTAAAAATAATGCTAGAAGACATGTAATCAATTTGAAGAAGAGAAAACAAATTTTATTAATCCAAGCAATTTTCAGAGTAGAAACAACATGAATATCTCATGCACAAACCCAGAACAAAAGTATATGAAAAATGTGAGCAACCAGAGAACAAAAAGAGTTCTTAGAAGTTAAAAAATGTCTAATTGCTTAAATACACAAGAATGCAAACTATTGAGAACTGCAAGGTACAACCTAAAAAAAAATCTATAAGTTAAAGCAAAATTATAAAAAATAAAAAACGCAATTATAGAAAAAAATGAGACCTAGAGGATCCAACCAGCCCAGGAAGTCAGAGAACTATTAGAAGAACCAGAAAATATAGCGCTAAAGGGATAGTCAGATTAAAGTACTCTATTATCTATCTTGTTACGTACTCTGGAAATTAAAGTTTCACACAGAAAGTTCGTTTCTTTTAAATTATAGTCTTTTTTTCCTGAATCATCTTTTTTCCTCTGATGTCAATTTATTTCATTTTGTTTTCTAGTACATCTCATGATCTTTGACGGTCTCTTACTATTTTATGAACACAAAGTGCACTAATTTTCCGTGCTTGCTCTTGATGGTTTCTTTTGTTATTGTGGACATTGGAATCTTTCTCAGTCATCTTCTTCCCTGAGGGAGGCAACTACCTGGAGGATCCAGACATGTGGATGACTCACTTAAAAAAATAGAATGTGCATGTATCTAGGAGGTAAAGCAGCTAGTAGACTGAGGGTCCCTTGCTTTAATATTAACTACTGGTGAAATAAAAGAACATACATTATTAATATAAAATACATAAATTTACGAGACAATTGAATTGCTTTTCACTGATGCCTTTGCTTCTTTGCTTCACTATGATGTACTTTAGAATAACTTTTATAATGGGTTCAAGTGTCAGCAAGGATTTTCTTTGGTGACAAGACCCAAGAAATACTGTATATTTTGGTAGATATAATTCTAATGTAAAAGTTATAGCTAATAACTGTTCATGTAGTCAACAATATTTATAAAGCAACTACCATATTTCAAGCAGTTTTTTATATGCTTGAGTTATATTGGTAAACAAAATATCTCCATAAAGGGAATAGAAAAGGGGAAAAAATGACAAAGGTAACATGGAGAAGCAGAAATTGGGAAAAGTGTGCTAAAGTAGCAATGCATTTTGCTCTCTACTGTGGATGTAGAAAATAAACAGAGCCTAAAAATTGCCTCGAGTAGTTAACAGTTTTATATCTATATTAATATCCAAAATTCCTTCAGTATAACTTCACAAGCATGTTCTGCTATAATTGTATCCTCCTTTCCAAGCACATTCATATTTGTCATATTCCTTAGTTATGTTCAAAGATCTACATCAAGAGTTCTCTCATCCTCCAATTCAGCATGGATTCAGAATCATAGGGTGACTGACATAGGACCAAGGCAAGGAAGATATGTTATGAAGCTTAGGTACCTCCCCTAATACTGTGTACTCCCTTCCCTAATTAAAGCTTAGCTGATTGGTATTTTTCTTCCATTATACAAAATAATCCAGGCCTTGATCAATTTTTCCTCAAGCATGCAAATTCCCTTCCCTGGTCCCTCTCTAAATTAGTCTGCTAAAGAGGAGTTCCCAAGTTATTTCTTGCCAAATATTGTGATTATGTTACTCTCCTCTGGCTTCCCTTTATCTGTGAATCAAATCAAAATAATTATTCCCTTTGTCCAGTGACAGCTATCACTATGCTGGGCATGTTCCTGCTCAAAGACAGTTATTTTCCCTGATATTTCTACTTTTCTTGCTAAAATATTATTCTTTCATTCTGTAGCATTTGCCAGTGGGTAGTACCACTATATCTGCAATGTTAAAACTGAGACTGGGGACTTCCCTGGCAGTCCAGTGGTTAAGACTCCACACTTCCACTGCAGGGGTGCAGGTTAGATTCCTGGTTGGGGAACTAAGATCTTGCAAGCTATGTAGACACAGCCAAAGCAAAAAACAAAAAGCTGAGACCGACTCAAGTACTAGACAAAAGAATTATCTATCTCAGGAAATTCAACTTAGGTAAAAATTGGATTTTATCAGGAGAGAAAAAGGCATAATACTGGAATGAGTATGAGTTATGTCCTGAAACAATGCAGAGAAAGGCAAAGAAAATTATCAAAGAGATAGGAGTTAGCATTCTTTATTCTAAAATAATGAAGCACAAGTTTGGATATCACCAACCTGTATTTGTAACTTAATAAAAGTCCCAACAGTTTTGCAACTGAAGCAAAATAGATCATTTTTATGAAGAGTTAGGGAATTTACATGACAAAAAGTTAATGAAATATATTATTAAATGTTGCCAATTCTATCTATACATATATATGTGTGTGTATCTTGGTTTGTACGTGTGTGTTATGAGCACACATATATTTTAAAGAATAGATCATATAAATGTCATCACAAGTTAGGAAAATCATACAGGTATGTCTTTAACATTTTTAATTTTGATATAAATGGAGTCAAATACAGTATGTCCAGTCATTTAACTTTTTAAAAATTTTGCTGCTCTCATAAATGGTTTTAAAATTTTCATTTTTAAAAGTGAATGATATAATTCTGGATATTTGTCTTCTATCGGTATTAGGAAGTAAATCACAAACTTTGATTCTTTAAACACTGGGCATCCTGCCACAACTTCTTTGACCTGTATTTCTGCTAATGAGATTTTTCATACAAGTTATTATTAGTTTCATCATTTTCACAATTAACCCCTAGACAAAACATATACAAAGCACAATTGAAATTATGATGAAAATGTCAATTTGCTTTATAAATTTTATCTCAAATTCTATTGTAAAGAAGTTTTAAGAAGACTTGCATTTTCCAGGCATGCATTTGATGAATTGAACTTTAGGATATAATTACCTACTAAATAATATATTTTCTATTAGGATAATACTCAATTCAGAGATACAGCAGAAATTTGCCTGAAAAAAACAAAATATAGCATTTTTTATTAAAACCTCAGCAGAGATACCAAAATGTTTTAAATCAGAAAATTATAGGAGATAGGAAAGTAAGGTGAAAACACAGTTAGGTACCCAGGCTGTCTCTATAATTATTAAATCTCACCCAATTTTATTTTCTTTACAATTGTAACATTACTTAAACTTGCCTTGGAATACTTATATTGAATATTTCTTGTATTTTTAAATCAACATTTACTTAATCCCTCTTCCATCAAGATACTGAGTCAGACACTGAACTTTCTGTGTTTTACAACATAAGGTCATGAGACAGAGTGATAGAGTCAAAATAAATTTCATTGAACACATAGTGTTTGAGCTTGATCTTGAAAGAAAAAGAAAAATTTGTTGGGTTAGGGGAAGTAGATAAACAAGCTTTTATTAAGAGAAATATTGTGGATATGAACATTATCTCTTTTGTTCATTTTTCGATGTATCTTGTTTTTTTCCTTTTGGCAGTGTGAATGCCACGATAATAGATTGCTGAGCACTCTAGGATTCTACTTTAAGTTGGAAACCATAAATTTGTCATGCCACCAATTTTCATTGCAGTGTAATTTTCCCTAGCAAGACTCAGCTACTGAGTGCAGGATCCTAGAATGGAATCCTTTATGTGATGTCAAGTATCATAAATACTTTTCTTTCACAGCACTTATCACAATTATATTTTAAGTCAAGTGCATGATTATTTGCTTAAATTTGATTATTTGCTTAAATGTATAGATAGAATTGTCAACATTTAATAGAATGGAAATGTTTATTTCTACATTTTGCCAACATTATTTTGTCATGAACAATATTTGGGAGGGTAAAACGTTTCAATGACTTGGAATTCAAACCCCAAAGAAGTGAACTCCCAAATAGCTCAACTGTTGGATTGTCTCACAAAGGCGGCCACAGTACCATGGCCGTTAATGATCACAAAATCTATAGTTAGAATCACCTTGCTAAAGTGTACTTTTCTTGCTCTTTAGAAAATATAATTGCAAAGGGAAAGAAAAAACTGTCTCTTGTCTCTGAAATTGCAGTGAATATAATTCTGATACAGTGAAAAGAAAAAGGTATTTTAGTTGATGGTAACTCATTAATGTTGTCAATATTGAAGCTCTTTTCCTTGACATGGAGACAGGCAGTTTCTCTGTGTTTTCAGATAATTTGCCTTTATCTTCCTCTGCCATGTCTGGTCAATAGTTCATCAATATTTTATAGTCTCTTTTCTACCACAGTACTCCCACTTAAGGCATGATGGCATTCTTTACTTCCTTTTTTGTCAGTCCATGTCATTTCCATTCTTTTGTGGGATAATTAGTGAGGAGTTTGGGTATTCAAGTTTTCATTAATTAATATTTATAATGTGTTAGCTACACAGGCATTTCCTAAATGGTCAGTTCTCAGCCATTGCAAACGATTGCTCTTTTCTCAAGCATTGCAAACATAAGAATCATCTGTGATACTTCCTCTAAAAAATGTTTGCTCTTCTCTCCTTGAGAATTCCATCAATTATGTTTGTAGCAGGACACAGATATCTATATTTTTTCAAGCATTATAGGTGATCCTGATTCAGGTAATATAGGGAGCACAATTTAAGAAACACTGTTAAGTTATAATATGTTGTATATATTTTGGCATTAAGATCTTTCTTTCAGGAATACTCATTGCTTAATCTGTCTTAAGAGTGTAGACTTTGATGGAATGTTAAATTGTTCCCTAGTAATAGTTTGGGGAACTTCACTGGGTAGTAAAGGATACCAGCATTTGATACTTATCTCTTGACTTCTAGATAGAAAAATAAGCTTGGGTCTGGACGTCTCTGCCACCTACCAACATTTTTTCTTTTTAGTTTAGTTCCATATCTTTCACCTTACTGTTGCCAACCACTGTGACTGCATTCACTGGTATCTTTACTAAAGAAAACAATAATCATATTTATTCAAAGTTCCTATGTGTGAGGCATCAGTAAAAATTTGGATGAAATAATGGTAAATATATAATGTCCCTATCCTCATATAGTTCACAATCTTGTGTGGGAAACAAATTTAAGCAAATAATCATGCATTTGACTTAAAATATACTTGTGATAAGTGCTGTGAAAGAAAAGTATTTATGATACTTGACATCACATAAAGCAGTAAGATTTGGGAGGGCAAGTAGGCTTCCTGAGGAAGCTAAATGTTCTGAGGACGTAAAAGTAATCCAATTGAAGAGAAGAGTAATAAAGAACATTCCAAATTTAGAAGAGAATGCACTTGAAATCCCATAAGAAATTAGATAAAACCAACACACCTTAAACATAATGAGAAGTGAGATGAACAGAAGATGGGATTGTTTGGGCCACTAAAGTCAAAATCATGTAAACCATCCCTTCCCTACCTCACCCCCCTCCCTTTCTTCTTCCTTTCCTTTCTTTTGCCCTCCTTCTTCCTTCCTCCCTCCCTCCGTCCTTCCCTCCCTTCCTTTCTTTCCTATTTCTTCCATGTCTAGCTAAGGATCCTAATATAACAACAATGAGAAATAGTTGAAAGAATCTAAGTATGTAAGTGGCATGATGAGATTTGTTTTTTGAAAATATCAGTATGGAAAAATAGATTGAAGATGGTGGTCATCTGGTGGCAAAGTAGAGAGTAGAAGTATTAGCGAGAAAGCCCTGGTAGGGGCCAGATGAGGAGTAGTTTTTAAAGAGTAAAGCAAAGGAAATGGAAAAGGATCAAATGACAGTTATATCTTGTAGATAAAACTGACAAAATTTACTGGCTGACTGGTATTCATCTCTGGTAACTCCCTTTCCTCGCCCATGTCCAATATTCAGGCACTAGGCTTAAATGGAAGTATGCATAGAGAAGCCATTTGCTGGCAAGTGGAACATGGAGAGAGGGGTAGATACATTGCTGGGTTTAGAAGCCAGAGCTCAGTTTTGAGCAAATTAAATTTTAGATGTTTGTAAGACTTGCAAGACATGATATTAAGTTCATTTACTTAAAAAATAAACAAGAAGGGGGCTTCCCTGGTGGCGCAGTGGTTGAGAATCCTCCTGCCGATGCAGAGGACACGGGTTCGTGCCCCGGTCCGGGAAGATCCCACATTCCGCGGAGCGGCTGGGCCCGTGAGCCATGACGGCTGAGCCTGCGCGTCCGGAGCCTGTGCTCCGCAAAGGGAGAGGCCACAACAGTGAGAGGCCCGCGTACCACAAAAAATAAATAAATAAATAAATAAATAAACAAGAAGGATAGTGAAAGCAAATCAAGGTTAGCAGTTCTAAACTTTCTTTTTCTTTTTCTTTCCTACTCTGGTTTATCCATACCTTTTATGTCTAACCATTCAGAGCAGGCAACCAAACTATAATTTCACTCATGCAATCATTATTTTATTCATCAATTTTTTACCGAGCACCAAATATGGTAAATTCTAAAGATTCAAATATAAACAGTATGTATTCTATCTTAAAAATCTTTGAGATTTTAATTTTCTAATTTCAGTCTCAGATTTGAAGAATAAAAATTTATAATCAAAATTATAATAAAAAGTAACACTAATACTACAATAAGTTGTTTCTTCCTTTTCTATCATAAATGTTTCTATTGCTGGAACCTATTAAAGTGAAATGCCACATATTATATATTAATCATCTAATTAGGTTGAAATAAATAAATAAATAAATAAATGTGTGAGAAACCCAAAGGTCTAAGATAAAGTTCAGGATATTATATGGCAAAACAGCAGAATACCTACCTCTCAGGGAAGATAACTTACCATCATGGAATTCTATTTATATACCTAGCTCTGAGCAAGAAATTTTAAATATTAATTTAATCACAGGACAATCATAAGGATGGGTAGCATAATCTTTTTTTTTTTTTTTCTGAGGAAACTGTGAGTCAACATATTGACCTTCAAAAATTTTTAAAAAAACCTTTATTTTTGGAAAAAGTGTTTAAATCTGGATTGTTTAATAGAGCAGTTACTTCTTTACTCCATCCCTATTGTTCCCCATGAAGTAGGGTGGGAGAGGGGTGTGCAGCACAGAAGTGATAATCACAGAACTTTAGACAAGTCACTTAATACTTGCAGTCCCAGCTTTCAATTTAACCCCTTCATCAAACTATAACATCCACCTCTTTTCAGAGCCTGTATTTTTCCTTCCATACCATATATAAAGTTCTGTTTCAAAAATCTACCTGATCTTGTGCTGCATATATCTTTGTTTTGTCTCACTAATCTTTAACATAAACCCTGTTTTAATTAATAGATCACTGCCCCCCCATCTGATCATATTAATGTCTAAGATTCTTTTTTGACATTTTGCTTGGAATATCACCTATCCACCCCACCTATTTTTCCAATTTTCTTCACTTTAGACATCTTTTAAGGTCAATACCCAATCCAAATTCCATACACACTTCCTTGGCTAATTTCATCCTTGCATTTCATATTTTGGGAAGTGGCAAATCAGGGGAAAAAAAGATAGGAGGCCAAAAGGAGGTGTCCCAAGACAGTTGTTGTGAGGGCCTTCAGGATCAGCAGAATTATTTATTCCTAAATTAAACCAATGTGTAAAAATATATGTTTAAGCATTTTCACACAAAAAGTTACATATGTGTTTGAAATTACTGTTTTAATATTTGACTCCCTGAAAATCTTACTTAAAACTGTAACATAGTTTCAAAGTTTATACTTAATTCTTGATGGCTCTCAAGATTGAATGATTAAGTTTAGGATCCACATCCAAGAATCTTAAAAATATACCTTGTTTACTTTTGAATCTACAAAGCCATGCTACAACAAGAAATCAGTATGTTGCAAATGGTATGTATTCGTGTCTTAGAGTTAAAATCTAACTTTGCAGTTAGAGCAATGAGAATCATTACAAAGTAAGTACAGGAAATCATGAACTATGGTAGAAGTGGTCAACTGGTCATGCCCTTCTTTATATCTTTGTTCATCTTATTTGTCAAATTGTGCTTAGAAAGTAGTAGAAACAGCTTCCCTTACCGGTGTTAGAAAGTTGCCAGTCTGCAATGATGCAAAATAACTACTAGGACTCGGGAGGATGAAAGAAGTAGCTGAGACAGTTGTTTGCAGTTGTATAATCATTCAAACCTGAAAAACACATTTTAAAAATATTCAAATGCATAGTCCAAGAATATTGGATTATTTTTACTCAGTTTTCATTAGATAAAATGTGTCAGTAAACTAAATATAAACTTGGTGATTCACTAAAATCTTTACTGTTCAAGAGTTCTAAATTAATATTTGAATCTATGTGCTGTGTTCCATCTGGGCTCCAAGATATTCTAGGGGTTCAATGGTGGGATAGTAGGGAGAGAGTTCTAGCCAAGTGGATTAAACTCTGTGCTCTAATTCTCTTTAATTTGAAGGCCTTCACAACCCAAATAGATCTGAAGGTCACTGATGAATGCTGTAATGAATAAGTAAAAACAAATTCCTAGTTTATCGCTAAATGCCTTTTATTAGCAAAGCACTAAAAGGGTTTATGTGACCTTGTTATCATGGTATTATGATCCTATTCATTCAGGGAGGATATATATATATGTGTATATATATATATATAATATTATATATAAATATATATTTATTCATATATATTTATATGTAATATATATTTATATATACTTATATATACTTATTTAGATATTTGGTTTTTATTTTTATTTTGATAAAGATTTATTAAATGTCTGAAGGAATCTGATAATCTTTCACCTTGAAAATTCTTTAAAAACAGGTGGCCCAACCTACAGTCATTTTTCCATACATTCAAGGCATGTATTAGAGGCCAGTGATGGGCCAGTTCTGGGCTCAATGGATGAGGAAGAAAAGATAAAGTGACACATTACATTTCCTTAAAGATCTCATGGCTTAGTAAGAGAATTAAGGCATGTGTACAATTAACTATGATACAAGTTAGAAAGGGTAAGGAATATTGAGAAAAGTGGGGTATGCCAAGGGGTGTGCATAAAAAGATGGGGCCTGGTGGGATGCATCCATCTGTGGCAGGCGGAGCTGGGACAGGAGCTTCATAGGAAGGAGGGAAAGCATGGATGCCTTGCCCCTTCTCTCCTTGTCAAAATCTACATAGCCAACAGGCTCCGGATGCCTTCCAGAATCCCCCAGTTGTGATGAATCATTCTCTCCCTTATCCCTTCCTTCTGGTCTAACATTTAGCGCGTTTTGCCTTGCGTGATGGTTGATTGCATGTCTACTTTCTCATTAGATATCAACTTCATCTGAGGATCTGGATGGAATCCCAACAGTTTTTTTTTAAATCTTTATTGGAGTATAATTGCTTTGCAATGTTGTGCTAGTTTCAGCTGTATAACAAAGTGAATCAGCTATATGTCTACATATGTCCCCATATCCCCTCTCTCTTGCATCTCACTCCCACACTCCCTATCCCACCCTTCTAAGTGGTCACAAAGCATGGAGCTGATCTCCCTGTGCAATGCAGCTGAATCCCACTAGCTATCTATTTTACATTTGGTAGTGTATATATGTCAATGCCGCTCACTCACTTCATCCCAGCTTACCCTTCCCCTCCCTGTGTCCTGAAGTCCATTCTCTACATCTGCATCTTTATTCTTGTCCTGCCCCTATGTTCATCAGAACCAATTTTTTTTTTTAGATTCCATATATATGTGTTAGCATACGGTATTTGTTTTTCTCTTTCTGACTTACTTCACTCTGTTTGACAGACTCTAGGTCCATCCACCTCACTAGAAATAACTCA